>NC_141545.1:17963102-18268102 GCF_021556685.1 Rattus norvegicus
TCCTCATAAAAACAATTTTATTTATTTATTTTTTCCGGAGCTGGGGACCGAACCCAGGGCCTTGAAAAACAATTTTAGAATAACCACTTTCAGCCCCCCAAAGTCCAGGGAATTGGGGCGACGACTCCTCTATAACGTCTTCAAGCTGTACATGGGTGTTGAGATATCCTTAAGGGTAGGGGGTAGGAAGAATGAAGCAAATGCTGTAGCAGGATGTGTCCTGACTGGACCCAGCTGAAAGTTCTTGAGATCAGGATTCCAAGTAGGCACACTCTGTAAAATACAACTCTCAAGACAAAAGTTTAAAATCGAGATATCTTTTTGTTTGATTCTCCTGAATAAATTTTTCAGGCGGTCTACCTCTATCAAATCTGATCAGTATGACTCTGTGAGGTTTCCAGAGCCTAATCACACTTTTTAAAAACACAAAGACAAAATCTTTCTCCCAAAATACTGTGTTCCTTAGTCTGAAACCAGAAAAGCTTGTATCTTGCACTCTCTCCCAGAGTAATAATATAACCCTAAAACTCAATGTCACACCCATCATGAAGACTAAACAATTTTTTTAAAAAGGAAGTAAGCTAAACAATGATCCTGATAGGCTTTTGCACTCTGTGATATCAGGAAATTAACCCAAAATTCCCGTGGAGCCCATGTTAAGAGACTTCGAGCTTCCTGTTGTGGTAAATATCAAAAGTAACCACAAACCCTCGATAGCCGGCATCAACAAGCCATATGGCCTTTAGCGGGGTAATTCATAAAACAAACCAAATACCTTTTATCAATTACAGTATCAACAAGCAACACATCAAACCAGGACTTTAGCCCAAAATCTCAATCTGTCAAACTCTCTACCCGGAGCCACAGATTTTTATTTAACCTTAATAACTTCTATAATATATGCCTGCATTCACTCTCCCCAGTGTTACAGACATTTATCACAACTCTCTACTTGGAGTTAGTGACCAATTTTTCCCTATCTAAGTTCCGAAACATAGATGAAAATCACCACGTGATTCGGGTAATCTCTTTACTCTCCTTAAAACAAACTTAAACACATTCTATCAATTCTAAAACCAACAAACAACTTAAAACTCAGGACTTTAGCCCAAAATATATCCATCTGTTAAGCTCTCTACCCGGAGCCACAGATTTTTCTTTAACCTTAATAACTTCTATAATATATGTCTGCATTCACTCTCCCTGGTGTTACAGACATTTCATCACAACTCTCTACTTGGAGGTAGTGACTAATTTTTCCCTAAGTTCTGAACCGTGGATGAAAATCCCCACCTGATTACTCTCTTCTTTCTAAAAACAAACTCAATCACCTTTTAATAATACCTGTAATTAAGAAGTAGCTTGCCTAACTAGGATTTCAACCCAAAATTCCTGTGGAGCCCATGTTAAAAAGAATAAGAATATCCTGAAAGACTTTCTAAACAACTTTCTTTAAAAAGCAGCTTTTAATCTCTAACTCTCTGATCTGCCATTACTTCTCACACAGCAGGGGACCTACAGCCTGTCTGCCCAAGTGGCTTCCCCATTTCTTTGTTTGAATTCCCGCACTTAAGATATCACATGACTTAACATGGTGCCGGCCTCCTCTTAGAAAATAAAAACTTTCTCTCTACTCTCAGGATTACTAGTGGATTCTTGCCCATCACCTTGGCTCGCCATCTGTTGTTGTCGGTAGAGCATGAGACTCTTAATCTCAAGGTTGTGGGTTCGTGCCCCACGTTGGGCGCCATCTGTTGTTATACAAATATAAAAATAAAAGAGTAGTAGTCTTTTACCCCGCTGGGTCCGCACCTCGGTGCCCAAAGTATCTGCTAGATATCTTGGCAGAAACACATCTCAGCCACACACTTTCCTACACTCAAATCCCCACATAAAAGAACACACAACACAGTAATCTTTGACCCAATTGATAAGATATAATTGCCCACTTAAACATACAAAGCCCAGTACCATCCATCCCTTGAGAACATTAATAACAACCTGTAAATACACAGGGCAGAATCTTAACATCACCTGCCATGGCTTCTCCCCCCTCTCTCCTCTGTCCTGGAAGTTTGTTCTTTGTATCTGCTTTCCTGCCGCTCACCAAGGGAGAGGGGGACACGGTCAGCACAGGAAGGAGCGGGTCATTTCAGGACACCTGAGGTTCTGAATGTCCAGGGATAACTTGGTTCACATACAGTAGCTTTGGGCTGACTCCAAGCCTGCTGGAGTCCTCCAGATACAGACATGAGCGATCTGTCCTTCAAAAGCCACCTGTGTGCCCTGTTTTTGTGTGACAAAACTCTTCCTGGGGAGATACAGCACATAAATCTATTCATCCTAGGTAAGGGATCCCAAAACAGACAAAAGTACAGATACCACTGAAGTCCAACCTTGTGCACCAATGAGGTGACTTACAGGAGTATGGATGAGGGGTCACTTACAGGAGCAGAAATGACTCAAAGGTAGCTACATTACTAAAACCCACCTCAGCATGGGTGACAGCTCACAAAGCTCGGGACCTGGAGTACACTGCATAGCCTGCAGGGAGTTCAACAGGTTGGATGGTGACCTTTCTAAGAGACTCTGGTCTAAACCCCTTCTAGGCAGCTGGTCTGGTTTCATGTCGTCACAGCTCATCTTTCCCGAGCCTTCTCCACTGGTCTGTTCTAGTAGTCACAAAGGGAACTTTTAGCTTTTATTGCTTATTCTGACGGGAAGGGGTCTAGTGAATTTAGTCAGTTTCAGGGACTTCCTAAAGCTATTTTGAGGTGTTTATTGTTGGTGTACTTTTTGGGTTACTTTATTGGTTCTATTATCTATCACCCTACCACCCTTCCAATCCCCCCCCCTTTCTTGGTAAGAAAGAAAGAAGGTTAGAGGAGAAAGGGAGAGTAGATCTCTTTAAACTACTTCTTACTGATTCAGGGCCTCGAGTTCCTTGGAGCAAGTGCAATGTCCTTCATCAGGATTTCTCCAACCAGCAACCCAGCAATGCAAACTCAGTAGCAGAAACCAGCAGCCCTTTCGTTTTTATACTCTTTCTCATGAATACCCAGATTTCTACACATAAATTTTCTGCAGCTGGCAAAAATCACGCCCCTCCCAGAGCACAAGACAATCACAGTTCACGGCTGTGGACAATCTGAAGCTCCCTTGTATCCTACACCGAGGATTAAAACAAAAAATATTTATATAACGTAGCTGAGTTTTTTTTTTTTTTTTTTGGTTCTTTTTTTCGGAGCTGGGGACCGAACCCAGGGCCTTGCGCTTCCTAGGTAAGCGCTCTACCACTGAGCTAAATCCCCAGCCCCTAGTTTTTTTTTTTTTTTAAGAAACCAAAATATCGCTATATTTCTCCCTTTGTGTCCAAAAATTGACTTTTCTCTAACATTAATAAACTATATACAATAAGAACGATTCTGAGAACTGCCGGGTGGGAATTGTATTTACAATGTCCAGGCCACTTGTGTTTGGCAACCTTGGAGAAAGCACTCTACTATCTATACTATCTTGGTAGGTTCCAGATTCTGTACTTAAAGCATTTTCTTATCATAACTTTCATTTATCAACTAAAATAAAAAACTTTTTAGGCCTTAAAACATTTTCTTTGATCCTAAACGACTTAAGCTTTTATATCTCTAAATCTTTAATAAGGAAAACTGTGAGACTCTAACTTTCCAGTCTTTGACTTCATCAGAGACCTCAGAAGGATCAATTTTACCAGAGTGAACAGGAAGTTCAAAGCGAGCAGCTTCCGAAATGACGAGGCTGCCGGCTGCCTAGACAGACCAGAGGCTGTTCTATATGGTTGGGGCATCCGATCTTCAGCCAACAGGCCCAGAGTATCTGACGGACTTCTCTGTGAAGCAGGACTTTTGAAAGAAATGGAATGGGCACTGTTCAGAAAGGAATGCCCCATAAGTGTTACCACAGCAAAACCGGAAGAGTGTGTATATATATGATACATTAAGAGCTGAAAATGTATGTATATACACACACACATATATATAGTCTGTTATAGCAAATATAAGCTTAAATTTCTATTAAAAATTCATAACGATTAAATAATCCCTGAGCCTTGGAGGGGGTAGCTATACATGTCCCCCTATGACTGAGAAATGACCACCATGCTGAGGTGACAGTCCCCTGTTCTCAGGAGCTACACCAGCAGTTGAATTGAGGGTGGCAGCAACAGTGCCTCGTGGGCTACATTCCCATGTTTCGACGTCAGTTTGACAGGTGCATCACATTCATCTAACAAAACCATAGAAGTTGCTTGCCCACTGGGACCTGTGATCCCCACAGCTACAGGGTTTTGTCCTGGCTTGCAGTACTGCATATGACCCTCCCTCTGTGGGGTGGGGCTTAAATCCAATTGGAAGGCTGTTGGCCTTACCTGCCATAGCCCAGCCACAATGGCACAAGTCAGCGCATCCTGCTTGGCATGTTGGTGTTTTAGCATCCAGGGTCCATAGCCAAGTAGGAACGCTGGTGACCGTTCTCCAGCAGCAGCCCTCACGGTCCCCTCTGTCACTCTGAAAGCCAGACGGCAGGGCGGGAGTTTCCAGTTCAGTCTCAGCTTAATTTCTCTGTCTTCCAGTCAAAGCAGTGTCTTGAGTAATAGGGTTTTACCGTCTAATTCCGGGACTCGCCAACAGCAGTAGCAAAGGTATTTTTGGTTTATGGAGTCTTAAGGGCATCCCTAGCCAGCACCTGACAGGGAGGTAGCCCACCCCTGGCACTGGGGTTTTCGTTCAGTAATGTTATGGCTTGTGGGAGTGACCTTTTTCACCCATGCAGGGTGCCCTTTGGCTCCTTACCCCTCTCAATTAACCCAGCCCTGGTAGGGTTGTCAGGCACAGGAAAGCTCCATTGTACCTAGTTCCCTCTCCAGTGACTTTCCAAATCTGCCAAACACTCAGAGGTTAGCATCATGGCATCTATATAACAGAACCTTTCCCAGGGGATGGGTAGGACAAGGCAACATCCGGTATCACTATCGATGGAGCGCTCTGAAAGGGTCTAAGGTCTATTGTCTGTTCTCAGCTATTTCAAGTGAGCCCAGAGGGTCACAGCTAACAGGTCTAATGCGGTAGGGGTGTTTAGTCTGTTTGTATCACTTGCTTCCTCCACAGGTCAAGGTTGGGCACAATGGATGGGTAAGGGGTCTAACCTAATCACCTCCTTAGGATCTTCAGTCATCCTCTCCGAGCGTGTGTGTTTCCATATCCTGGACCTCTTCCACAGAGCCTTCCTGATAAACTCAGTGGCCCTCAGGTGATCTACTCGGACCTACTCAGGGCCAAAGGCGAGTGTGACCCTGCCCTCCCTCGCTGTACTGCTGTCTCCCTGGGTTGGAGTGGCCCTGGATTGCCACTGTAGCTCTTCACCATGCTGGACTGTTTTGAGGAAGCCCTGGCTGGGCAAACTATCTTCATCCCTGTCATAACCTTTTGCTGGAGAGATATCCTCCTTAGTCTGAGGAGATAATCACCCATCGCTGGGACAGGCTAGTTGTGTTCACTTGTATCGATCTGTCGCGGATGTCTTCTATGAACTGCTGTGCGGGCTTCCGTACCAGCCTCCAGGTCCCTGCCTAGATCGGCTTTGTCCTTGACGTCTCTGTGAACACAGGTCTATCTGGCCCAGTGAACTGGGATTCAAACGGTCCCTCTTATTCCTGGTTCCTTCCACAGCATCTACCCCTCCCTTCCTGTCCCTCTCACCTCTGAAACTTGTGGGTCCTCAGACAGAGATAGCCAAGTGTTCCCAATGGCTCCGATGAGCCAGTCCATCAGGGACCCATTTTCTTGACGCCATCTTGGGTTACGAAGCCTTTAGGTGGACTGGGAAGTCACGCTGCTCAGTGTGCCTGCTTCCACAGCAGTCAGACCGATCCCATCCATTCCCAAGTCCCATACCACCAGGAGCCAGGCTGTGACGGGCTCCTCATTGCTTATTTAAAAGTCTCCCCGAAGGGGTTGGGGATTTAGCTCAGCGGTAAAGCGCTTGCCTAGCGAGTGCAAGGCCCTGGGTTCGGTCCCCAGTTCCGAAAAAAAGAAAAAAGAAAAAGAAAAAGTCTCCCCGAGTTCCAGGAGCTCAGGTACCAATGATTGCAGTTTCTTGTCCTGGACCACTGTTACCGCCCCAATCTGAGTCGTATTCAATTTCCCCTTTTTTTTCTTTTTTCTTTCTTTTTTTCTTTTTTTTCATTTTTCTTTTTTTAATTATTTATTCATTTATTATATATAAGTACACTGTAGCTGTCTTCAGATACACCAGAAGAGGGCATCAGATCTCTTTACAGATGGTTGTGAGCCACCATGTGGTTGCTGGGAATTGAACTCAGGACCTCTGGAAGAGCAGTTGGGTGCTCTTAACCGTTGAGCCATCTCTCCAGCTCTTTTCTTTCTTTCTTTCTTTCTTTCTTTCTTTCTTTCTTTCTTTCTTTCTTTCTTTCTTTCTTCCTTCCTTCCTTCCTTCCTTCCTTCCTTCCTTTCTTTCTTTCTTTCTTTTTTTCGGAGCTGGGGACCGAACCCAGGGCCTTGCGCTTGCTAGGCAAGCCCTCTACCACTGAGCTGAATCCCCAACCCCTTTTTTTTTCTATTAAAACTCAGACCTGAGGGGCAATTCTATTGCTTTTGCCCTGGTTTCTTCCTGCTCATGAAATCTTCCCTGGGCTTCAAGTTCTGGGAACCCAACAGGGGCTCTTGAGCACAGTACTAACCTGAACTCACTTTTCCTTCTGCCCCCTGGCCTTAAGAAGGGGCAAACCAACACCCTTACCTCGCCTTCTCATGTATCCGGTTGACTCGCCAGGGCAGAGGCTAACGTGGAGGATGCCGCCACCATTTCCCTTGATTCGGTTCTCCCTTTACACAATCAAGTTCCTGCCTGACCACTGTCTCGGCCTCAGATGCATTCACCCCTGGCTTTCTCCCCAGACACTAGTAATCCTGATGGCTCAGCCTTAGTTGCACGCCTCACTACCCCATAGTTAGAACCGTGCAGCCAACGTCATCCCCAAAGACACACTAACACACACCATACAAGAAGGGACAACTCTATTGGAATTTCCTCTGAAGATGCTCCTCCCAACACCCCCCTCCGTCTCAGGTTGCTCAGCAACGGCCTCAACTGCATCCCTTGCTACCCATAAGCAGGACCATGTACTCAATCCTCCCCAACTCATCTTTAGTTCCATTGTGTCCCTGTCTGGGCACTAACTAGGATGTATGACAAAACTTTTTCCGGACGAGACAACACATACATCTCTCACCCCAGATAGGGATCCCACGACAGCTCAGAATAATGACACCACTGAAGTGCGATCTGATGAACTGGGGTTACTTACAGGGATATGGGTGGGGTTACACACGGGAGCAGAAATGACTCACAGACCGCTGTAAGGGTGATGGGTGATGGTTTACAAAAACTGGGAACCCAGAGTGCACCACACAGCCTGCAGGCAGCTCACCAGGTTGGAGAGACTTTCCAGATGACTGGGTCGAAAGCCCTTCCAGGCAGCCGGGATGGTTTCCGCCTCTTCTTTGCAGCTTGTTATGTGTTAAGGCCTTCCTTCGGAGAGAAACTCTCAGCTTTCACTGTTTACTCTGGCAGTGGGGACTTAGTGAATCCGGTCAGTTTCAGGGGACTCTGGAATCTATTTTGAGGGGTTTGCCTACCTGATTAAGGGAAGCTATGATTTGTTTATCAGCTCCTATATTCTCTACCTCTTTCCGATTCTTATCCCCCCCAGTCCCTTTCAATCCTACTACACTAGGTAGGAGAGAAAGGAGGGAAAAGGGGCGTAGACCCCTATAGGCTACTTCCTGCTGATGGGGACATTGGGTTCTTTGGGTCAAGTTTAATCCTTGTTGTCAGAATATTCAGCTGTCCACCAAACCAGCAATTCAGCAGCAACAGGGATCAGCAGGGACCAGCAGGGACCACCAGAGACCAGCAGGGACCAGCAGGGACCAGGAGGGGCCAGCAGGGGCCAGGAGGGACCAGCAGGGACCAACAGGGACTAGCAGGGACTAGCAGGGGCCAGCAGGGATACCAGGGATAGCAGGGACCAGCAGGGGCCAGCAGGGACCAGCAGGGACCAGCAGGGGCCAGCAGGGACCAGCAGGGACTAGCAGGGCCCAGCAGGGACCAACAGGGATAGCAGGGACCAGCAGAGACCAGCAGGGACTAGCAGGGGCCAGCAGCAATGGAGGCAGCAGCAGGGAGGAGCAGCAACTACACAGGCCCTCTTGGAGCTCTCCCACTTACACCTTCTGCAGAGGCAGAGTCCCCAGATTTTGCAACTGGCAAAAATTACTCCCCACTAGAGCATGAGACAATCACAGTTAGGGGCTGTGGACAACCTGAAGCAGCCCCGTATCCCACACTTGGGATTAAAACAAAACATTCACATAAGGTAACAGGTTTAAAAGAAACCAAAACTCTCACTAGAATAGACTGTTTGAGTGACTGAGGAGAGTTAAGGAATGCTCACACCAGCTCAGTTTTTAAAACTTGCACAGGGAAGCAAAAAGTCTGGCATGGGAGCACTGACCCGTGTCCCCAGATCTGACAGACATCCATAGTGCCCGTTTGTCTAACCTTCACTTAGATTTATTTATTTAACTTTGTATGTGTGTGTGTGTTGTCAGCATGTATGTATATGAACCAGGAGCATAACTGGTGCCAACAGAAGTCGGAAGAGGGCACCAGATCCCCTGGAACTGGAGCTACAGATGACTCTGAGCTGTTGGTGCTGGGAACCACCCCTGAGTCGTCTGCAAAAGCAGCTTCTCTCCACCCCCTGTAGTGCCAGTTGGAAAAAGAAAGAAAAGTGGCCAGGATGTAGCTCGGTTGGTAGGGGACTGATCTAACATGTAAGAAGCCCTGGGTTTGTTCCCCAGTATCTCATAAACTCGTATAATGGCACGTGTGTTTGATCCCAGCATGCAAGGCATGGTGGCAGGAGGATATGGAGCAAGTTTATGTCAGACTTAGCTACAGGAGAGTCTCTCTCTCTCTCTCTCTCTCTCTCTCTCTCTCTCTCTCTCTCTCCCTCTCTCTCTCTCTCTCTCCCTCCCTCTCCCTCCTTCTGTCTCTCTCTTTATCTCTCACTCTCTCCTCTATCTCTCTCTTCCTCTGTGTCTGTCTCTGTCTGTCTCTCTGTCTCTGTCTCCCCCCTTTCTCCCTCTCCCTCTGTCTCTGTGTCTGTCTCTGTGTCTGTCTCTCTGTCTCTCTCTTTCTCTGTCTCTGTCTCTGTCTCTCTCTCTCTCTCTCTCTCTCTCTCTCTCTCTCTGTCTCTCTCTCATGCACACACACATACACGGAGAGGGAGAGAGATATTAGGACTAGGGAGGTGGCTCAGTGGGCAAGAACACTTGATACCCAAGCTTTAGGACCTGAGTTCGAATCATCAGAACCCACATAAAAAGGTGAGGATGTACCCTTAAGCCCAGCGCTATAGGGAGTGGAGACAGGAGGATTGCTGAAAGACCCTGTCTCAAGGGAATAAGGCAGAGAGTGATAAAGGGACATTTGACATCCTCTTGTGGCCTCAGTGTGTGGGCACACAGTGTGCACATAACACACAGACGCTCAAACACACACAGGTAAATACATACACACACATGCATACACACTCATACACCAAAAACACATACAAACACAGAAAGTAAAAATGCTAACATCCCATTAACTTCAGGGCTAGAGACCTGAGGATAAAACCAGCTTAATCAGGAGCACAGCACGCATGCGGTCAAGGAGCTGGGGGCGGGGCAGTGTCAGCAGATGCAAAAGCATGAAGAATGGGGGATTCTGGCTAAACAGTCCAGGGATGGTGCTTGTGCAGGCAGGCGAGGGTGGTGGGAGGGTTTCATCAGATATTGAGGGTGGGGCTTTTGGATAAACCGACTGGACGAGATTTTTGTCACTACTAAGATGGCAATGGTGGCGTAGAGCACAGGGGTGGAGACACAGTCGAGGACTCTCAGGGGTCCCCTTGGGCATTCCTGTGTCTTTAGGCAAGATACCCCACCCCTGTTCCTTTCTGAGTGTTTGCAAGCACCTGGAGTTGGTCCGATCCTGTCTGGTGGACCCTCTGGCCACTTTGATTTTATACGCAGTGAGAAAAGAGCTGGCCTTCCTCCTTTCTACTCCCCTGACCACGCCCGGGCCCAATGACGGTTCTCTCCCCATGCCATAGAGTTGCTCTCCGCTGGGGTGTTACAGTGGACTTGATTGCCTGGGCAGGGCAGTAGGGGGCAGATGTGGCTGTGCTAGGGAGTGGTGGGACAGGAAGTGGGACTTCATCCAAAGGAAAGATGGTCCTGTTTCTCGTGCTGGTGTCAGTGGACCACACTGCAGACCTGGGACACTTGTGACTCTAAAGGGAAATCTGGTTCACATCTTCATGGTGTGTCACTTTGTCCATCAAGGTCGCCTCAACAGCTGTGTGTGTGTGTGTGTGTGTGTGTGTGTGTGTGTGTGTGTGTGTGTGCGTGTACATACAGGTGCACGTGTGTACATACAGGTGCACGTGTGTACATACAGGTGCACCTGTGCACCTGTGCCAATGCCCATGGGGAGGCCTGAAGAAAACTACAGTTAAGCGTTTTCCTTTGTCACGATCTACCTTGGGTTTTGTGGCAGGGTAGCTCACTGAACCTGGAGTTCACTTACTCAGCTGGACTGGCTGGATCCGAGCTCCAGTGGTCTTCCAGCCTTCCTCCGTAGTTCTCTTCCCCCTCCCCTCATATTATCTGTTGGTTTATTATCAGACGGGGTCTCTTACTGAATCTCGAGTTTGCTGGCCTGTCTAGACTGACTGCCAGCAAGCCTGTGTTCCTCTTGTCTTCCTTTCCCCAGGGCTGGAATTACATGCACATGCCAAGATGCCTGACCTTTCCGTGGTGCTGGAGATCTAAACTCCGATCCTCATGCCTGTATGGTGGCCCTTTTGTCCAATTGGCCCTGTACCCCCTCAGCAACTTTTGCCTGTCTTCTTGCTGCTTCCTGGGACTCTCATATATCACCCCCACCATCTTGGCAAAACACACCCTCTCTGTTGTCCAGTTTGATGGGGCTATTTGAATAACCCCAAACTCCCACGGCATGCCCTCACCCAGAGCCTACTGTGTCCCAGTCTCTGGTCACCTGTCAGGCTGGAGCAAAGCCTTTAATACCAGGGAAGCATGGGTGACCCACTTTGCACTTCTCTCTCTCTCTCTCTCTCTCTCTCTCTCTCTCTCTCTCTCACTCCATGGGGTTTTGTGGGAGACAGACCTCACAGTTACAGCTTCTGGACTTTCTTGATTCCCTAAGGGAGCAGGCTCTGCCTTCCCTGCTTTGTGACCACTGTGCAAAAGCTAAGCCCAGGATGGAGGGACAGCTCTTTCCCAGTGCAGGTAGATAGATATTTTTTGCACTGTAAACTTTATTTTGTGAATGTGTGGTTATGTGTTCACATGTTCCTGTGGGGGTCAGAGGGCAACCTTGGGTATCTTACCTCAGGAGCCTTAACTTTATTTAAAAAATTAAAATATTTTTGTATCTTGAATCACATGTGTGTATGCGCGTGCATTTCTGTGCACAAGTACACTGTCCATAGAGGCAAGTGTGGGTTCCCCAAGCTGGAGTTACAGGTAGCTGTGAGCTAGCCACCTGATAGGAGGACTGGGAATGAACCCAGGTCTCCTGATAGAACAGTACATGTCCTTAATCACGGCTCCATCTCTCCAACTCCCACCTTTTTTTAAGGGTTTATTTTTTTTATTCTATATGCATTGTTGTTTTGCCTGCACGTGAGTCTGTGTGAGGGTGCTGGGTCCCGTAGAACTGAGTTACAGACAGTTGTGAGCTGCCATGTGGGTGCTGGGAATTGAGCCCAGGTCCTCGTGAAGAGCAGCCAGCGCTCTTAACCACTGAGACATCTTACCAGTCTACCACCAACACACACACACACACACACACACACACACACACACACACACACACACTTTCTGAGTGAGATTCTCACTGGAACCTGAGTATCACCCATTAGATCAGGCTGGCTGCCCAGTGAGCCCTAAGGGACCTTTCTCTCTGGCATGAGAAGCACAAGAATGCACCACCATGTCTAGCATTTTACACATTTGTCTTTCTTGCTTCTGCTCTCTTGGGGTGCACAGGCCTAGGCAGGCCTTGTCCCCAGGCAGGCTGCCAATCCCCTCTCTTCTCTATCTCTGTAAGCATCTGGTGGCAGTTGGATAAGTCCGTGATCTGGGCGGCCTCAACCTCCTTTCTTCTTTCTCAGAAACGCATCGTCTGCTTTTGGTTTCCCATCGAGTGAGACTGGCTCCTCTTTGCGTCCTTGGGTTCGAGCCTGTCAGGGATGTTACAGGAAGACAGGTGACTGGCAAGCCTTGGGCATCTCTACATCCCAGCTCATGTGAAAAGCAGCACTGGACAGGTGGAAGAATATTTGAAATCCTGGCATTGGAGAGCAGGAGGTCAAGTCCATCCTGGGCTTTGTAGTGAGACTATCTGTTCTAGCTACTTTTTCTGCTGCTGTAACAAAGCACTCTAACCAAAAGCATCTCAGGAAAGGATGTATTTTGGCTGACAGCTTACAGTCTGTCATCATGGGAAGCCAAGGGAGAAGCTGGAGGCAGGAAGTAGAAACCATGGAGGAAGGCTTCTTACAGGCTTGCCCAGCTGCCCTGTTCTACACAGTTCAGGTCCATCTGCCTAAGGGTGGCGCCGCCCACAGTGGGCTGGGCCCTCCCACATCAATTGGCAATCAAGAAAATGCACAGACTTGCCCACAGGCTAATCTGATGGAGGTAATTCCTCAGCTGAGAGCTTTTTTCCTAAGTGCCGTGACTTGACAGCCAAGATTAGCCAAAAAGTCGTGTACACACACACACACACACACACACACACACACACACACACACACACTCCCCTGACAATGCAATGCAGCGAGGATCCCTCACTAGAGTCTGCCGTGCTGTTTGAGCTTCCAGTCTCCAAAACTGTGAATTAAATACACTTGTTTTCTTTACTCTCATCCCCTCAGAAAAAACACCCTCATATTCCACTTGAATTCCAATCACCCACTGTAGGTAATGCTAATGTCCTATCTGCTTTGTTTTCAAAGGAGCTAGGGATGCAACTCAAAGCCTTAAGAATGCTGGGTATGCATTTTACGGACGCCCCCAGATCCTCACTAGTGGTTTCTAGGCAAATGCTCTACCATTATTAAGTCATATCCCCAGCTTCTCATTGGTGTGAATTCTGGGTAATCAATCTGCAACTTAGCCACAACTTCGGCCCCTCACTGGGAGACTCTAAGTCAGGCCTGGAATTGCTAAGCTAAATCCCCCAGCTTTTAATAATTTTGGAAATGGGGGGGCCTTACTAAATTTCTCGGGTTGGGATTTCAAGCTTGCACCACTGTGTCTGGCTGCACGACTCTTGTAACACATGGCCTCCATGTGAAGGTCTGTTTCCCCACTTTCCCAGCTGCTCACTCGACAACAGGGGCCAAGGCTGTGGAGAGGGAGCACAGCGTGGATCGTGGCAGGAACACACACATTCATCACTCACAAGAGACTGGCTCCTCTTCCCTTCCCTGGGTTTCTAGCTTGTCAGGTATCCTGCAGGGAGGCAGATGACTTGCCAGGCAACCTGTCCGTGTAAAAACTCAGGGTGTGTAAGAATGCCATCACAGAGATAGCTCACGTGCACACATGTGAACACATATCCCAGTAAAGACAAGAGACAAGTAGCTTCCTTCCATGTGTGCCTGCATGTGTGTGGGCAGGAAGGAAGGGTGAAGTTCTGGTCCCTAGAGAACCCACAAATAGAGGCAGGGGTTAGGGCTTACCCTAAAATGAGTAAGGCTGTGAATCCTAAAGCATGAGAGTTTCACAAAGACTTTTCAATATAAGGGAGGGGCAGGCAAGGAAGAGAGGAGGGCAGAAGCTAGCACCCTGGTCTCCCCAGGATCATGTCCAGGGTTGGTCTCTGTAGGTACCTAGGGCATTTACTCCAGACATAGGTGGCCAGCAGTCTCGGGGTCCAGGGACTTCATAATAAAAGATGGCCCATTTGGGGCTACAGAGCACTGCCCCAGTGGCTGTGAATATATCATTGGGCTGTCAAAGTTCAACCTGTCAAAGTCATGCAAGGCTATTTCTCCATATTCCTTCCAGGTGTCGGGATGACAGACTAGGGAGTTGAAGAACATAAGTCTATTCTGGAGTCAATCTTCAAGCGTTCGTGAATTTGACTGCTATAGTCCACAGCAACCCCTCACGATCTGCCACACCCTTATCAGCACTGTCCTGCACACACAAGTAACGCCAGAAGGGTTCAATCTCCTGGCCACACCCTTGCCTATATCAGGGTCAGACAAGCGCTGCCTGAATATACACAGGGGGTCACTACCCTTCTCCACCATCATGAGATCCAGGGAGGGTCCAGTGGGCAAGAGGACGGGCTCGCGGCACATCCTGGCATGAAGGTAGACCCAGGCTGTCGTCTGGAGGAAAGAGATGCTTGCTGAGGCTGGCATGATGTCGTGGACATCTGCAAGGGTGGGCAGGGGTCTCCTGAAACATAGAGAAGCAGGTAATAGAGGGATGCTCGTTGCAAGTAGCCATAAACATCCTCCATGCATATGGGGGTGCAGCGCAGCAGCCCCCTGTCTACACTCAGAGCTCCGTTACGCCCCATGACCGGAAGTGCCCCCCCGTGGGCGCGGACAAGGCGGGGCCGGCAGGCTGCACTTCCGGTGCCCACGCGCCGCCGCCTCCTCCGCCGTCGCGCAGCTCGCGGCCGTCACTTTGTGTAGTGCGGGGGGGGTCCCCGGTGGTCACAGCCCCCCCACAAGTCCGTGTCTCGCTCCGGCTTGGCCGGGCCCGGGCGCGCGCGCGGTGAGTGGGGCGCGCGGACGCGGCAGGTGCGCGCGGGCGGGACGCGCGCGCTGGGGGCGGTGGCGGCGGCAAGGCTGGCCGTCATGGATGCTAAGGAGCTGGAGGCCTCGGGTGTCCGTGGGGAGATCGCGGGGCTGCAAGGCTTGTCCTTGGTGGGGTCGGAGCTGCAGCTGCACGGGCTGGCTCTTCCAAGCCCCTAGATCCCCCCAGTACCGACCTGGGCCTGCGCGGCACGTCACGGATGGCTTAACACCCCAGAGGGGAGCAGACTCTAGCGTGGGAGGGGGCGGGCCAGGGACAACTTGCACTGCACCCTTGCAAGGTGCTAGCGCCGCCTTCTCCAGCTTAGGGGCGGGTGCTGGGCTGGAGCTGCTCCCGCCCCCTGGAGAGACACCTTTCAAGGAGGGCTGTCACCACTCTGGCCCAAGCGTGTAGTGGATGCTAGGTTACACCCACCTAGAGGGAGGGAGAAGAGGGAAAGACTTTGTCCTGGCGCCCTACAGCCAGCTTTGTGACATCGAGGGGAAGTGGCTCAGCCTGCTTTATCTGTAAATGGAGGCTGGCCGGGCTGCTCTGCTAAATCTGATCCCCACACCCCAGGTGGGTGGCAGAATCTAGGGTGCGTTATGTGGACACAAGCAGAGAGAGAGAGGAGGTGCAGGTACCATCGAGGATCAGCCCAACTGCTCAGCCTGGGTGGGTGGCTTTGGCATTTTGTTCTGGTCTAGGAGGCTAGCGGGCCTGGTTGAGGAGCCTGGTCTGGGGGTCGTGGATGACATCCACGGAGCAACCCTGGAGAGTAGGGGCTCCAGAAACTGGCCAGATGGTGAGGATCATAGTGAACAGGGAAAGACATTCTGGACAATGTGGGGGCTACTGAGCAGGAATGAAGATAACTAGATACAAGTGTGCGTGCACGCGTATGAACACACACAAACATGCTCCTTCACATGGGTCCCCCTGGATTTGGGACTTTTCTGGAGTTCCTAACTTTTCAAACTTTACCATTGTGTCTTTGCACATTCCCTTCTCATGAACAGCGCTGCACCCCATCCTGAATGTCTGCAGCACTGTCCCCTAAGCTCAGGATTTTAGTGGAAAGATGGGTCGAAGTGCCTCAGGGGTTTTGCCTGATGTAGCTGTGAACTTTGCATTCTAATCCAGGATGAGAGGTCAAGGAGAATGGAACAGAAAGGCATTCTAGGGGCTGACTGGCCAGGATGGGGCTGAGAATATCCCAGGAGAAGGGGAACCCAGGGCCTGAGTTGCAGGAATATGAACTGACCTACCCGGGTCAGACTGGTTTTCAGAACTTGTATTCTGAATCCTGGGTGAAAGCACCTGGAGCATCAGGCCTTTGTTGGCTTCTGCCCTGTCTTCCCATGGACATTACAAACCTTAGAGGCTTTTAATAGTTTTCCCCCCTTCATGCTCTGTCCTGACAAGGAGCAACTCAAGGGAGGAAGCATTTGCTTTGGCTCACAGTTTAAAGGCAGCTGCTCACATGGCCTCCCCAGTCAGGAAGCAGAGAGGTGGATGCTGGGGCTTAGCTCACTCTCCCCTTTTCATTCAAACCAGAGCCCCAGCCTAGGGAATGGTGCCGCCCATGTTTAGGGTGGATCTCCCCACCGTGGTTAACCTAATCTAGCCGTTCCCTCACGGACATCCCCGAGCCATCTTTTCTTCTGTAACTTCACATCCTGTCAAGTGTACAACAGTAACCATAACAGGGCTGGTGCACGGACTCAATTTTATCCACTGTCTTCTTTGGAGACAGAGACTCTCCATGGCTTCTGGGGTGGGTTTTGGTTCCGTGTACCCTTCCCTCAACCGTGGCCTGCCTATTGTGGAGTGTGACAGTGGAGCCCTGACAATGATTTAAAAAAATATTCAATGTCCATGTCATTAACTATAGATCTCTGGGCCATGTCTTTAGTAAGTACTGGAGTGACTACTGTGTATCTGGGATAGGAAGTAAGGGGAAGAAATTGAGACTCTTCCTCATCCCTCGGTAATTTGTCCGTAAAGAAAATGTGCGTGCTGCCTGGGAAGAGACGTAGCCAAGGTGGGCTGCCTCTTCGTCCTCCCTTTTGTGTACAGTGTATCCACACAGTTTTGTGTGTGCATATGTGCATGCAGATACATACAGTGCACATGTATATAACAGAGGTCGGCATAGCTGTCTTCCTTGGTCACTCGTCATCATATTATTTGAGGCAGTGTCTCTCTGGTCCCAGAGCTTACCAACTCAGATTGCCTGACTAGCACAGCCCAGGGCTTGGTTTACGGATAGATAGCACTGTGTTCTGCATTGACACACACCCCCCCAACCCCCTTCTGGAGGATTGAATTCAGGTCTTCATGCTACTGTGGCAAACATGCGAATTACCTCCCCAGCCCCAGCTTTACTCCTTCCTTGGGTCCTTGCAGACAACAGTCTGGCTCCGGGAAGTCTGAAGTTGCTGCCCAAGGTGGTGGCCAGTGGATAGGCGTTAGCTCTGTGGGTGTCTGGGCTCAGCTTGGCTCTATAGCCTTAGGCCTGAGTAAGCCCTTCTCTAGGTCTGAGGTAGGTAGGTGGTGGTTGGGAAATCTCTCCCTTAGTGTTCTCGGTGCCTCTGGGTTCTGGCCAGGACAGCTAAGGCATACATCTATTCCTACCCTTCAGGCATCTTTCAACACCAAAGAGCCCTGGAAGCCTCTGATGCCTCTCTCTCTCTCTCTCTCTCTCTCTCTCTCTCTCTCTCTCTCTCTCTCTCTCTCTCTCTTTTTCTTTTCTTTTTTTGGAGCTGGGGACCGAACCCAGGACCTTGCACTTGCTAGGCAAGCGCTCTACTACTGAGCTAAATCCCCCCCCCCATGCTTCTCTCTCTCTCTTTTTTTTTTTTTTTTTGAAGGTTTTTTTTTTTTTTTTTTTTTTTTTGGTTCTTTTTTTCGGAGCTGGGGACCGAACCCAGGGCCTTGCGCTTCCTAGGCAAGCGCTCTACCACTGAGCTAAATCCCCAACCCCTCGATGCTTCTCTTAAACTTATTTCTGTGGCTTCAATCTTTGAGACAGGTGCTCCTGAATATAGCTCGAGATAGTGCTCGGGAACAAGACAAAGGGGACTTGTGGATGTCAAGAGTCCCAGCCTGTGGATTTGGGAGGAGGGGCATGACGGTTGGCACTGGCAGGGATGATCAGAGAGTTCCAGCTGCTAAAATATGGGGTGGGGTGGGGTTCGTTTAGTTTTGTTTTGATCTGTGTGTGTGTGTGTGTGTGTGTGTGTGTGTGTGTGTGTATGAATGATGTGTGTGGAGGCCGGAAGTCAATGGTTCAATAGCTGTCCACCTTAGGTTTTCTAAGACAGCGTCTGTCACTGAGCCTGGAACTCACTGAGCTGAATTGGCCACGTCAGCTGGCCAGCAGGTCCCATGGAACCTCGTGTCTCTGTCTCCACAGTACTGGGATGATTGGCATGTACCTCATGCCCAGCTTTTACATTCTAAAGAACAAACTCAGGTCGTCATGCATGTGAAGCAAGCATTTTACTGACTGACCCAGTACCAAAGTCTAGAGTTTAATTAAAAAAAAAAAAGTATGTGTTTTGCCTCCATGTGTGTCTGTGTACTACTTGTATGCCTGGTGCCCACAGAGAACAGAAAAGGACATGGGATCCCCTGGAACTGGAGCTACTGATGGTTGTGAGCCACCCTGTGGGTGCTGGGAATTGAACCCTGGTCCTCTAGAAGAGCAGCCAGTGCTGTGAACTGCTGAGCCATCTCCTCATCCCCTAGAGCCTAGGTTTTAAAGATGTCTGAACAGAAAGGGGATAGGATACAGTGAGCCCAACCTGAGCAGGCCGCTCATGTGTGTCCAAAGGAATACCAGGCACAGTGCTCCGACTTCTCATGGCCCTGGGCATCTTCACCTGCCACCGTCTGGTTTTAAGCTTCCTGAGGCAATGCTGCCTGCTGGAGGTGGCTGCAGGGTCTGGTGTGGCCTGGCATTTCAGGACCTTTTTGGAACTCAGCATGCTGGGGTGGCCTGCCTTGCTTTGCAAAATAGTCCCATTGAGATCTGAGATACACACAGGGTAGGTTCCAGGTGGCAGGGTGGTGAAAGGAGACATGGGAATGAATTTGTGAAAGCCACCGGGGCAGAGAGATGGCTCGACAGCTAATGGTGCCTGCTGTCAAGGCTCACGTCTTGAGTTTGATCCCCGAGACCCAAGCGGTAGGAGAGAACTGACTCCTGCAAGTTGTCACCCTGTCTTCACCGTTGCCATGACGTACGTGCACCACTATTCCACAAATTAAACAGCAACGAAAACATAATCAAAAAGGAAACACAATTACCCCACTCTGGAGATCCCCTGGGCTGGGGTTTTGTAGATAAGGAACAGTTTAGTGGCTATAGGACCTCTGTTCCTGTCCCCTTAAGCCCGTGGCTCTAGGCTCCAGGCCAGATTCAGCTAGACCGAGTCTGTGGCATCTTTGAGGGAGCAGGATTCTGTGAGCCTCTGAGGTGTTGACATCTCAACCATGCTTATTCTCTGACCCTCCAGTGTAAAGGAGGGTCACCTCACGTGTCACCAGTGATGAGCCAGGCTCCATCTCTGTGCCTGAGATTTGCACAGCACCAGGGGAAGATCAGTAGTCGAGTAATGCGTGCTCATGGCCCTCCATGTCTCTTTCTTTCTTTTTTTTTTTCTTTTTTTTTTTAAACATTTTTTTTAAAGATTTACTTATTTTATGTGAGTACACTGTCGCTGTCTTCAGACACACCAGAAGAGGGCATCAGATCTCATTACAGATGGTTGTGAGCCACCATGTGGGTGCTGGGAATTGAACTCAGGACCTCTGGAAGAGCAGTCAGTGCTCTAACCACTGAGCCATCTCTCCAGCCCCCTCCATGTCTCTTTCTTGACTTACAGACGGGGTTCTGAAAGGAAACAAGATCCTCTTCGGGCCCTGCATCTCCCCCAAGCCTTGTAAGTGCCTGTTGTCGACAGTCCTCGGGCCTGGCCTGGTTCATGTGCACCGAGGGCTGGGTAAGCCTCTTTGCTTTCTGTGTGGACCAGGCCGCCCTCTGTAGATTACACTCATGGATCAAACGTGGATCCCTGGGGCTGGCTCTGTTGCCTGCATCCCATGCTTCTGGTCCTGGAGGATAGACTGGGTTGGGATAATGGTGACTCACCCAGGAACAGGTTGGAGCTCCCACTAGACACACGGCTGCTGATGAGAGAACCCGGAGCCATGTCCCAGAGGCTGTTGAGGAGGGAGCCCCTTCGGTGGTGTTTCTGGGCCTGCTTGTTGCCCAGCCTGAGATGGCAGGTAGAGTTCAGTTCCCCCACTTAGCTCTTGTGGCCACCTTTGCAAAACGCCTCTGTGTTTCAGGCCACACGGAGGCTCTCTCCCGGGGATGATGGCTGCCCTTCATACTGCTCCAGACTCCCCAGATACCCAACTGGAGCCAGCAGAAGATGGCTCGGAATGTGATGCTGAGCCCGAGGAGGAAGAGGAGGAAGAAGAGGAAGATGACGAGCAGGGGAGAGAGGAGGAAGAGGTAGTAGTAGAAGAGGAAGTGGCCACACAGGTGCAGGAGGCGGCGGGAGTGGAAGTGGAGGCCAACTCAGCGGACACTGGTGGTGGCGATGATGGCGATGACGGTGATGTGGAGGAGGTGCTGGCAGAGGAGCAGACTCTGAGCTTAGGGACCCAGAAGCGGCTTAGCAATGGTGCTGATGCCAAGTCACCAGCTCTTCAAGGAAAAGGTAAGGACGGGACTCTGCCCCTGCCAGGGAGACGGAGAGGCTGGGGCCGTGAAGGGGGACCTGGATCTGAAGTGTGGGAGGACCCAGGGGCCCCACCCTGCTTGCCAGCCAGGTACCATTGGCTCTGAGCATTCTTCCTTTCAGCCCTGCAGGCCTCCCGGCTGCCTCCCACTACTCAGGGTGACGATCCAGAGGAAGAGGAGGAAGAGGAAGATGACGAGCATTTCCTGACTCAGGTGAGCTGCTCTCTGCATAGGCAGCTCTGGGCACCGATCAGCCTCTCTGTCCCCAGCGGCCTTACACCGTGGTCTGGAGCCCTCTGCGGGTGGGGCATCAGCGAGAACATGGCTTCAGGTTCCAGGCCCTGGGTTTATGTGGTGATGTTTTTCCCCAGGTCCCTGTGCCTTCCCAGGCCATCATGTTGTTTCTAGTACTGTAGCTCCCACCCCGAGTCAGGTTGGCGTTTTTTAGAATGGCTCTCCCTTTCCTGGGGTCTGTTTTCCTGCTGTTGGGTCAGGTGTTGGCACCCACATTCAGTTTGGTTGGTACCACCTGTCCATCCGAATCCCAGCCAAGGTATTTGCTGGGACCAGTGGGTGTGGCAGGGAAGGGATGTGAGGGTAGCAAGGGCCTCTGCCCTCTCTGAGTCTGAGGTTTTCATCTCTGGATAGAAGATGGGCCCCATCACAGCGTGAGAGGCCTGAGAGGCTGCAGTAGCATGTGGACACATGTGGTCCCATCTATGATGGGATGCTGGGCTTTCCAAGCTTATTTCAAATGGGTGCTGGAGGCAGGGCATCCCTTCAGCCTCTCTCCTGGGGCTCTGTGTTCCTCAGGGCCTGGTGACTTTTGAAGATGTGGCTGTGTACTTCTCTTTGGAGGAGTGGGAGAGGCTGGATGTGGACCAACGGGACCTCTATCGGGATGTGATGCAGGAAAACTATGGGATCCTGGTTTCCTTGGGTAAGGAAACCCCCCCCCAGCCCCCAGGGCAGTCAGTGAGGGCTCTGAGGGCTTAGCTTCTTGAGCCAAAGGACTTTAGAGCAGTCAGGCCATTTTGGCCTCTGGGTGCAGGGAGTCTGGAGTAGGGGAAGACGTGCTATGAAGCTGTTAGTCCACCGGCCTCTCAACCGTGCAGCCCAAGAAGCCTGTAGGTAGGAGCAGAAAGGGTGGGTATCCTGATGGAAGGTGTGGGGTGGGTGTGGAAGGACAGCTGGCTGGATGCAAGGCTTCCGGGGCGTGGACTATAGGAGCTCAGAGCAGAGGTGGTGGGAAGGGCTGGACTGGGAGGGCAGAGAGCAGAGGATTCGAGTGTGGACCGGGATGCCTTGGGCCCCATTGGAGCAGCCATCATCCCTGCAGCTGTCGTCTGTCCCTCTCCTGGGCAGGATACCCAATCCCTAAGCCGGATCTGATCTTCCACCTCGAACAAGGAGAAGAACCTTGGGTCGAAGACAGCCCCCATCCCGAGGAGGGAGACGTCGTCACTGGTGTCTACACGGGTGAGTGGGACACCAGCCTTGGAGGGTCATTGCTCAGAGCTGTGTCTGACTTTAGCCTTTACCAAGGCAAGCACTCAGCAGATCTTCGCCTGGTCCTCTACCTCCCTGAGAGGTTAATGCTAATGTCTTGGGGTCTGCAGTGGTTGTGAGGAGACAGGGAGGGCTGCTGTGTGCTGACCCCTGCCGTCCGCTCCCGAGTCTTGGTCCAGCTTCACAGAGCTCTAAGGGCTAGTGCACGTCTTTAGAGAACCTTCAGAGTCCATTTCGTTTATTTTTTTCTTCCTTCATAAATGAGTGGAGTTGGCAAACTGGCACAGAAACCCACCAAACCGTCAGTGTGGCTTTCCACACTTGGACCAACCAGTTTTCTGGCTTGCCCACCTATTTGGCCATAAGGGGTCTCCACTTCCTCCGCAGTCTCTCCACTTCCTCTGGAGCCATCCAGCCTGATTTTTCTCTTTTGAGACAGAGTCTCACTGCTTTTGGAGGCTCACCAATTGAGGCTGGCTGGCCCATGAACTCCAGGGATCCACCTCTCTCTGTCCCTCCGGGGTGTGCCACCATGCCAGCACCTCCTCTTCTGTCTCCCCCTCCACTGCCTTGCACTGGTTCAGGCTTTGCCTGTTCAACTCCCTGGGCCCCACATTATGCATACGGAGGATAAAGCAACTGAACTAAACCCTCAGACTCCACCCCGAGCATGCACATGGAATACGTTATGGGTTCTACACATCTCATGGGGTCTTTGGAGTGATGGAGACCCTTGCCTGAAAGGTGTCTCTCTGGGGGGCTGGGGTGTTGTCACCCGACGGTGGGGTTATATCATAGATGTGTATGAAAGCAAGAAGACGGGAAACCTCACTCTGGTGTGCTCATGAGTCCTCACAGCAGCGTACTGAGGGGCAACCAGGAATCTAGCCTTCCTTCAGATGAAGCCCCCAAACTAGGTAGTGTTCTTTTTTTTTTCCGGACCTGGGGACCGAACCCAGGGCCTTGCAGTTGCTAAGCAAGCGCTCTACCACTGAGCTAGATCCCCCAACCCCCTAGGTAGTGTTCTTGAGGGCCCAAGTGGGAGGTGTGTTCCATTCATGGACACGTCTAGAAAACCCACTTAGAGTGGGACACGAGTCAACCTCTTGAGTGTAGGTTCAGGGTGTGCCCTTGTGTTCCCTTGAAGGGTCCATGGGAGGAGTGTGGTCCTTCTCAGTGCAGGTGACACCAGGTAACAGGTGCCACACAGCTACACACCTGGATGGGAACCGGAAGCTCGTTGAGAGGACTGGCTAACTGGGTCAGTGGCTCTGTTTCTTCTGTGTTGGAGCTGGTGGCCCGAGATGTCTCTCAGCCTGGCTCTGTCTGCAGAGTGGCAGCTGGCAAAGGGTCCATGAACATCTTCTAAACAGTGGTTCTCAACCTTCCCTGTGCTGCAGCCCCTCATGTTGTGCTGAGCCCCAACCGAAGAGTTATTTTCATTGCTACTTCCTAACTATAATGTTGCTACTGCCATGAAGCACAATGTGGACATCTGTGTTTTCCGGTGGTCTTAAGCAACACCTGTGAAACAGCTGTTTGATCCTCAAAGGGTCATGACCCAGCACTCAGGAGGCAAAGGCAGATGAATCTGCTTGAGTTTCACGTGAGCCAGGGCTACAATGTCTCAAGAAAAAGAATCATGGGTGGGGTCAGAGGACAACCCCAGCGCTAGTTCTCACCTTCCACTTTTTGCAACAGGGTGTCAGTATGATTCACCACTCACATAGGGTCTGCTAGCTGCCTGTGGGCTCTCCAGGATTCTCCTGCCCGCCAAAGGATTAATTGATTAGACACGAGAACTACGCCTGGCTTTTCATTGGCACTTGGGGTTTGAACTCAGGTCCTCATGCTTGCATGGTGAACACTTTACTTCTGAGCTATTCTCCTCCCAGCCCCCAGTGCATGTCTGATGTGTCACATGACTGCCCATAGGGGATCCAAACGTGATGGCCGACTTTGGGGGAAGCCCTCAGGTCTTCCCTTCTGAAGATTCTGAGGATACTGAGAGGTTCATTGTCTGCCTCTCTTTTTCCTCTGTCCTTTTATATTCGTCTCTGCCCAGCAGTGCCAGCTGGGCACTGAGACTGTCTGAGTCTGTCCTGAGGCTGGCCATCTGGATTTCTAAATTAGTCCTGTAAGACAAGACTCTAACCTGCCTCTGTCCCTTGTGAGTTCAGCTGTACATGACGTGTGGGCGCCTGGCCTCGTCCCTTCATCAGGTGTTGTCACTTTCTGTGTGATGCTCAGTCCCACTGCCTGTCAGCCTGGTCTCTAGGTATCCTAGCCACCTCCAACTCTTCACTCCTGCATCATCCAGACAAGTTCATCCTCCTGACCCAGTTTCCACACCAGGGTCCTTGGTCCGTGTAAACACCCATGTGGTCTGGAGAGATCCCTGCCTCCAGTCTGCAGTGCAGGGAGTGCAGCCGGAGAAGGCCTACCCCAGTGGCTGCTGCCCCTTTCTCTGTGTCTGTGTGTCCCTGGCCTTATGACTTGAGACAGACCTTCCCTGCGTTCTTCCTCCCTAGCACTACAGAAGCTGTGCCGACTAGAGCAGGACTGGCCCTGTAGGGGCCACCCCGACTCCACTGCAGGCTTCTGCCCGTTTTCTTTTCTTGATGTGTGTGCATGTGTGCATGTGCACATGTGCAGTTGTGCATGGAGGCTGGAAGTCAACATAGGAGCTGTCTGCCTTGCTGAGGCAGGGTTTCTCGCTGGGATCTGGGGCTTCATGATTTGGCCGGCTGGCCGGTGAGTCCAAGGACTCTGTCCATGTCCGCCCTCCCTAGTCTGGATCACAAGCACATTGCCACATTAGCTTTTCACACACGTGTGCTGGGAAAACTCAGGGGTTTGTACTCGTGTGGCAAGTGCTAGGATTTACCATCTTCCCAGCCCCATTTCCGGAAGAAAAGGATAAAAAGGACACACAACACCCAGGAGTGGCCCCGTTTAAACATTAAGATATAGTTCAGTGGGTAGAGATGTGGGTTAAGCAGTGAGGATCCAGAACTAGCAAGTAAGCACAGCTGTGGTGGGGCTTGGGGCATGTCTGGAGCCCCTCACGTGACCCTTCTCAACGAAGTGCACGCTGTGAGCCTTGGGACAGCTGACCCAGCGGCTCTTGGCTACCTAGTGGTTCAGCTAAGCAGAAATGAGCACAGGGAAGGGAGAGCCACAGGGAAGAGGTCTGTTGGCCAGGGGCAGTGCAGGAACACCCCAGCAGGCAGTCCGGCACACAGCCATGAACAACTAGACACTTGAGAGCAGCGCTTCTCATTCTATGGGTCGAGATCTCTCTGGGGTCGCATTATCAGATATCCTGTATATCAGATATTTACATTACGATTCATGACCCTAGCAAAATTCATTATGAAGTCACAATGAAATAACTTTATCATTGGGTGTCTCCACAATATGAGGGGCTGTGTTAAAGGGTCACAGTTTAGGAACATTGAGAACCGCTGTTTTAGAGGGTCCCTGGAGGGAACCTGGAGAGTAGCGTCCTCTAGTCCTAGTCAGGGCACAAAGGGCTGGAGTTCTGTCGTTTCCCAGGTCCCTGGGCTTGGTGCAGGTGGGAGGGAAGAACAGACAGTATCTGGCAGAGAGGCTGGCTTAGCACCTGGAGCAAAGGGGCAGACAGATGTCCAGGTGCTGAGCACATGCTCTGATGAGGTGACAAAGGTCTCCATCTGGGCAGACCCAGCTCCAGTTAACACTAGGGCCTTGGTATTGAATCTGCACATCACGCATGAGACATCAAGGCCAAAGAATTGCTGGTTTTTTAGAGGCCACTCACCAGCAATTTGGGGGTGGGGGGCAACCCAGTGCCCATCCCCAGAGAAGGGCTGCCTGCCTCCAGACCTGTTTGCTTGTCCACAGCTTGGCTTAGGGGGCAGATGCCAGTTACAGGAGCTGGTTGCCTTTCCAAGCTGTAGTTCAGACACCTCCCTGGCAGTGATGCTGCCAGCATCTATAGACTTGCACACCACTGTAGAATGCCTCCTCCCTTGGGGACTGTCCCCAATAAGGGAAGGAACTTTGCCTGAGCTCATCTCCCACTGGAGATGGGGGTGGATGCTTATCTGGGCCCATCAGGACAACAGATTGTTAATGGGAAGAAAATGGCAACTTGACTAGGGACCTCAGTCTCCAACACCTTGTCAGGATCAGTGGTTCTCTACGACTGATGCCAGGCTGCCTCCAAGACAGCCAGCGCCCCACCCTGTATCCTTGGAAGGGACTGGTCGCTCAGGGTCTCTGGAGCAAAGATCTGGGTAAAGGGCCCAGCTTGACTCATGCAGTCCTCAGAGGACACATAGACTTGGGGCATCTGCCATGGGAGATCTCCTGGGGTGAATCATGGAATGAACTAGTTTCGGGCTTGTAAATCCCAGGACTGTGCATCAGAGGAACCTAGAAGACTCATACCGCCAGCTGCTATAACAAAGAGGCTGTGACCCAGTGACATTTGAGACATGGGGGAAACTGGTGACAGCCCACAGTTCTGAGGGCTTCAACTTACTACCCTCTACCAGCTCCTCTCCCTTTTCCCTTACTGTGAGCAGGAAACCGGTTTTACCAGGGTCTGGGTATCCCAAGCTCAGGGCATGGCTTGTGAAGATATTCTTGTGGCCATGCTGTGTAATTTGCTGGACAGTGGGCTTTGAGCCTGTGTTTTCCTGGAACCTTCACCTACGGTCAGATCCTTGGAGAAAGTGTTGGGTACAAGGCAGCCCTCACCCCAACTTCACTACCCTGTGGGTCTGGGTTTGGCCCTCAAGGTCACCTTGCTGCCCTCCCCCACCACCTGCTAGCTGTTAAGGAACACAACACACCATAACCCTAGGTTTCAAGTCTCACGGCACGCCTGACGCCTGATGAATCCTCACCTGAGACTTACAGAGACAGGCTCTGTGTGGTGGCTGTCACTGGAGATGGCTTTGAGCAAACACTCTAAGCAGGAAATGGGGGACCAAAGCTGGTCTCTCTTGGGGTTCTCCTTTCCCAGAAGGCCTGTAGCTTCCTGAGGGGTACCTTGGGGTAGAGCCAGCTCTGACTTCTCCAGAGTGGCCTCTAAACACCGCTGAGCACAATGCAGGCCTCATGCTTGCTGAGCGGTGCCAACCCGAGGTAGCAGTGAGTCCCCAGGCCTCTCAGAATTACCCACCCCACAGAGAGAACTTTGCAGAGTGGGGTGCAGGGGCTTACCTTCTAAGACAGTAGGCATCCCTGCTGTCCCCAGACTCTGGCCAAGTCCCAGCCTACCCTCTCAGCTCTTGCTAGAACTAGGTCCCGGAGAGTTGCAGACTGGCTCAGAAATCCAGGGACTTGGATTTGTTCCTCTGCATTGGCTTCCCTGCCTTACTGGGCTCATGGGTACGTGGCCGCCGGCCACTCCTCATTACTCTGGTGACAGCTGGAGGTAAACTGGCTTAACAAATGTTTCCATTTACAGCTTCTAAATTATATATTACCACAATGGTGGTACAGACTAAGAAAAAAAAATGAACCCATTTCCTTGCCATATGACAGTGTGCTCATCCCTATCTGTGGCTAGGCCCTTGCAGCTTCGTGTGTGTGGCACTGTGCTGTCTTCTCCTGTGAATAACATCTAGAATGCAGAAGGAGGGCTGCTGACCTTATAAGCCAGCTGTGGTTTTTTGAGACGTCTTGGCCCAGTCCCTGGCTTCTGTGGTCTAGGCTCACCCGGGGCCAGCAGCAGTCTAGATGGGCCACACCTCTGCCCTCAGATTCAAGTGGCTGGGAGGATTTTTCTGCCCTACCTGAGGGAGCTCAGCCCTTTCAGTGGCTGACTTCTGAGGGGGGTATGATGAACGAGGGTGGGGGGGGGCAGGTGCTCTGAACACTTCCAGTGTCCCTGTGTCTCCTGGGTGCATCATGGGGGCGTTGTCAACAGGTTCATTTCTGGAATGAGGTGGCCCTACAGACCTGTTTGTAGAGCCCACAGGTTCCAGAAAGGGCAGTAGTGAGTCAGGCTGTGTATCTCGATGGGAATGGCACAAAGTCCCAGGCGTACTCACAATACACACATCCTCTAAGCTGCCCCAGAGTTCTGCAATGCAGAGTTCAGGAAAATGAAGCCCAGGGGTGACCTCTAACCCGGAGGAACTCAAGACCCCACATACACGGCTCCTGGGCACTCTTTAAGGTGAGTTCTCCACATGGTTCTCCCTGACTAGCCGTTTCTGTCCTGAGTAGAAGGGAACTGTGGCATGCACCACACACAGACTGACTTAAGGGTCTGGCTGCCATGAAGGCCAATTTCCCTGCCAAGGTGAAATTGTACCGTCTTTCTCTTTTCATCCGTCAGGAGCCTGGTTCTGGAACGACGACCTAGAGGACCACGAGGAGGAAGATGATGAGGACTTCCTTGCTGAGATGGCAGAGGAGGAGAATGAGCCCCCCGGGCTGTGGTCTGCTGCCTATGGAGTGGGGGATGTGCCTGGGACTTGGGGCCCCGACGACTCAGATTCGGTGCAGACCCCAGAGGGTTGGGGACCCAACCCAGGCAGCCTTGGTATTCTGGCGGAGGAGGTTGAAGCAAAACATTTCCTGTCCGGTCGGGGGCCTGGGGAGAACTTTCTGGTGCCCTGGGCATTTCCCGCAGTGGCTGTCCCCATCGGATGTCCGGAGACCACTTGCGATGTGTGCGGCAAAGTGTTTCCTCACCGTTCGCGCCTGGCCAAGCACCAGCGCTACCACGCAGCGGTCAAGCCCTTCGGTTGTGAGGAGTGCGGCAAGGGCTTTGTGTACCGCTCGCACCTGGCCATCCACCAGCGCACGCATACCGGCGAGAAGCCCTTCCCGTGCCCGGACTGCGGCAAGCGCTTCGTCTACAAGTCACACCTGGTCACGCACCGGCGCATCCACACGGGCGAGCGGCCCTACCGCTGTGTCTTCTGCGGCGCGGGCTTCGGGCGGCGCTCCTACTTGGTGACCCATCAGCGCACTCACACGGGCGAGAGGCCCTACCCGTGCTTACACTGCGGCCGTAGCTTCAGCCAGAGCTCAGCGCTCGCCCGCCACCAGGCTGTACACACCGCTGACCGTCCTCACTGCTGCCCTGACTGTGGCCAGGCCTTCCGCCTGCGCGCCGACTTCCAGCGTCACCGGCGTGGTGGCGGCTGCACGGAACCCAGCAGCGGCGATGGCGCGCTTACCGCTCCACACGAGGTAGGGATGGCTCCCAACGAGGTGGAGATGGCAATCGCGGCCGTAGCCACGGCGGAACCCGAGGAACTGGAGTCCGGGCTCGCAGAGAAGAATGAAGAGCCCAAGGCTGGTGTGGCCGATGGAGACAATGAAGTTGAAGTCAGACAGGATGAGCAGGTGGTGGTCGCTGCGGCAGCAGAGGCGACTGTCCCCGACAGCAAGAAGGATCCTGAGCCAGACAGGAGGTTTCGTGAGATGGGCAACGGCCTGGCGGAGGGCGAAGGGCCTTCCTCGCACCGGTTCGGCTTCCATTTCCCCATGCACCCCAAGTCCTGGCTGCATCCGGACGGATTCCCCTTGCTGGGGTTCCCCGAGTTCTCTGAACGGCTGCAGACCGATGGGCGCCATCTGCCCGGTCCCCTGGGCGCCCCGCTATCCCTGCAGGGCATGGGGTTGGCTTGCGACCCGTTCCGTAGCGCGGGCCCCGGCGCCAGGGCGGATAGTGGCCTGCGAGCATTCGCGCCCGCCGTCGGCTCGTTGCTGTCGGAGCCGGCACCTGCCGCGCTGGCGGAGGAGGAGAGTCCGTGGATCTGCTCGGACTGCGGCAAGACGTTCGGGCGGCGCGCTGCGCTGGCTAAGCACCAGCGCTACCACGCGGGCGAGCGGCCCCACCGCTGCGCCGACTGCGGCAAGAGCTTCGTGTACGGCTCGCACCTGGCTCGGCACCGGCGCACGCACACGGGCGAGCGGCCCTTCCCGTGCCCGGAGTGCGGCGCTCGCTTCGCCCGCGGCTCGCACCTAGCGGCGCACGTGCGCGGCCACACGGGCGAGAAGCCGTTCGTTTGCGGCGTGTGCGGCGCGGGCTTCAGCCGACGCGCTCACCTCACGGCACACGGGCGCGCGCACACGGGCGAGCGGCCCTACGCGTGCGCCGAGTGCGGCCGGCGCTTCGGCCAGAGCGCGGCACTAACGCGGCACCAGTGGGCGCACGCCGAGGAGAAGCCGCACCGCTGCCCCGACTGCGGCAAGGGCTTCGGCCACAGCTCGGACTTCAAGCGGCACCGACGCACGCACACGGGCGAGAAGCCTTTCCGCTGTGCCGACTGCGGCCGTGGCTTCGCGCAGCGCTCCAACCTCGCCAAGCACCGGCGCGGCCACACGGGCGAGCGGCCCTTCCCCTGCCCAGAGTGCGGCAAGCGTTTCTCTCAGCGTTCCGTGCTCGTGACGCACCAGCGCACACACACAGGGGAGCGGCCGTACCTGTGCTCCAACTGCGGCCGGCGCTTCTCGCAGAGCTCGCACCTCCTCACGCACATGAAGACGCATCGCGGGCAGGGGGGCGCGCCAGCGCAGAACACCTCCGCCAAGGCCCAGGCGCCTGCCAAGGCAATACCGCCTCTGCCTCCATCGGGCTCGGGCTCCGGCGCTGGAACGCTGCTCGAGTTCGCCGGAGGAACCAGCTTCGGCTCCGATCCAGCGGCGTTCGCCAGCCCCTCGGGCACCTACGAGGAGAGCATCCTGTGAGGCCTGTCGAAGCGCGCGGCGTGTCCTCCGTCTCTTCCGCGGCCTAAGGATTCCCACTCTTGGGTGCTCAGGTCCCTTCCGCCCCAAGCTTCAGATCTGGCTTGGGTGCGCATGGGCCGCCATCCTGATCAAGACCGACCCATCCCTGGATCTGTGCTACAGGGGTGGTGGGATGGCGGGCAAGACCTATTAGTTCATCACGGATCCGGTTCAGGTGGCCTGTAGAGCCCCGCTGCTTTAGGAGTCTGTCACTGGGCTCTCTGGTGCATTTGGGTTTCTTGGTGGGTTTGACCTCCACCAATCTCCACCAATCTCTCCCTGGGAGATTTGGGGACCATCTTCCTGTCATTTGAGTGAGTCCAGTATGTTTTCAGAACCTAGTGCTGGCAGGAACCTCAATAGGTTTTGGGGGAAGTGGAGGTACCAACAGGGGAAGATTTTCTGTCGATTGTAGGTATTCATTTCCATCTCTTATATGACCGAAGAGTGTGGGAGGAGTTGAAAAAGCAAAATACCAAACGGGTAGCCAGGTTTCAGATGCTGTCAAGGTCCCTGGGGAGTTGGAAGCCTTATTCTTTGAAAATCCTCACTCCAACCCCTAAACACAGGTCCGACAAGCCCTGGCTACAACATGGATTTTGGTATTACTATCCCCTCTCAGTCTGTTCTCTAGTGGCTACAAGTAGCACACATGGGCATATGTGGGGTGCTGGTCTGGGCTCCTAGCCCCCAGCCTTTCCTAGCAGATCCCTCCCCTGGAGCAAGTGACTGTGGAGTCCTGCGTTCAGTCAGCCTTTCCACAGCACTGGGGTGGGCCCAGGAATCTTCCCTCTTATCCTGTAATAAGGGCCCTACATCCTCTGCAAGCATTTTCACTTGGCTTCTGGGGTCACCCTACACAAGAAGCGGGTGGTGTTTCTGCCATGGGTGGGTCCGTGGCCACAGAGGGATTGGCGGCTTGCACAGTGGTTGTCCACATAAGGGATTATGCCGATCTGAGCTTACAGCACCTTACTCTGCAAGGCCCCTGTACAGTGGACAGCCCATACTGTTGGCATCTGTGGAGGGTTCCCAGGAGCCTCTCCCACCTTCCATGAATTCTGGGCCAGTGTGACTAGGGGCTAGAGAAGTGAGATTTCCACCCAACTGCATTCCCTTTTAGACCTAGATCTGTTGTTGTAGTATAGACATGACCTTGGGGCCCAAAAGCTAACAGGCTGGCTGCTAGGTGCTGGGTGGGTCGTCCATGGGTGGGAGGAGAGCCTGGGTGGTGAGGTCGAATTGAGTGGGGAGGAAGACATGGGTCCTTGTTGTTCAGCAGTGGATGACACACATCCCTTTTCTCTTTCCATGTCTTCCGGGACGAGCTTCAGAACAAGCCAGGGCAGGGTGGTCTGTGAGGGTGCCATCCCATCCCTCTTAGTCTGCAGCCATAACCACCCTGCCCCCTCTCTTGTGGACAGGGGGACCTAGCTTTAATAAAGGTGGAGTAATAAGCTTTTGGACTGGACTCTACTTTTGCCCCACCTCGGTGCCTGTTAGTGACACTCACTCTGGAAAGCCCATCTCCTTTCTGACCCCACCTCCCACCCTTAGAGAAACCAGAATCAAATCTGGCATCACGGATTGGGCCTGCATCCACCACATCTTGCTGGGATACCTCACACTGCCAGGAATTTGGAACAACATACACAGGCATGACTGTGACTAACCTTCCAGGTTGAGAGCAGGCCTAGTCTCCTTCCTGGGAATGCAGAGCCCTGGCCTTGGCCTTGGCCTTTTCTCAGGGACTCCAGGGCTAACTGACTTGTCTACTCCAGATCCATAAAGGCATGACCACCCCAGAGCTCCCAAACAACCCCTTTAAACTGGCTTTCCTTAGTCTTCAAGCTGATCTTTTCCCAGTGGGTTTGAAAAAAATATGCAAACATGACTTGAGACATGGGGATGAAGGAAATTAGTATTTCCTTTAAAACCACAAACAGGCCAGCCAAGGGATGCAGTAGGTTGGCACAGAGTTTGCTTGATATTCCCACTTTTCCTCTCCAGAGCCCCATAAACCAGGGACGCTTGTCATCCCAGCACCCGGGAGGTGGTCAAGAGGATCAGGAATTCACCGTCATGTTCAACTCCATGAGTTTGAGGCCAGCCTGGGCTACACAGAGACCCTACCTCAAAAATAAACAAATAACCCGGACTTTAGGAGGCGGATGCTTTATAAGACAAAGATGGTTGAAAGGCCAAGCAGATCCTTGATAAAACTCACCATTGACTGCAGCTGGAGTTTTTCGTGTTGTGTCTGTCCTAAGACTGGAAAAAAACAAAAGGTCTCTTCATTACCAAGGAGGGTAAAGCCCCAGTGACCTCTGAAATGTGACCAAGGGTGACATTTGGAGGACTGCTCTTGGCCATTTCCTGCCTTGGCTTCCATTTTTCTTCTGACGTCCCTGATTTCTCAGCCTTTGTATTTTTTTCGTTCGTCTCTTTAGACACTTATCTTCTCTGTCTCTTCTCTGCTTATTCAACAGTTTTAGATTCAAATAAAAGTTTATCTTCCTTGTTCATTATTTCCCCTCAGATTATAAGTTAGATATGAATTGTAAGAACTCCCAACAGTCTGAGTCGTCAAGTTCACCTTCACACACCCCCTCCCCTGACAAGACCCATCCTACGCAGTACCCAGGCTCCTGGGCACACACAGCTCTATATGGTAGTGGTTCTGATTAACAACGTGCTTCAGATAACTGTTCGACAACTTGCTTTCCCCCACTTCTGTACTGTGTAGAATTCATGGTCACACATGCCTGATTCGAAGTCTCAACAACAGGGGGCAGCAGAGAGCGTTGAGCAGTCAAGAGCACTGGCTGGGCTTCCAAAGGATCCCTGGTCACATTCCAGCACCTGCCTGGCAGCTCTCAAGGCTTCAGTCCCGGGGACCTGACATCCTTTTTTGGCCTCTGCAAGCATGGGAATGTATGTGGTACACAGACATGCAGACAGAGCACCCATACACATAAATAAAAACCGAACAATTTACTTCATCGTGTGCCTCTCTACTTTCCCCATTTCAGATGTATTTTCCTCATTTCACCTGTTACAATTAGAACATGTGTCTCTTAGGGGTGTTTGTTAATTAGTTTGTCTGTTTTAGATATGTGGAGCTGGATAGACGGCTTGGGAAGTAAGGGCACTGAATACTTTTTTAGCCGAGTTCCTAGCAACTTCCTGGCTGACGAGCCCATGTACCTAATTTTAGGGGACCTGACCCCTCTTCTGACCTTTGAGGGATCCTGCATACACGGCACACAGACATACCCTCAGACATAAGATATTTAAAAATTGTGGATGTATATGAATGTTTGCATGTGTGCACATGTGTTTGCAGGCTTGAGGCTGATGTTAGACGTCTTCTGCAGTCACTCCACCCTTTTCTTTCTTTTTTTTTCCTTTTTGGTTTTTTTTTTTTAAAGATTTATTTATTCATTATATATAAGTACACTGTAGCTGTCTTCAGACACACCAGAAGGGGACATCTGATCCCATTACAGATGGTTGTGAGCCACCATGTGGTTGCTGGGATTTGAACTCAGGACCTCTGGAAGAGCAGTCAGTGCTCTTAACCACTGAGCCATCTCTCCAGCCCTCCTTTTTGGTTTTTTGTGGCAGAGTTTCTCCACGTAGCCTGGAATTCGCTTTGTAGTCCAGGCTGGCTTTGAACTCACAGAGATTCACCTTCTTATGCCTCCCAAGTGCTGGGATTAAAGGCACACGGCCACCATGGCCAGCTTCACATTATATTATTATTATCGTCGTCGTCATCGTCATCATCATCATCATCGAGACAGGGTCCCTCACTAATTTGCTGGCAGGCTAGTGAGCCCCAGGAATCCTATCTCCCCACTCCAGGAGGAACTGGGGGTCAAACTCAGATTTCATGTTTGCATAGCAAGTCCTTCATTGACTGAGCCATCTCCTCAACACGCTGAATGTTTCACTAAAAGGCTGCCTAGAGAGGAGAGGCCTTATGCAGTAAGACTCCAGTTCAGGTGTGCTGTAGCGCCTGACGCTGTTATCCCATATTCCTTCTCAAAGTGCTTCACCTGCTCTGCCGTCCCTGACCGGGTCTCTAGTTCCATGTTCACACGGTTCTTGCTTCTATGCCACCTCCAGCTTCCGGTGGTAGCAACAAGCCAGATGCTTTCACAACATCCAATGGAGGAGGGAGCTAGAGAGATGGCTCAGCTGCTATTAGACAGTTGCAGACAGGCCAATTTCTTGCAACCACAGGGTGACTCACCACCATGCATAACTCTGGCCCCAGGGGACTCAATCTTCTCTTGATTTCCATGGGCATCTGTACACAGGGTGCACATGTGTGCACTCAGGCATGCACACACATAGATGAAATCAATGCCTTTTTCATTTTTGTATGTGTGCATGCATGTGGTCACACAGGTTTCTATGCACGTGTGATGCCTGGAATCATTCCTCCGAGTTATTCATTGAGGCAGGGTCTCTCAATTGAACTGAGCTCTCTAAAACTGTTCTGGCTAGCCAGCCTACTCTGTGACCACTCATATTTCCCTCTGAGGCTAGAGTTACAGGTAGGCCACCACATGCTCCCTGCCTTTATATGGGTTCTGAGGACTTGAACTCTTGCTTGCAGGGCAAGTATCTTAGCTGCTGAGGTATCTCTTCAGCACAACTTACTTCTCATAGTCATCTGTGTGGTAGCAGACATTTCCTGGCAGGTTTTACTTTAAGCTTGCCATAATTTGGGGGGCAGTCATGTGACTTCCTGGCTAGCGTTGGATCACAACTGGGTGCAGAGATAACAAGAATGAACCGGGCAAATCCAGGGTTCACACACGTAATCCTGGCGGTAGTATCATGTCTTCTCTCTAAATGTCTATTATGGGTTGAGGAGATGGTTCAGTCAGGAAGCTGCCTCTTGTACAAGTGGGAGGACCAGAGTTCCAATCTTCAAAACCCATGTAAAAAGCTGGGGGTTGGGCACATTAACAGGTAGATCCCATCCAATTCACACATGTATCAACAGGCTTCAGGTCCTTGTCCCAAAAAATAAAGGAGTGATGGAGGAGAGATGCCTGATGTCCCCTTTGGACCCCCACATGCACACACAGTGATGTCTATTGTCATCGAGTTGTGATACAATTGTGGGAAACTTATGTGTATGTGGGTATCTACTCCAGGCTGGCTGGCCTGCTTGTCTTGCCTCTGTCTTCCGAGGGCTGGGATTACAGGCGTACACCACCATGCCTTGCTCTAGCTATCATTTCAGAATATGCTAACAACCTTTTGTTTCAACCCCAAATCAAACCACCTACCAGATTTTATCAAACTCACAACTGTACAAGGTCATGGGAGGTATGGGGTGGCTGAGCGACAGAATGTTGAGTCTCATACATGAGTGATGGGACATTTTGTATAATGGATACATTGTTCAAAAGACACGGGCTATCAGGAGATTATCTGAAAGTGAACAGAATTAGATCCTGACCTCGTGCCAAGTATCACCGAATGAGGGAAGCGATGAGCCATGTGTGAGCTAAATGGCCCCAAATAAACATCATGTATTAGACGTGGAGTAAATCTGAGGCTGTCAGTTTCCAAAATTATATGTGTCAAACTGGCGCCTCACGTCTGTGCTCCCATGGTCCGGAGAGTAAGACAGCATTACCACTATGAGTTCAAGGTCTATCAGGGCTGCAAGGCAACATCTGTATCTCAAACAAGTCAAAAGAGGAGCTTGGCTGGCAGAGTGCTTGCCTCTGCCTCGCCATCCCATCCTGAGGACCTGAGTTTGATTCTCAGAACCCATGTGAAAAGAGCCAGAAGCAGCCCGGGGTGGTCGATGACACCTGGTACTCTGCAAGGACCAGGACTTGAGTTCTACCCCCAGGTCCCGTGTATGCAAGCTGGGCATTTGTGGGACCTACGATGGGAACTGCATACAGGTGACTCCTGACACAAGCTGGGGCCTGTAAGTGAGACCATGTCAAAGCAAACAACAGAGACAGCACCCAAAGAACGACACTTGAAGTCATCCTGGGGCCTCCACACACATGCACACATGTGCACGTAGGAACACACGGGGAAATAATCTTACAGGCCAATGACAGGACACCTCAAGGAAGAGTACACATTTGTTTCAAGTTCATTTTCAATTCTCAGGTTATTTATATACAAATTTACAGGCAGTAAATCTCTCTATGGACACATCAAAATAAACGATTTGCCTAAAGTCCACTTCAGAATTGCAGAACTCCTACAAAGCGTAATGCAGAACAATGTCTTCTTGTTATTATCAGAATGTCCCTAAGTCACCTGGTTTAGAAAGTCTCTTAGAAAAAAACAAAAAACAAAAACCACAGTCCAGACCCAGAGTGGCTTACAGGTCACATTGGTTTAGTGGCTCTGTGATATCACTCAGGTCCCAGCCAGGACTACACATGGTACACGTGGTTGGCAGTCATGATCAGGAACCGCATCCAGAGAAGGTGATGCCCACAAGGTTCTACCTCTCTGAGGAGACCCTTTCAAGAAATGCTCTCATACCATTTCTGATTCTCTGGACTTAGGTCCAAGGTTCTGAGAAAGGATTATCTCCAGGAATTAAAACTTCCCAGGAGTTACCTCCCATCATCCAAGGAGGAACGCACTTGGACAAGCCAAGGAGGGAGCGGCAGAAGGCACTGGGTGAAGTCTGCCACGTGCCTCTGTGTGTGTTCTCACTTCTGAGGGACGGGACAGCAGGGCGAGCTCATAACCATGGCACGCACCATGCTACCCAGCCACTGTGCTCCGAATACTCGTAAGCATCCATATAAAAAAGTGAGTTAACGCATATAGAAATGACAATATCCTAAGTATGGTTCTTAGCTGTACCCAGTACAGTGAGTGCTAAAGCTATTTCTGATCTGTATAGACTTCCGGCTTAGTTTAAAATTATCTATTCCAAGTTTTCTATTTTATAGATATATTTCTGAGGGGAAAAAAAAAACCTGGCTTCCTTACAGAGGACAGAATCCTGTGATGATGACCAAATGCATTTTAAAATCCAAGGAAAAAATGTGAGAAAAAGCAGAGTTCGTAATTTCCAAAACTACTTCAGTGGCAGTGCCTATGGAGACAGTAACAGGACGGGAACCTGGAATGGGTAATCTCACCATAGGTTACAGAGCACACACTTTTCCAAGCTTGGTTCAAACTGAACGTGAGACTTCTGTGAAGGTTACCGAAAATGAAGCGAGAAACCACAAGCCCTACGTTACCAGGTTAGTGCGGCAAATTTGGCTAAGCAGACTGACAATTTTACATCTTGTAGTTGGATTGTACTTATTTCTAGCAGAGTATTTAATTTTTTAAAGATTTATTTATTTCGTGTATATGAGTACACTGTCGCTGTCCTCAGACACACCAGAAGAGGGCATCAGATCCCATTACGGATGGTTGTGAGCCACCATGTGGTTGCTGGGATTTGAACTCAGGACCTCTGGAAGAGCAGTCAGTGCTCTTAACCACTGAGCCATCCCTCCAGCCCTCTTCTTTTAATTGTACAAAGTGTCCTTTAGTATTAGCAGTTTCCGAAGGCGTGTCCTCCCCACATTCCTTAAGTTGAGTCAGTTCCCCGCTAAGCAGGTCGAGGTTATGCTGAAACGTATTTCTACATCTTGACTCCTGTATAGTCTGCTCTGTGGTCTTTTCCGGACTGCGGTTCCTGCCCTATGAGTTTCTGATGGATCTGTTTCACACAGACTTGTTCGTTTGTGTGAGCTCTCTGACACACGTGTCCTTTGCTATGCGGGAGTGTGATTCTGAGACCACCTGAACACCTACGTCTGTAAGATGACATCATCATTGTGTACACCCTACGTAATTCCCTCGTGTATTTTAATTCCCCTCCAGTTTATCTATAATGCTTAATACCGTATCAAAGCAATATAAAGATTTGTTACATTGTACTGCTCAGGGGATGGAGAAAAAAAATAATCTGTACAGACTCAGTACAGGGAAACCCCTTTTCCTACATAGTTTTGGTGGGTCCTAAGAGACAGAACCTAGGGGCACCGAGGGCCAACTGTACCTCAGGGCTCAAGTGTAGGCAGGAGTTTCTAGTCTACTGAGACGGTAGTCCGACTTTAAAGGAGCCTTCCCACATCAACCCCACTCCCGTTCCCTCTCCTGTGAGTTCTCTGATGGCTATTGAATGCTGACTTGTGGTAGAATTTCTTCCCACACTCTGTACATTCGTAGGGCTTCTCTCCTGAGTGGGTTCTGCAGTGCACGGTGAGGTACGACATCCGAGAGAAGGCTTTCCCGCACTCATTACATTCGAAGGGCTTCTCTCCAGAATGGATCCTGTGGTGGATAGTGAGGTACGACATCTGGGAGAAGCACTTCCCACACTCATAACACTCGTAGGCTTTCTCTCCCGTGTGTGTGCGCTGATGTCTGTTAAGGGCTGAGTTCTGGCAGAAGGTCTTCCCACACTCGCTGCACTCATAGGGCTTCTCTCCTGAGTGAATCCTGTGATGGATGGTGAGGTAGGACATCTGAGAAAAGAACTTGCCACATATGTAGCATTCATAGGGCTTCTCCCCTCTGTGAATTCTCCGGTGTCTACAAAGGGCTGAGTTCTGGTAGAAAGTCTTCCCACACTCACTACATTCGTAGGGCTTCACTCCTGAGTGAGTTCTGTGATGGACGGTGAGGTAGGACAACTGTGAGAATAGTTTCCCACACTCCGTACACTCGTAAGGCTTCTCCCCCGTGTGCACCCTCTGATGTCTCATGAGGGCCGAGTTCAGATAGAAGGTCTTCCCGCACTCCGTACACTCGTAGGGCTTCTCCCCCGAGTGGGTTCGGTAATGCACAGTGAGGTACGACAACCTGGAGAAGAACTTCCCGCACTCGTTACACTCGTACGGCTTCTCGCCTGTGTGTGTCCTCATGTGCGTGGTGAGCGTGGACTTGCGGCAGAAGCACTTGCCACACTCGCTACACTTGTAGAGCTTGACGCCTGTGTGGATCTTCTGGTGGTCGTTGAGTGCTGACTTCTGAGAGAAGGTCTTTCCGCAGTCGTGACAAACGTAGGGCCTCTCTCCCGAGTGTGTCCTCTGGTGCTGAGTGAGGTGTGTCTTCTGACAGAAGGACTTCCCACAGTAGCTGCACTTGTAGGGCTTCTCGCCGGAGTGGGTCCTCTGGTGCTGAATGAGGTGCAGCTTCTGGTAGAAGGTCTTCCCGCACTCAGTGCACTCGTAGGGCTTCTCCCCCGTGTGGGTCCTCTGGTGTACCGTGAGCGTGCCCTTCTGGCAGAAGGACTTCCCGCACTGATTGCACTTGAAGGGCTTCTCTCCCGTGTGAGTTCTCTGGTGAATGATGAACTTGGACCTCTTGCAGAAGGACTTCCCGCACTGCTGGCAATCGTAGGGCTTCATTTCCATGAGGGACTCCTGGTGGGTGCTGAGGTCTGACGTCTGCAGAAAAGCTTCCTCAGAATCATTCCAGTCGCAGGGCTCCTCCTCCAGGTGATTAAGAAACACAGCGCTCTTTGGGAAGGGTTTCTGCCACTCGACATAGTCCAAAGGCTTCTCCACAAATCGAACGTTTTGATAAACACTTTCTTCCCTTAGAGAACAGTCCTCCTCTCCATCTCCACTCAATTCATCGTCTCCAGGATGTGTTTTCTCAAGCTTACCGTGGAGGAGGGGCTTCCCACACCCAGCACACACATTGGGCCGCAGTTTTGCATAACTTCCATCGCTACGAATGAACGCGGAGACACACATCAGGCTCTCCTCACAGGAGCTGCACTTAGGGAGGACTTTCCCTGATGGGGCGAGCTTTTTTGCTACCTCAGCGGCCATACGAGAAGCATCGAGCAGGCTTCCATAGCTGAACACAGCTGAACGCGATTGGTCCTCCTCATCTTCCTGGACTTCCTCCATCGGGCTGCTTGCGTGCCAGATCTCGTCTAGAAGGAGGCAAAAGTGAACCAAGGTTTGTACGTTTCCAAGTAAGACACGGCCTGAGACTGACACAGGGCCTCTCATCTGGTGCCTAGCCTCGCGGCGCTGTGAGGGCTTGCTCACACTGCTTATTCTCTCGGAATGACACGGACAGATCCCACTGGTGGGAAGGAGAGTGAGCCAGTGAAACACAGCACCTCTGAGAAGGGCCGCTTCGGAGTATTTTGTTCACACACCCGGAGCAGTAACGGGTAGAAGGCTGACAGAAGAAATCTCAGCAAACAGGGAGAGCCTTCAGGACAGCTAGGAACAACAGGGAGAGCCTTCAGGCCAGTCAGAAGCATCAAAGCACAAGAAAGAGAACAAGCTGAATGGAAACAGGGCGTTGGTTTGACACTGACGAACACCGCTCCCTCTATCACTTCACACACTGGGAGAGAGAGGTCAGACTCCACGGCACGGCTGACCACACTGACACACTGTGCCAAGTCTCAATTCTGCATCCTTCTTTGCTATTTTGATTTTCCACCCCACGTTAGTGTCATATAAGTTTTACACGTAAACTTGCTTCATGTTTAGAACCTGGGACCCAGGCGTTCACTTGCAAGGAGAGTTCTGGACCACCTATGTGGGACACGGAGTATCAGATGGCACTGAAAAAAGTGTTGTGTGCTAAAAGCATTGATTTAAGAAAAAAACATTCTGCCAATGCTGTGGTTTAAGACTGAGTGCATTTGACCATGAAATCCTGTGTTGTATGAACTGCTGTGGTCACCCAGGGAAGGTATTTAACAGCCTGTATTGTCAGTATCCCCACGTCAGCAGGATGTGATGGCCTTTATATCACAGGGTTGCTGCGGGATTGTAGGAGTCGAAGAGCTCAGAACAACACATGCAGGGAACACACATTCAAGATCGCCTGAGCAATTATTTTTCCCACTTTTAATCTACCAATAACTGTGGTAGCCCGCTGTGCTCGTTTGAATGAGCTGTCCCCTGTGAGCCTTGAGCGTTTAAATACTTGGTCCCCACACCCCCCATGGTAGATGTTTGGGGAGGATTAGGAGGTGTGGCCTTCCTGAAGGATGACACCAGTGGCAGCTTTCGGTGCCATTTTGAGTGAGCTCTCTGCTTCCTGTTTATGGACTGAGTCCTGAGGTCTCAGCTGCTGCTGCTGCCTACCTGGGGCCATGCTCCCTGCTGTGACAGTGATGAACTTTCTTCCATACATTTTTCAGTTGGTCATGGTGTTTTATCATGACTACTGAGCCCATTCCTACACGACCCGCGCAGTTTCCTAACTCTGGACGTGACTTTCAGGGAGCATGGGGACCATAAGAATTGGGTCCCTCAGTGTACTTCTCCAGTGATGATGTTGTTTTCACTTATCTTAGAAATTATAAAATAGACCAATCTTATTCAATGTCATGCAGATTAAGTCACACATTATCAATTTAATCTCCTTAACTCACAGCCTCCCAGAATCCAGTAGTGTCAAAAAATCAACACATCAGCATCTGGACCCAGTGCTGACCTGAAGAACTGAAAACACCCTGTTCCAGAAAAACAAGAGGGTCTCATGCAATACATGGGAATCAGAATTTGCTTTGGCGATCCATACTGTCAATATCACTATGTCCTATCAAGTCGGCTGAGATAGATCACAGTGCCGCTGCCCTATGCTAGGATTTCTGGGATAGCCAAGGAATTCTTGGTGCACCGGCACCCACAAGTTTCCGTCCCTACTGCTCTCCTGCCCGACTTCTTGCCCACTTTACTGCAGAGAGAAGACTCAGCAGTGGCAAGAGGGACCACACTTCCAGGGGTAGGAACTTGAGCTCAGACTTACAAACCTTACTATGTGGGGATGCACAGCTCTATCCTACTGAAACCATACAGCTGCAGACATGAAAAAAATTCATAAAGAGAAGATGCTAAGACCACGGGCCATGGAGGTTAGTGAGTGTTTCAGGAAACCACTTCTTACAGGCAATATGGAACAGTGTTAAGCCTTGGGAGACAAGGAAATTAAATAGTTGATTTTGTAAGGATGTCTCCTCCCTGGGTATCTCAGATGAAGACTCGTTCCAAGCCAATTAGGATTTACAGAAACCCAGACACCCTTCATGCTTACATCACAACCGTACAGGGTAAAGGAAGATATTTCCTAAGGGAAAAACTGCCCGAGAGACTCTGGAGACCAGATCCACCTGAGGAGCTGATTGATAGTCTTAGAAACTGTGAGGGCCATGGTGGGAAATGAGAACAGTGTGACCGAGTGGCAAGGGGAGACAGGAAGTGCTCAGTCACCATCAGCTGCGAGAGTTCCCGATCAATTTTCACACACGTCAAGACCAAAAGAAACGCATGCAGAGAAGAGACGGTAGGAACTCGGCAGAGTGGCTGCAACCCCAGCGTGAGTCGGCAGAGAAATGGACAGGCAAGCGAAACCTGACTGAGCGGACAGTGGAGAAGCCTCTGAGGAACCATCCAGCCAGGGGACACAGGTGGGACACGATCCTTCCCAGAGACTTAAGGGAGGGAAGACAAATGAATCAAAAGCCACTTCAGGGGGCTGGGGATTTAGCTCAGTGGTAGAGCGCTTACCTAGGAAGCGCAAGGCCCTGGGTTCGGTCCCCAGCTCCGAAAAAAAAGAACCAAAAAAAAAAAAAAAAAAAAGCCACTTCCGTACACAGTACAAGGGCATGTCATTTAAGGGCTTGGGAATGAAACTGTAAGTGGTGTGTGCCAGCACTCGGGAGGCAGAGGCAGGCGGATCTCTGAGTTCAAGGCCAGTCTGTTCTATAGAGCGAGTTCCAAGCCAGCCAGCCAGGGCTACACAGAGAGACCGTCTCTAAAAACCAAACCAAAACACGAAACAAGCAAAACGAAACTCTGTAAGAATGAGCTATGGGAACAAGAAAAATGCCAATAGAGGGTGAGGCTGGGGTCACACAGTTTAGGATAGAAATTCTTTAATCTGACCTCAAAGAAAACAAAGAGGCGGGAGGTGAAATGGCTTCACCGGGTGAGGGAGCTTTCGGCTCAACCCTAGCAACTTACGTTCGTCCTCTAGATCTCCCATGAAAGTAGGAGAGAATCACTCACAAAAATTGTCCAGTGACCTAAGACGTGTGCTGCTGCCCAAGTCAAACACAAACGCTCCCAATAATACAAAATAAAATCAACATGGCTGGAGACGTGGCTTATCGGGTAAGAACATCAGTAGCTCTTCCAGGGGACCTGGGTTAGGCTCCTAGCACACACATGGTGGCTTACGGCCAGCCACCTGTCACTCTAGTCTGAGGACAATCAATGCCTTCTTCTGTCCTCCACAGACACTGCACGCACATGGTACACAGACATACATGCAGGCAAGATATATGTGTAAGATAAAAATAAAAGTTAAAAAAAAAAAAAAGAGCCCGTGAGAGTTACTATTGGCACCTCAAGAGCGCTGAGTCACCTAGGAGTCAGGCCTCTCAGCAGACCTGTGGGGATTATCCAGATAAGGGGGCTTGATGGGAGGGGACCACCCACTGTCTACAGCACCAGCCCTTGGCTAGGATTCTGGACTGAATGAAAAACAGGAAGGGATTCTGCCGAGCCCCAGCGTGCATCTCTCTCCCTTCCTCACTGCGGATGGATGCGGTGTGAGTGACTGCCTCAAAGTCTCCAGACTGCGATGAGCCCTTGAGCTGGAGTCAAAATAAAAAAAACCAGGGCTGGACAGATGGCTCAGTGGTTAGAGCACTGACTGCTCTCCCAGAGGTCCTGAGTTCAATTCCCAGCAACCACATGGTGGCTCCCAACCATCTGTAATGGGATCTGATGTCCTCTTCTGGAGTGTCTGCAGACAGCTACAGTGTACTCACATACATAAGATAAATAAATAAATCTTTAAAAAAAACAACAAACGTTTCTCCCTTAAGTTCCTTTGGTGGGGGTTTTATCCCAGCCACAGGAAAGTGACTGATACTGAGCTCCAAGCGTTTCAGTCAGGGAGAGAATGAAGAGAGAAGCAGAGGAGTTAACGACCTGGGCGTGAGGAAGGTTAAGGTGTCTTCTGATGACACACTTACTAATGCCCGGACGAGAGAAAACTATGACATCGAGTAACTCAAAACGCTAAGGTCCAAGGCACAGAGAAAAACGGAACTGACTTCTGTTCTTTCCCCCGCTCCTCAGACCCCTCCATAAGCACCCCACCCCCAAGTCTCTCTGTATAGTCCTGACTGTCCTGGAACTTGTTCTGTACACCACACTGGCCTAGAATTCTCGGAGCTCTACCTGCTCTGTCTCAGGTGCTGGGATTAAAGACGTGCACCTCCCACAGCCAGCTAGGAACCTTTGATTGTGGGTAGTGGTAGCCAGGGGGAAACTCTATAACCGCGTACTTTCATGGGGTAAGGGAGACGCCTTTAGGGGTAACTCACTACCTGCAGTAACTTCTAAAGGATCTCCCCAGCTACCACCTGCTCTCTGCCTCCACTAACACACCTGGATAGCTCCGAGGTGAGAGAGCTCCTTCTACTATCCATGGCTCGTCTCCTCGTTCCAACTTGATGATAACATCCGGTTTGATAATGTGATACCCTGTTAATGAGAAATGAAAAAGAACTTGAGCCTGCCCGCGTGCCTTGGGACGTCTACCGTACTGGGAAAGCTCCACTGTGCCAGTTACGTAGCACAAGAACTCCGGGCTCTCTTTCCGCAGAAAGGTCAGGACCTTCTGGTGGTCAGAACAAGCCGCTCACAGTCGACTCAAAGCTAAAGGCATCCGCTCGGATCCAGCCCACGTCCGAGCACCTGGGAAGCAAGCGATCCTCACCCACGGAGACGAGGTTGCTGTAGGTCTCCAGCATCACATCCCGGTAGGTCGTCCTCTCCTCAGAGTCCAGCTGCTGCCACTCCTCCTGGGAGAAGGCCACAGCCACATCCTTGAATGACAGCGGGGCCTGCAATGACACGATCGGAATGAGGACATTTATAAAATGCACAGAGGGAACAAGTGTTTCTCGAGCTACTGGTACAGTTAACCATGAGCACTGTGTACCTTTATGTTACTGACCTCGAGAGGAAAAGTCTACTTATCAAAAGCACACTGTCTTGTGGCTATGGAAATGTGTTTGCAATATGAGTGTTAGTGCCAGAGTTTGGACTTCCAGAAACCCATGCAAATGCAAGGCGGGTATGGCTGCCCATCTGTAGTTTCAATCTTGGAAGTCAAGACAGGGGCTCTCCAGAGGAGGCTGGTTTATCCAGATTAGCCATACTGGGGAGCTTTGGGTTGGGATAAGAGCTCTTCCCTTAGTGAATAAAGTACAAGGGTGACTGATAATTCCCAATACCAACCTTGGCCTCCACAGCCACTGATACATGCAAACCATGCATAGACACAAATGCACATGTGAGAAAGAAAGAAAGAAAAAAAAACCCCACTACCTTGGGGCTCATTTATGCACATTAAGAAAGCAGTGGGTGGGGCTGGAGAGATGGCTCAGCGGTTAAGAGCACTGACTGCTCTTCCAGAGGTCCTGTGTTTAAATCCCAGCTCAAAACCATCTGTAATGGGATCGGATGCCCTTTTCTGGTGTGTCTGAAGACAGTTACAATGTACTCATAAATAAAAGTAAAAGAAGAAGAAGGAGGAGGAAGAGGAGGAGGAGAATGAGAAGGAGGAGGAAGAGGAGGAAGAAGAGGAGGGAAAAGAGAAGTAGGAGAAGGAGGAAGAAGAGGAAGAAGAGGAAGAGGAGGAAGAGAAGGAGAAGTAGGAGAAGGAGGGGGAGGTGAAGGAGGAGGAAGAGAAGGAGAAGTAGGAGAAGGAGGGGGAGGTGAAGAAGGAGGAAGAGGAGGAGAAGTGGGAGGAGGAGGAGCAGGAGGAGGAGGAGCAGGAGGAGGAGCAGGAAGAGGAGAAGGAGAAGGAGAAGCAGCAGCACTGGGCTTGAACTGCAAGCTAGGCACAAACCTGGCTGCTGGAAACTCAAAAACCAAGAGAAGCAGCTCTGTCCACTGAGGGCCTCAGGCACAAGGGACACCCATGCAATCCGAGGTCCACCCTGCTCGTCTGGACGCTCTCTATCTTGTCTCCAGTATATGAACAAGGCTGGTGTCCCACCCCTCACTTCCCTGGCTCTTCCTCACGCCCTCTGCTAGCTCTTCTCTCCTTCAGGGGCCAGAGCAGTGACTGCTTTGACGGAGAGCCTGCCTGGAATCGTGGACAGTTTAATGGCCCTCTATGCTCCATCGCTTCCCAAGTTATTACTGCTCGCCCAAGCCCCTCCTGTCCTCCAGACACGCATGCCCCCATGCTGCACTGCTCACCCTCTCAATCAATCCCAGAACTTGGAGACGTGCTACTCTTCCCAGCCAATGCTCTCATGATCCCCTTGCCTCCGCTTTCCACAGCCGTCCCGGACAGGCAGGCACACACCCACCTGGCATTTCTTATGGGTTTCTGAAGATCTGAACACCAGTCTGCACACTCATGGGGCGAATGCTTTAACCACTGAGCTGTGTCCTCAGCTCCCTGAAACACATCAGCATTACAACTGATCCCTGCGGGCACCAGCGGGCATCGGCGACTCTATGGGAGGCACCAAGCACTATGAAGTAGACTCCAGTGGTATCTATGCTATCGGCCATCAAGTGTATCATAGTATAAACATACATTAGCCATACAACAAAGATGCCTCAAGCCAGTGACCTGTTCTCAGGCGATAAAGATGTGAAACCACTGCGTTGGAAAAGAAATGGAATAACCAAGTGTCCAATAAAGGAAAACATGAGGGCCAGCAAGATGGCTCAGTGGGTGAAGATGCTTGCCACCAAATCTGGCAACCTGAGTTCAATTCCCATGGCCTGACTCCTAAAAGTTGTCTTTTGACCTCCACATGCCCAACATGGCACCTGCACAAGGGCACCCACAAAATAATTCAAACAAACAGACAAACAAACAAACAAAACCCAAACCCAAACAGTACCATAAAACAGGACCACAGATCTACGGCTCGTGAGTGTGAGCTGACAGCATCTGTCTTTAAGTAGACGAACTTCTCTTATATTAAAAGCACCCAGGGACCAGCTCTGTACCGAGAACCCATTGAGGATAAACTCATCCCCGATCTGTGTGTTTCTATTGGAGACTCTCCCGCTACAGGAACCTAATGAGTCTCTAGGAAGGAATATTCTACTCTTTGGTGAATGAATGCTGATATCTACAAGAGTACACTGGCATTTGCCAGCGAATAATGACTCCTAATTAATGAGCAACTCTAGCCAAGGGGAGGGTGGGAAAAGTCAAATGGGTCATTGAAACTTCTTGGTCATTGAAAGTCACCATCAGGGCCAGGGATGGCGGCATATGCCCCTGGCTGAAGTTCTCAAGGGCAGCCTGAGCTACATACCTGAAGTCTCAAGGGCAGCCTGAGCTACATACCTGAAGATCTCAAGGGCAGCCTGAGCTACATACCTGGAAGATCTCAAGGGCAGCCTGAGCTACATACCTGGAAGATCTCAAGGGCAGCCTGAGCTACATACCTGGAAGATCTCAAGGGCAGCCTGAGCTACATACCAAGACCCTCTCGAACCAAGCAATGATGCAAAAAACAAAGAAACTGAAACAAACCCAAGAGAAAGTGCTCAAACCGTAGAGAAAACTGACTGTGGTGGTAGGCAATGGGATCTGAATGCACCATATCCTTGGAGAGTTACTGGCAGGGCAACGGAGCAGTGGAAGGAAAGGAACGAGAGACAGGACAATAATGGGCGAAGAGACCAACTTATTTAGATGCATGGAGTCCGTTAGGTTCAGACATATTCCACAGAGATGCTCAGCAGGAAGCTGGCTGATCCCCAGGTAAACCAACCCAGAGCCACTGGGGAAAGCCAGGAGAGGCAGATCTAAGCAGGGTTAAAAGATCCTCATGAGAGCAGAAGAAATTCTAAATCCAGGAACAGGGCAGCATGACAGACATCAGAGAAACAGAGGAGACTACAGAGGCAGCTCAAGACAGGGAGACAGAGGGAGGGAGGGAGAGAGACAGAGGGCGAGCGAGAGAACGTGAGAGCTCGTGTTAGAATACCACTGGAGAGCTGGGGCTGTAGATCAAAGGGTCAATCTTAAGCCAAGGAAGGCAGCAAGAGCCACGTCATATCCACAGTGAGGAAACAGGGGGAGGAAGACATGTTTGCGGGGACTCAAGTCACTCTCTCCAGTCATCCTGTCCAAGATGCCCAGAGTATGGCCTTGTCCAGAACAAAATAGGTTTTCTTACATCGATGAATGTGATCAAGACAACGCCCAACAGACATGCCCAAGAGGCTCATCTTTAAATCTGGTCAAGGTGCCAAGGACAGCATCCTCAGGACTTGGTATGGGCTACGTTACCTACAGATACGAGCACAACAATCCTCACTACTGTCCACTACTGTTTTGTCTAACATTTATCTCTTTCTATCGTATCGATTTTCCCCGTCAAAGTCTGATCTGTCCTTCGCCTCTTCCAGTTATAGCAAACCAAACTAGACAATGGAGACAAAACCAAACTTACCAAGGATGTATTCATCTTCTGCTGCGGTAGGAAAAATCTGTAGAACTAATGCAGTCGGGTCTGGGGAAGGAAAAACAGCGTCATTATGAGTGGGCGTGGAAAAGGGGGACTCTCCTGCAACAAAACAAAACAAAACAAAACAAAACAAAACAAAAAAACCTCCTAAAACATTCCCAGAAGAAAACCTTATGGACAATGCTCTCGTTGCCCTTAAGAAAGGACTGGAGAACAGCAACCATGCATTGGGACGTGGGGAAATGAACTAATGCAGCTGTCGAGGTGAATTAACCAGAAATGCTAGTTAAAACAATTGACACTTAGCATGGGATACAAAAGAAATCTCACAGGCTGCTTTATAAACAAGACAGCCTGGTGGGAACTATTTTTTATACTGTAATTTATATAAAATTACGCGGTACTGTGACCATGACTTTAATACTACAGAAGGAAAGCCGGCCAGGGACTTAGCACTCGGTTATATCACCACCATCGCAGACCCACGGTGTTCCCCTATGAACATACACAAACTTTTCCTGAACTAGACCATAGGATGCTGCAGGGACAGGCTCGAGAAAACTAGCAGGCAGAGCAAGGATGCTGATGGCACCGAGTGACATCACGAGACTCTGAAGCTCCGGGAGGAAGGGGTGTTAAGTGAGGTACCAGTGTGGACAGCGCCTCTGCAGCTCAGGCCACTGAGCTGACCCCTCCTACGCCTGCACGCCTCGTCCTCGGACCATGTACGCAGCCCAAAGTCGTGAACACGAACATTGCTACCATCCCGGATCCCACACGCTGAGGACATCAGGGAGCCAAGGCCTGGCGCAGGCGCTGATCGCTCAGGCCCCCCGCAAGAAGTCTCAGGCCCCCGCAAGCAATCAAACGGACCCAGCCTCCCTCCCGCGGCCCCGGTCTGCACCCTCAGGCCTCACCTAGGAGGCCGCGCCCGGGTCTCGCCGCTCTTGTCAACCTGTCCCTTGGCCTCCCCGGCCTGCAAAGGTGCGTCCGCCAGCTGCCGACCAGGACGCACGGACCTCGGCCCCGCAGGCTCGCGACACCAGCTCGCACTCGCCAAAGCTGCGGATGCGAGCGTAGAGACTCAGACCTCAGGAAGCCAGGGCAGCGCAGCGGTTGTGCGCTTGCGCGAGCACGCACACAAACAGAAGTGCGCACGCGCAGCAGCGCCTCGGCGCTAGTCCCAGTGGTCTTCCTCTCATTCTTGTGGGGGGGGGGGGTTGGGGGGCGGGTTCCCAGAAGTCTTAAGCTTCTAGGGATCGTCTCACAAGTCTCCTCATTTCAGCGGCTTGTGGGCGCCGAGCTGAGAGCAACAGTAATGGCAGCCCCAGCGGTCACCATCGCGTTTGTCCTCACTCCCTTTGAGCCTCCCGGAATGGCCTGAGGGTTTATATCCAGTTACCTAGACGCCCTGGGCCGGAGGCTTTTAGATAAAAGGCAGATCCTAACAGTGTGTCACACTCTGTTTAACCGAAGTGCTAGAAGTTTCCATCAAACACTTACATATAAGAAATGCCCAACAGTTCTTTTCCAAAGAAGACAAAAACTGGTTTTGCTGGATCACACAACAAATGCATAAAAAATTCTAAAAGCAACCAGAAGGTACACAAAGAAAGGAAGAAAAAAAAGTGCTTGTCTAATGACTTCTCAAACTCGATGTTTGCAGTCGGGCGATAATGTTCAAACATGGAACCCTATGATCAATGATCCCTCAGATTTTACCTGCCTTCCTGAATAACACAAAAGTGTTCTTGTCCTATCGGTTTCCAAAGCTGATGGAAACCGAACAAAAGCTGCAGATGCAAAAAAAGGAAGGAAGAGAAAACACAAATGGTGGGTTTCTAGATCACGTGGGTAATGAACAAGAGATTAAAAACAGAACCAGAAAGAACACACAGAAAGAAGAAAATAGCTCTCTGCAATGTGACCTCGAAAGGTGATATTTGGGGCCAGGCAACAATGACAATTTTTAAAGATAGTACAGTATAATGAACTTCAATATAATGAACTACAGTATAATCAACTTCTTACAGAAATAATGCAACAGTGTTCTTGTTCTAATTCTTCATAAAGACATTGACATCAAAATTAATAACAAAGTCTGTCAACAGAGTAAGTTCTCTGCGTTGGTGCAGAGAGTAAGTAACATTTTTATCCCAGAAGAAACACCAAGCACCTTCAAGGGCCAACTATTGAGCAAGCAGCAGGAGACAGGAGCGTCATTAATTCCCCTCAGATGCTGCTGGGCACAAATGGTCTCAGGAGAAAGGGTGAGGACACCTTGGAAGGACTGTACTGCAAGCCTGGCTGCACCTTCTCCCAGGTCTGTCCTCAACTCACCTGCCCATCAGAGCTGGTTCTTAGCTCATGAAGCAAAATCTCCCCCATCCCTGTGACAAACACAGAGTTAAATGTCTGAGTGAGGGGCCTGGGCTAAACTCCCCGGTGACTGGCAGATAGGAAGACTCTTTTCTCAAGGTTCACATTCCACAGGGGGGACTCAGGTCTTTCAGAAAAGGAATTCTTGCTTGCAATGAGGACGTTTCAAGCTCATTTAATTTCTGTGTTAAGAAAAGACTTTGGTTTGTACAAACAGACGGAACAAGGGCCACCATCAGCAGGCTGACATCCGTCTGCTCTGCTCAGATAGGAATTGAGTAGCCAAGGAGTCACTCCACCAGTGTGGGCCATCTGGACTCCGTGTACCTCCGGCAGTCAATCTTTGTTTTCCCTTTTCTGTCTCCTCATCCTATCACAGCTAACCTGCTGAACTGACAATAAGGATCAAAGATAGGAGAAGGCTGCTGGAGAGAAACCTCTTGTGGAGCCTGATGTTACAGATGGGCAGAAATGGCTGCTTTCCTCTGAACACATTTCAACAGCCAAGCATCCATGAACATCAGGCAGCTTCCTCAAGGAGACTAGAGCGTTGGTAGTAGACATCCTGGTTGCCCTGAGGGCAGTTCACCAGACTGATTGGCTAAGGTCTTCTGCTTAGCACACCCAGAAAGAGGCTAGCTGCTATGGATTATGGAAGTAAATACGTAGCTTCTTTAAAGGAAAAATAAACACTAACATGGGTGCTCAGAATAAAGGTTTATTATTAACATTAATAATTAATTCAATATTATTTACTAGTGTTCTATACTCAGCTAAATACCCTTGGGAGAGCTGGTCATTCCATCTGCTGAGAGAGAGAGAGAGAGAGAGAGAGAGAGAGAGAGAGAGAGAGAGAGAATGAATATATGTGTCTGTGTGTCTGCGTGTGTCTGTGTGTGTCTGTGTGCCTGTGTGTGTCTGTGTGTGTCTGTGTGCCTGTGTGTGTCTGTGTGCCTGTGTGTGTCTGTGTGTGTCTGTGTGCCTGTGTGTGTCTGTGTGTGTCTCTGTGTCTCTGTATGTCTGTGTGTCTCTGTGTCTCTGTATGTCTGTGTGTCTGTGTGTGTCTGTGTGCCTGTGTGTGCCTGTGTGTGTCTGTGTGTGTCTCTGTGTCTCTGTATGTCTGTGTGTCTGTGTGTCTGTGTGTGTCTGTGTGTATCTGTCTATGCATCTGTGTGTCTATGTGTGCCTGTGTGTCTGTGTCTGTGTGTTTGTGTGTCTATGTGTGTTTATCTATGATCTCACACATGCTGTACAAGCACTTAACTACTAAGCTACATCTGGCCCTTTTCCGTATCCTCCCTGTTTTGAGTTGACTCACTAAGTCACGCAAGCTGGCTGGAAACCACTCTGGAGCCCAGGCTGGCCTTGAACCTGCAATTCTGAGTAGCTGTGACAGTCCTGCACTATCAGCCCCAACTTCCTAAGGAATTTTTAACAATTAACATGGGTCAGGGATGGAGAGGTGGCTCAGCAGTTAAAGAGCATGCACTGCTCTTCCTGATGCTCAGAGAACCTGAGTTTGGCTCCCAGCACCAAAGTCAAATTATAACACCTGTAACTCCAGCTCAGAGAATCTGATGCCTATGGTCTCCAAACATAAACACGCACAAGCACGCGTGTGCACACGCACACACATGCGCGCGCACACACACACACAGGTCATATTTATATTTTCAATCTTCATAAATTACCAAAGGGCATCAGGTAGATACCATGTAAGCCTGCAACTGGACTTCAATCCCTAGAACCCCCAGTAGAAAGAAAGAACTAATTCCCAAAAGTTGTCTTCTGATCGCTTGCATGTGCTGTGTACACACTCATATACAACAAACAGCAATAATAAATCAATTTAAAATATAAAGCTACCATGAAAACCAATATAAACACAAGCTACATGGTCTTAAAGACAGAGGATACAAAAATCTCCCATACTGCAGCAATTTTCCTCACTGAGTGTTTGTGTATGAGAAACAACCACTCAAGAAATCTCTGTAATTACCTTTCCTGTCCACCTCAAGGTTCATGACTCTGGGCCCCAGACAGGCAATGTTTGCTGTTAACCTCTGCAGTTTAGCACCTGTCGGTGGCCACTACCTAGTTGGGTGGTAAAACGTTGAATCGTAATTGTCAACTTGACTGGGTTTAGAGCCACCTAAAAGACTGCTTTAATTTCTGTTCATGTCGCTTAGATAAAACAGCTTAACACAAGCCACTTAAGGTAAAGAATGCTTCTTTGGGTTCACCATTCAAAAGTGGTCCATGGTGCTGGGGAAGCCTAACAGGCAGGAGCTTGAAGCAGCTGGTCACATCACATCTACAAACCAGGAGGCAGAGAGTGATGAGGGGTGACTGTGTTTACCTTTGCCCTCTCTGTTTATACAACCCAGGGAAATGGTGCTCTGCAGTCGGGTGGGTCTTCCTAACTCAACCAAGATAATTAAGGTAACTCCGCAAGGGCTTGTCAGGAGACCATCCCACCCTGGATAATCCCTCACAAGTCTGCCTTGTAGGCTTGTCTTGTAGGTGACTCTAGATTCTGTCAAGTTGGCAATCAGCACTGACCATCACAGAGTCCCCTCCCACTACTGCCTCCACCCCTTCGCCATGACGGACTATAGCTCTCAAACTGTGAGCTCAAATAAACTCTTCCTTCCTAAAGTTGCACCTGTCCAAGATTTTGTCCCAGCAGTGTCCTCAACGATGGCGCTGTTTAGGGAGGTCCTGAAAACTTAAAGGGTAGACCCTGGATGGAAGAAGTAGGTCCAGTGGGAGCAGGGGCAATTTATTGGCTCTATCTGGTCCCTTCCTGTCTTCCCTGATCCATTTCCTGTCTGCTGTGCAATGAGCCATCCCCAGTCACAGATGTTTGCCACTGTCATGTTCTGCCTCACAAAAATCGCAGAAGGACACAGCAGAGGGGCCATGCATGAACCCCTTGAGGTGATGAGGGCAAACAAATGTTCCTCTTTCAGGAGTCTATGTCGGGTATAGCATCCCAGGAATATGAAATCAACTCACAGAGAAAACTGGTGTGGTTTCTAAACCTATGGAGCTGGCTTGAAAGAGAAATTTGAGAGTCCCGAGCTGCACAGTAGAGAAGCTTAATGATGTTGTAAGCCCAGCTGGGTAAGAAACCCTAGAGTGAGTTCAAAACATGACTTCCAGGAGACACTCAGTGTTGACTGCACTCAGAAGTTTTGAGTGAGAAGGAGACATTTATTGGAAATTGCACGTGAGGCCATTTGTATCACCTTCTGCCAAGAAACTTGGAAGTATTTTGTCTGTGCCCTGAGACTTTGTTCTCATTGTTTGTTTGATTTTTGGCTTTGTTTTTGTATTTTTCACAGGGCCTCAGTATGTATCTTTGACTTGGAACTCACTATAGAGACCAGACTGGTCTCTAGCCTGCAGAAGACCCTCCTGCCTCTGCCTCGTGAATGCTCAGATCATAGACATGAGCCACCATGTGGCCCCGAGTCTGTGGAGCTGTGACAGAGTTGCCACCACTCTAGAACTATCTTACATTAATTGCTGTCAGAAAACTCATCTTAATCGTGGGCAGATCTATTTTCTAGGTGAGAGATACTAGGCTATAAAAGATGGAGAAAGGGGGCCAAACACCATCATGTATCATTCACTCTCTGCTTCCTGACTGCAGATGCAGTGGGACCAAAGACTTACTTCAAGGTCTTGCAGCAGGAATTTGTTGCCACAGTGGACTATACCCTGAGCTGTATGTCAGAATCAGTCTGTTCTCCCTTAAGTTGCTTTCCTTGAGGCATTTTTTTTTTCATCATAGCAACAGACAAAAAAAAAAAACCCACAAGAGATTAATGTATTAACTAATGCCATAAAGGAATTTTAGGGACAGCATAGTGATTAGAGTATGGCATGGTTATCATAGGCTGCTTTTAGCCAGGTTTAAAAGTAAAGATTAAGAGTAAAAGCAGAGCAGAAAGACTTGTGAAAATGTCTGTGGTTTGGTCAAACATATATAAAGTTGAGGCGAAAGCAGAGGTGGTTTGTGAAAAGCAATGTTGTGGCTAGGGACATCCTACCCAGAACCTGCTGCTGTTCGGGATAGCCCATTGTAAAATTCTCAGTGGTACAGCAAAAGCAGGAATGTTGTGACTGTGGTCAGACCTCCAAATGTCAATGGACACTTATCCTTATGTTACTACAGCAGGCAGAGGATGGGATCTTGTAAGCCACTAGTAAAGACAGAGAAGATTGCTTCAACTGGACCCCTGGCTATCAGTTGCATCTTCCATTGTACAATGAATGTAGTCAACCCGTGACTGAGTGTTCTGGTCCTCTGTCCTGTGCCCTAGCATGGGTTGCCATCTTGGATACTTTTTTTTTTTTTTCGGAGCTGGGGACAGAACCCAGGGCCTTGTGCTTGCTAGGCAAGCACTCTACCACTGAGCTAAATCCCCAACCCCGCCATCTGGGATACTTTGATGGTTAGATTTAATTGTCTACTTGACACAATCTAGAATCATTTGGGAGAAAGAGTGGATTGTCCTTTGGGTATGTCTGTGGGTTATGTTAATTGATGTGAGAAGAACCAGCCCAGCGTGGGCGGCACCATTCCCTGATTCAGAACTGTTTAGTCAAACTGAGCACCAACAGTGAGTGAGCACGTGTGCATTGTTTCTCTCTGCAGATGTGATGTGCCCAGCTGTTTGACACCGCCTTGACTTCACAATGATGGACAGGAACTTGGGTTTAGCTGCTGAGATGAGCCCTTTTCTTCACATAGTTGCTTTTGATCAGAACATTTAATCACAGAACAGAAACATGAATAGGATAGACACTGAACATCAACTCTTCTGCTAGAGCATGCCACACCTTTCTGCCCAGGATCACCCCTTCCTCTGTGACTTGGAAACACTCTGTTTGGCAGTGAGTCTCAGGACTGGCCTCTCTCCCAGGGATCGAAATCCAGAGATTGTCACTTTATATATTTCCCCTCTTTGCCAACTGGACCATATGGAAGAGTCAGTTTGAATCCTGAAGATCTATTGTGAGCGTAGGCAGAAAAAAAAATCCCCCATTAGCAGCCATCTTCTACACCTAAGGGCCTCACTAGATTTTAGGAGTCATAGAATTGGTTAAAGACCATCCTACACCATAGGACAAATGGAAACTTCAGAAAAGCAGGCCCACCAAGGCACAGAGATGCTAGGGGCAGAAGGCCAGGCTCAACTTTCCTCTGAGGCCTTCATGTTCATATGGACACTACAACCATGGGTAGCACTCGCCATCCAGGAACACTGGTTCAAAGTTGCCATCAGAGAAGGACTTCTGGCCTGATACTACCCTGCCATGTCAGATCTCCACCATGTCTCTCACAAGCCCCTCGAAGACTCTATCCTGCTACGTTCATCCCTAGTGGTCTTGCTTTCTTTAGATTCCCCATTGCATTCTCCAAATCTAGATTTCCAAACCTGCCCATTCATCCTCGGAACCTATCAACCCATCAGTTACACATGTTGTCTTTCAAACCGGTTGCCAGGTTGGAAGGCTGATGACCTCACAGGCTTCCGCCCCTCCTGATTGGAAGAGCCAAACTCTGTGGAGCTAGGCAGCAGGGTGGACAAACACCTTCTCAGGGCTCTCCTCCACAGCTGATCTCTCCCTAGACTATAGGAAGAACCAGGAGTGGATTCAGCCAGAGTCCAGGAGGAAGGCGAGGTAGACACGGGTCTAGGATTCAATAGAAGGGAGGGAAAAGAGCTATGGCTGCCAGTGGACCTTCCTCACAGTCTGAGGAACAATGTCCTCAGCTGAGCACCACGATGGCCTCACCGGTGATGGATGATGATATCCCAGGACTATCAGGTGAAGTTACCAGGGTGAGAAGAGACGTGAGTGGGTGGCAGGAAGGAGGAAGGCTATAGAAGTAAAGAAGCCGGGCCCCTGGTTACCAGGAGAAGGAGAGGGCAGGCAGGTGGGATGTGGATGTCACATGGATCGGAAACCTATAGAGCAAGGAAGGGGAATGAAGGATTATAAAAAGACATTTCTTCAGGAGGCAGATTTCTGAGTTTGAGGCCAGCCTGGTCTATACAAGTCCAGGACAAACAGAGATATACAGGGAAACCTTGTCCTAAGCAAAACAAAACACAAAAGTAAATAAATATATTTATAAAGTTAAAGAAAAAAGAAAAAATTAAACCAAATGGAGAAATGATGTATAATGGGAAAGAGACTGAGGTTTCAAATGGGGGTACACAGAGGGAAGGAGACTCTATCATGTTTCAGGGATCTGTGAGGAGAATGCAGCCCCTAGTATATACATTGCAAAGAGGACAGACAAGGAGACTGGTCTTGGAGACGGAATGGGTGTAGGAGACAGGCTAACCCCTAATCCTCAGAACAAGCAGAAACATCAATCTGTCAGTTACACATGTTTTATTTCAAACTGGTTGCCAGATTGGAAGGCTGATGACATCATAGGCATCCGCTCCTCCTGATTGGAGGAGACACACTCCATGGTGGCAGGCAGCTCGGTGGACAACAGCATCTTCTTGGAGTTTTCCTCCACTCCTGACTTCTCCCTAGATGGGGGAAGGAACCCCAGGCGTGGATTCAGCCAGAGTCCAGGAGGAGGGCGGGATAGATCAGAGTCCGGGATTTGTGGAAAGGGGAATACAGGTTGGGAGAATCGTGACTGCTGGCCAACTGTCATTGTGTTCTGAGGAACAGAGTCCTCAGCCTGGCATCACCAGGCCCTCACCTGGGGTGGTGGTGGATGGGGAGATCTCAGGAACGGCAGGTGAGGGGACAGAGCGAGAAGAGCTGTGAGAGGGAGATGGTAGGGAGGAGGGCACAGAAGGAAGGAAGGAGGGCCCAGGATGCAGGGTTGGAGTCAAGGAGATCAGGGCGGCAGACTCAGGTGTCACATGGACAAAAACCCTGTAAAACAAGGAAAGGTGTTAGTCACGAGGAATCAAAGACAGGACAGAGAAGGGGACCCAAACAGAGACTTCCTTTCTATGGCACAGTGTATCTCTAATGAAGAAGAATCTTGAGGGACAGGGAGAGGGGACAGGCACAAAGTGAGGGAGCAAGTGGATTTCCATTCAGGGGGAAGGAAACCACACGATGGTTTGGGGAAAGGAAGCAGCTGAAGAGGTTTGGGATGTTTGGGGTGCTGGGGACAGGGTTGAGAGCATCAGGCCTGAGCCTCACACTGGGTGGGCTTTCTTCACATAGAACCAAGGGTGGAAGCCAGGTCCCAGCCTCCATCCAGCAGCCCAAAGCGGAAGAGGGACTTGTCATCGGATTCTGAGGATGACCTGGCAGAGCTACTGGAACCGGATCCCCAGCCGGTGTGGTCAGTGGAGACACTGTGCGGGCTCAGGATGAGGCTGAAGAGGCGACGTGTGTCTACAGTGCGTCCTGAACACCACAAGGTCTTCACCAGGCTGCTCGGTAAGAGACAGCGGCACAGCTAGCTCCTTTAAGCAAAAGAGGGAACTTTTAGTCAACCCTCTTCCCTGTGGAAAATCTGCCCTCACAGACCCGCACTCTATCAGCCTGAACAACTTAAGTTCAACCGATTCTCAGGGTCACATAGGTGCCCGGGGGGCTTAGCTAGAGTTGAAGTAGATCCACATGAGGACGAGAAACTCTGTGCTCACCCAGCCTCTGTGACTTTGCTGGGTTGAGGTGTCTTCACCCCCACACGAACACAGTCATGTTCCAACCCTCATATGACATGGGACTGTCAGCATAAGTGCTTCTGGCTTATGTGCATTTGGTACAGTGAGGGATTATCACAGTCTGTTGTAGCATCTTGGTCCTGGGATACAGATGTAACTCCGTTGCAGGTCTTGTTCGTCACAGTCACAATCCTGGAGAGGGAGATGGTAGGGAGGACTTTTTTCTGAACTTTGCTCAGTGCCTCCTCTCCCGAGTCTCAGATGAGACCACTGTCCCTTCCTCTTTTTTTTATTCTCCTATAACGCCTATAACTAACAGTGATGTTGATCTTTTTTTTTTTTTTTACTAAACCAAAACAATTCTCCAGCCCTAGATAACCAGCCACTATAGGGTCTTAAAAAAACTTCCACACGAAGAAAGAGCCTGGAGCTTCACAAGCCGGGCCTCCACTGTCTGCGCCTCCCTCAGTATCCCTCAAAAGGAATCTCGGCTCCCACAAAAGAACCCGTTGAGATCTGAACACTAAATGGCTTTCCAGCCTCAAATTCCATAATCCTTGCCTTAAACAACCTGGCAAGCCCATCTCGGCCACAGCACCATTTCTGACTCCTGGCATTAATCAAGGGCACCTACAGAAACAAAAATAATAGAATGACATACACAGACAGACAGACAGACACACAGACACATGCAGCACAAGGCACACAGCATTTGGTAGATGGGCTTACAGGATACGGTATGGACAGTCCAACAACATCAGGTCTCACACTGGTCCTGGCCTGAACCTTCTCCCACGGAGCTGGTTCTCCCAGCGGCAGCTCCCAAGCTGTCCCGGTTCACACTATAACAAGTGCGCTTCCTTCACAGAGGATCCCGTGGTGAAAAAATTCCTGAACTGGGACAAGATGCTGAGGGTGTCAGACAAGGTGAGGAGTCCTGCGCTGAGCTGGCCCCCTGCTCCTGTCCTGCCTGGGGAGAGACCTCACTGACCCACACTCCTCTGTCCTTCAGTGGTTCCACCTGAACACACACGGGCCTGGCCCTTGATATCCTGTCAGTGTCTCTCTGCGAGGACTGGCAGCGTCTTCCAGAGTGGACAGGAGGCTCCTGCTTCACTGGGGTCCTTGGGATCTGAGCCCAAGGCCACCATCCTACCCTGGGAATTGCTTCCTCTCTCTCCACAGTTCTCTGGGGTCCTTAGCTTCAGCTGGACAAGCTCCTCCTTGTCCCTGATGGCCTAACCCCCCCCCCTCAGAACTGACCCAGAGCCAGCCATCCTCATACAGGCTGCAGCAAGCCATGCAGCCATGCAGGAGCAGCAAGGGCACCTGCTTGTGCCCTCTCACCCTCCCTTGCCCACACTGCAGGAACCAAAACTCCAGGCTCCTCTCTGAACCTCATGCCCACCTCCGCCACCCTTCCTCTCTCCCTACCTTCCTCCTCTCCAGGGTGTGACCGCTCCTCTCTTGTCTCCTCTCTCCATCAGTATCTCCTGTCTATGGTCATAGCTTATTTCAGCCGCGCTGGGCTTTTCTCCTGGCAGTATAGGCCAATCCACTTCTTCCTGGCTCTGTGAGTATTTTCGTCTCCTCCCATTGCTCACTGCCCTGGTGGTTGGGGTCACAAAACGTGGATCTCTAGCCTATCCTTGCAGCGTAAATGCCCGTAAACTGTTTTTTTTTTTTTAACTAATGAAAACCAACTTATATCAGTGAGAAATTTAACAAGGGCGGGGGAGATGGCCCAGTTAGTAATGGTGCTTGCTATACATACACGAAGATTTGAGTTCAGATTTTTTGCCCACCACACAAAAAAGTTGGGCAGGATGTTAGAAATTCCAGTGCTAGAGGTTCATGTAAAGGAAGGCCATTTGGGGTTCAGAGCAGCACCCCCAGCCTAACTGGTGAGACCGAGGTCCCAGTATGAGACCCTGCCTTAGGAAAGAAGATAGCTCGCTCCCAGGAACAAGTCAAGCTTGGCTTCTGGGTATGTTTACATGCTCAGTTGTGCAGCCCCACCCCCAACACACACACGCATCTGCACACTCAAGAATGCATAGAATAAAACCAGGAAACACACAGTCCTTTCTAGAGAATTAATCCTGTCCCCAAGCACTAAGGTGGTGCGTGTGTCCCTTCCTTGACTCTCTCCCTCTGCGTCTTTCTTCTATCATACAAACCAAACCTGTCAGCCACTGAAAGGAGAGGATGACCAGGAAAGGAAAACAGGGTCAGTCCCGACACTTAGGTGCTGAGCCTGACCTGACACCAGTGTGTGCACACAACATAAGCTCAGGGAAGAGGGAGAGGATGGAGACGGGAACCCTGGGGTCTTCTCATGTCAGGTGGGCAAGGACAGCATCGGGATCGGTAGGCACTAGTGTTTGTCAGCTCCATGTGACTGGTGCCTTCAGGTGGCCTCTGTTCACAGTGAGATGGTCCCCATCATGCTGGAAAGGCCTGATGCTGTCCCACGATGAAATGTCCCCCAGCATCTTCAGGATCCTCCTTGGTAAAGAGCCATAAACACCCTGATTTTTCTGCAGGTACCTGGCCAATGACATGGAGGAGGACAACCAGGCCCCTAAACAAGACATCTTTTACTTCCTCTACGGGAAGAGCTACGCCCAGCGCCCGATGTTCCACAAACTGCGCTTCCAGTTCATTCGCTCCATGGGCTGGAGGATCTGGGTGTCCCGGGAGGAGTGTGAAGAGGTGTGGAGGGGTTTGAGGGAAGCATGGGGTGCAGAGGGCCAGCCTGGGCAGACAGAGAGAGGAATGGGGTTGAATATGGGAGGTGGGGGAATGGAAACCTTGAGGCTAAACAGGGAGAGTACAGGGTGCCCCTGGGGTGAAGCCAGGCATTGCTCAGGGAGCTGTCTCTCTCTCCAGATCCAGGCTTACAATCCAGATCTCTGGGTGTGGGCACGAGATCGCACCAACCTGACCTAGAACCCTAAAACTGTGGAGGCCTGAGGTCATCGGCCTGAGGAAGGTATGTCGCTGTTCTCTGTGGTGTGGACTCCTGTCTGTGGTCTAATTAGGAAGGTCACTGAGCCCCCACCTGAACCACCCTCATCCCTCACTCACCTCCATACTTAATAGCCCAGCCATTAGCATTGCTGTATTGATCCCATCACACACACACACACACACACACACACACACACACACACACACACAGAGAGAGAGAGACAGAGAGAGAGAGAGAGAGAGAGAGAGAGAGAGGAGAGAGAGAGAGAGAGAGAGAGGAGAGAGAGAGAGAGAGAGAGAGAGCGAGCGAGCAAAGAAAGACAGGATCTTGGGGAGATGGACTATGTGATAGAAGTCACAGACGAGCTCAGAAGTGGGCACTGTTACAAGGACTGGGACCGAGTAGACATCTTTCCACCCCCACGCAAGCCACCAGGCTCGTTTCACCAGCCCCAGGGGCTAATTTCTTTTTTTTTTTTTCTATTCTTTTTTTCGGAGCTGGGGACCGAACCCAAATCCCCAACCCCTCCAGGGGCTAATTTCAATCTGCAACTAGACTGACAGATTTGGACAGAAGATGAAACCAATACTTGGTTTTCATCCCACGTTAGTTGCCGAGTCCCAGATAAGGGATCTCAGCGTTACTTCAGAGGTTAAGGTGAGCAGTACACACAGAGACTCGGATCAGGATGCTAATACGGTACTGATGTGTACAGCATGGTTAGAAGTTCCGATCCGAAGCAAGTGGTGAGGAGTGAGATGTGAATTTGTTCCAAGCCACATTCTGAAAGTGAATCTCGGGTGCCTGTGGTAAAGCAGGGTGCTGCTGGGCCTGACCTTAGGCAGGTCAGGTGACTCTGAGAGTCAAGCTTACCAAAGGTTGAGAATCACAGTTGAACATGATGCTTGAGGGTTGAGATAAAAAAAACATGCTTGAGGGGTTGGGGATTTGGCTCAGTGGTAGAGCGCTTGCCTAGCAAGCGCAAGGCCCTGGGTTCGGTCCCCAGCTCCGGAAAAAAAAAAAAGAAAGAAACGTGCTTGAAGGGGTGGAGAGATCGCTTGGTGGTTAATAGCACTTGCTGCTCTTTTAGAGAATGGGACTTGATTTCAAGTGCAGAGGAGGGTGGCTCACAGCAGCCTAAAAGCCTTTCACAGGGGATCTGAAGGTTTCTTCTGGCTTCTGCAGTCACCTTCAAACACACACACACACACACACACACACACACACACACACTTTTTTTTTCTTTTTTTTTTGGAGCTGGGGCCCGAACCCAGGGCCTTGCGCTTGCTAGGCAAGTGCTCTACCACTGAGCTAAATCCCCAACCCCACACTTTTTTTTTTAAAGGATCAAGTGTTGTTCTGTGGTAGAGCCTCCATGTGTTAGCCCCGCTACTGAACCCAGCACCACAGAAGAAATAGACAAAAGAAAGAAGGATTAGAGATAAGTTCACACTTGCCAAGTGCTCTGACCTCTAGTCAGGACTGACTATGACATAATCATTCACGCTTAGAGAATCACGTGTACAAAGTCTGACGTGGCTTCCCTCTTCCTTCCAGATCCCTGTGCCTGAGCGAGACACTCTATGTCAACATTGAGGGCTGCTGGGGGAAAGGAGAGAGGACTGACTACATTCTTCGAGAAACCTAGAAGAACCCAGACTCTTCTAAAATGAGTGGGATGGAGTCACCACATTGTGCTGCTGGGAGCTGGGACACTTGTAGTGGGTTCTGGGAGGGACCATAAGAAATCAGGATTCCTCCAGGCTCCATTCTTTCCAGAGGCACCATCTAAATGTTATCCCGAATGTCCTCAGTCCCCACCTCCCCAACCGTAGCAGCAGAAGGCCTGTGGTTTCCTGTAATTGGTCTCCACCGCTCCAGCCCTTTGAAGGAGGCCCCTCAGGGCTCAGAAGTGAAGGGAACTACCTTCAAGATATAGTATTTGATTTTATGTAATTGTAATAACTTTAACACATCACAAACTTTATTGAAATATTAGTATACATAACAAGTTATATTATTAATAAACTTTATTATTATAAGTTGACTACAGAATAATTAGCATATTCAATATTTTATGATAGTTACTGTTTTGAGAACATGCTGTTCTCTTATCTTATAACGTCTTTATACACATTGTTATTTCACTTACTAGAGAATTTTTATCTTTTTATATATATATCTTTTTGTCTTATATCTAGGTGATATAACCCTAGATCCTTAGGAGCATGTTTTTATCTATTTGATATTTAATCTCCATTGTTGAATATGAATATTGAGCTGAGGTACTCTAAACCACTTGGTCATGTCTGTGTATTACTTTTAAGGGGGTTTGTGTTCGAAAGAGAATCCATGCTATGAGGTCCTTCTCCTGGGGACAGACAATAAAGATGAAATATGTTTCATGTTCTCTACATAAGTTACAATGGTGACTTTGTTTTCTTTCTGCACGTATGTGTGTGTGTGTGTGTGTGTGTGTGTGTGTGTGTGTGTGTGTGTGTGTCTGTGTCTGTGTTATGTACTCACGAATGGCTTCATGTTCACCTGTGCTTAGATCAGTATGCCTGTCAGGATGTTTGTATAGGGGAAGTGGAGGTTTGAGGTTGATTTCTGATGTCTTCCTTGATAGCTTACTACCTTCTACATTAAGGGAGTGTCCCCAGAGAACCCAGAGCTCTCCAATATACTGAGTCTCTCCAGCTTGCTCTGAGGATGCACACTGTCCCATCTCTGATCTCTGAGAGCCAGAATTACAGAAAAGTTACCGTCCCACCTGGCAGTTACAGGTGTGAGGATACGAACCCGGCCTTCAAGCTTGCTGCTCAGAAGGAAAGAGCTTTAAGCACTGAGCTATCTCCTAAGCCCTGCTACTATGATTTCTCCAATGCCTTTCTCTTGTGTGCCGTTTGTCTGAAGTGATCGTGTGTCACATCATTGAAATAAATGAAGAAAAAAAAAACCCGACAATTTTCCTTCAAGGGCAGAGAGCATAATATACAAAAGAGACTATGAATCATAATTACCCACTTATAGCCTTAGCAGATGAGGAAAGATCTTGTCTGTCTGTCTGTCTGTCTGTCTGTCTGTCTGTCTGTCTGTCTCTCTCTCTCTCTCTCTCTCTCTCTCTGTGTATGTGTGTGTGTGTGTGTGTTCATGAAGGGCAGAAGTTGGCATCAGGCCTTTTCTTCAATATTTCTGCACTTTTTTTTTGTTGTTTTGTTTGTTTGACTCCTCCACCCCCGTGTTTCCCCCTCCACTTCTGAGAGAGGGGGAAGCCCTCACATGGGTACCAACCTGCCCTGGCACACCGAGTTGCAGCAGCAGGATTAAAAACATCCTCTCCCACGGAGGCCAGACAAGGCAGCCCAGCTAGGAAAGGGGTCCAATGGAAGGCAACAGGCTCAGAGTCAGCCCCTACTCCAATTGTTAGAGGACTCATATAAAGACCAAGTGTGTAGGGAGCCTGAGTCCAGTCCTGCATGCTCTCTGGTTGGTGGTTCAGGCTCTGTGGGTCCCCATGGGCCCAGGTTGATTCTGTAGGTCTTCTTGTGGTGCCCTTGCTCCCCTCAAGCTTCTCCAATTCCTTCCCCTGTTCTTCCACAAGTCTTCCCAAGCTCCACCTAATGTTTGGCTGTGGGTCTCTCTCTGTTTCTACACACTTCTGGATTGCCAGGAGCCATCCAGGAGAAGCTAAAATCTAGCAGTGATCTTACTGTAGGTGCAAGGACAGAAGATAAAATATTGATGGGGTTTATCTATACAAAACTCCAATGATAGGGGTTGGGGATTTAGCTCAGTGGTAGAGCACTTGCCTAGGAAGCGCAAGGCCCTGGGTTCGGTCCCCAGCTCCGGGAAAAAAAAAACTCCAATGATAACTTAGTTGCAAATATTATGATTTTTAACTCTCTGTGAACTTGTGGAGCCAGTGACAGAAAATTAATGTTTAACCAGATAATTACTCTTAATGAAAATATGTGTAAACATCTCTCTTGTAAACTTCTTATTCAATTTATAATTTTAATTTATGTTTGAACTTCTGTGAACTTCCGTTAAAAACAAAATGATACCAAGAAAAGCCACATGATCTATTTCCTTAGAAAAGACTTGGGGCTGGGGATTTAGCTCAGTGGTAGAGTGCTTACCTAGGAAGCGCAAGGCCCTGGGTTCGGTCCCCAGCTCCGAAAAAAAGAACCAAAAAAAAAAAAAAAAAAAAAAAAAGACTAGGAAAGGGTTTGGGGATTTAGCTCAGTGGTAGAGCGCTTGCCTAGCAAGTGAAAGGCCCTGGGTTCGGTCCCCAGCTCTGAAAAAAAGAAAAAAGAAAAAAAAAAGGAATGATTACATTGCATGGCGTTCTTTCATCAGAGAAGGAGGAGAGAGCAAGATTGGGAGGAGGAAGGAGAAGGACGGCAGAGTAGAGTAACAGAATTTAAAAGGGAACTTAGAAATTAAGAGAGCAATACACAGAATGCAGAGAAAAAGAGGGACGAAGAAGAAGTTGCAGAGAGCAGAAAGAGCAAGGTTTTTCTTTGCCAGGAACAGGACAAGTCTTTTCTTAACAACAAGGCAGGCTCACCCTTACTAAAGAACATAAAGCTTTTTTCTTATAGACTTGGGCTTAATTTATGTAGCAACGAAAAGGTAAAAATGTTTTCTTTCTCTATGTAATAGAGACTGTAGCTCATTTTTCATCCAGAATGAACAAATTCTTTCTGCACTGGCACTTGGTCTTTGCTCCATATGCATATGTAAGTATGGAAGTGTGTGTGTGTAAGTATGTAATTATGAGATAACAAAGTAGCTGAGCCCAATTGGAATGTTTGAATGTGTATGAGTGTGTGTGCTTGAGTTTGTATATGTATGTGTGTGAATTTATGCATATGTGCTTGTGTAAAAGTTTTTCCTTCTGCGAGTGACTCTCTTCTCCTGGTTCAATAAAGTTTATTGCTCCAAACTTCCCCTGTCACCTGACAAGTGAGAGGTGAGGTTTCTGGGCAAGAGAGAAAAAAGCCCTAACAATCGTTTACTTAATCCCCAACTGTTGGAGATTATGGGATACAGATGTTAATCACCCAAGCAAATAGTTTTTAACTTCAGAAAAAGCAAGTTATTAGGGTTTTTTTTTTCAGTCATCATCATCGTCATCTTCTTCTTCTTCTTCTTCTTCTTCTTCTTCTTCTTCTTCTTCTTCTTCTTCTTCTTCTTCTTCTTCTTCTTCTTCTTTCTTCTTCTCTTCTTCTTTTCTTCTTCTTCTTCTCCTCCTCCTCCTCTTCCTCCTCCTCCTCCTCCTCCTCCTCCTCCTCCTCCTCCTCTTCTTCTTCTTCTTCTTCTTCTTCTTCTTCTTCTTCTTCTTCTTCTTCTTCTTCTTCTTCTTGTTTAAGATTTATTTATTTTATGAGTACACTGTCACTCTCTTCAGACACACCAGAAGAGGGTACCAGATCCCATTACAGATCACTGTGAGCCACCATGTGGTTGCTGGGAATTGAACTCAGGACCTCTGGGAGAGCAGTCAGTGCTCTTAACTGCTGAGCCGTCTCTACAGCCTGAGACCATCAGTCTTTAAGTTACTTCTATGTCCAATGCTTTGTCTCGCATCAAACCATTCTAGAGCTGGGCTGGCTTCCAGCACTGGATGAAGCCTCTCAGAAGATATTTACGCTAGGCTCCTGCAAGCAGAGCAGAGTATCACTAATAGTGTCAGAGGTTGGGTCTCTCCCAGGGGCCGGGACTTGAGTTGGACCAGTCATTGGTTGGCCAATCCCTCAATCTCTGCTCCATCTTCCTCCCTGAACATCTGGGAGGCAGGGCAAACTTTGGGTCAAAGGTTTTGTGGGTAAGTTGGTGTCCTGATCCCTCCACTGGAAGTCCCACTTGGGTATAGGAGGTGGCCACTTCAGTCTCCATATTCCCAGCTGCTAGAAGTCTCAGCTAGGGTCACTCCCTTAGACTCCGGGGAGCCTCCCCCATCTCAGGTCTCCGGCTCTTCCCAGAGATGCCCTTTCTCTAATTTCAGTTCTCCCTCCCAGCCCTCCCAGCCCTCTCTGCCTCCCTTCTCCCCACACTTGATCTCCACCCTGTTCCCTTTCCACCCAGTTCCCTACCTCCATCTACCTCTGATGTCTATTTTATATCCCTTTCTGAGTGAGATTCAAGCATCCTTCCCTGGACCTTTCCAGTTAGCGTCTTTGGGTCTGTGGATTGTAGGATGGTTTTTCCTGTATTTTAGAGCTAAGACCCACTTATCCGTGAGAACATAACATGTGTGCCTTTCTGGGTCGGGGTTACCTCATCCAGGATGATATTTTCTGGTTCCATCCACTTGCTTGAAAAATTCATGAAGTTATTGTTTTCTTTTTTTTTTTAAAGATTTATTTATTATATATAAGTACACTGTAGTTAACTTCAGACACACCAGAGGAGGGCATCGGATCCCATTCCAGATGCTTGTGAGCCACCATGTGGTTGCTGGGATTTGAACTCAGGACCTCTGGAAGAGCAGTCAGTGCTCTTAACCACTGAGCCATCTCTCCAGCCCGGTCTTTGCTTTCAATAGCTGAGCGGCGTTCCATTGTGTAGATGTACCACATTTTCTTTCTCCGTGCTTCAGTTGAGGGACACTGAGTTGTAGTTTCTAGCTATTACAAATAAAACTACGGTGAACATAGTTGAGCAAGTGTCCTTGTGGTATGCTGGAGCATCTTTTGGGTGTATGCCCAGGTATAGAATAGCTGGGTTTTGAGGTATAACTAATTCCAATTTTCTGAGAAATTGCCAGACTGATTTCCAAAGTGATTGTACAAGTTCGTACTCCTACCAGGACTGGAGGAATATTCCCCTTGCTCCCCAACCCTGGCAGCATGAACCGTCACTTAACTTTTCAATCTTAGCCATTCTGATGAGTATAAAATAGAATCTCAGGGTTGTTTTGATCTGCGTTTCCCTGATGATAAGGATTTTGAACATTTCTTTAAGTGCTTGTCTGCCATTAGAGATTTTTCTGTTGAGAGTTCTCTGTTTAGCATTGTATCCCATTTTTGATTGGGTTACTTGGTTTATTGGTGTCTAACTTCTTGGGTTCTCTCTATTTGGATATTAGTCCTTTGTGGGATACAGGGTTGGTGAAGGCCTTTTCCCATTCTGAAGGCTACTGTTTTGTTCAGAGGTCCCATTTACTAATTGTTGATCATAGTACCTGAGCTATTGGTATTCTGTTCAGGAAGTTGTCTCCTGTACTAATGTGTTCAGGGCAGTCCCTAGTTCTATTAAGTTCAGTGTGTCCAGTTTTATGTTGAGGTCAGAGTGATAAATATGGCTTTATTTCCATTATTCTGCACCCCATCATCCAGTTAGATCAGCACGTATTTGGAAGATGCTTTCTTTTTTTTCCATTGTTTTCGGCTTCTTAGTAAAAAAAAAAAAATCAAATCTCCATAGGTGTTCATGTTTACTTCTGAGACTTCAATTAGATTCTATTGATCAACCTGTTTGTTTTTATGCCAATGCCATGTGGTTCTATTACTATTGCTCTGTAATATAGTTTGAAATTAGAGGTGGATGGTGATTCCTCCAGAAGTTCTTTTACTGTTCAGGATTGTTTCAGTTTTCCTGGTTTTTGTTTCCTGGTTTTTTCCATATGAAGTTGATAATTGTTCTTTCAAGGTCTGTAAAGAATTGAGTTGGAATTTTAGTGGAATTGCGTTGAATTGGTAGATTGTGTTGCGCATCATTCATGAGCCGCCAAAGACCACCAAGGAGCCAACTCTGATGCAATCGCACTAGGGTCTCTTTATTTCAAGCCTGAACTTGGGCTTATTCACTGCCAGCCCTGATGCAGCAAGATGGGTGAAGCAGCCTTGAGCCCTCATTGGGACAGTGTTTTATAGGGCATAGTGAGCAAGCGAGGGGTGTCCAGCCTGGCGAGCATCTATTAGAATGACTATTGTGAGCAGACAGGTGGGTGCGCTGAAGCAAGACCGTGAACGATGACAAACGCCCTGAAAGCACATCTGAAACAGTCAGACTAATCTTGATTGGCTGTTGTTAGGAGGTAGCTAGAGAGTAACTCTGGGGTGTGGCCCAAGGGCAAACCATGGGGTCCTGCCTGATACTTGGGTGCAGCTTGGGATCAGGTGCAGGTCAAGTTCTCGGGCTGTTTTTCTTTTAAGATGGAGGCCAGTTCCAAGATGGAGTAGGTTTGGCCTCCCAATTGCTTTTCATAAGATGGCCATTTTTACTATGTTCATTTAATCCTACTGCTCTGTGAGCATGGGCGACCTTTCCATCTTCTGATATCTTCTTCAATTTCTTCAGAGACTTGAAGTTCTTGTCATACAAGTCTTTCACTTGCTTGGTAAGAGTCACACCAAGATAGTTTATATTATTGTGCATTGTTTTTTAAAAGACTTATTTGTCATTAGTTTATGTGTGTGACTGTTTTGTCTGCATGTATGTATGCATGAATGTATGTGTGTGCCATGTGTGAGCAGTTTCCACAAAAGTCAAAGCAAGACATTGGACCACCTGGAGCTGGAACCAAATCTTGGTCCTTTTTGAGGCCAGGAAGTGCTCTTTAACTGCTGAGCCATCTTACCAATTCAAACCACAGAACCCATGGGCACAGTGGCACATGTTTGTAACCCCCCAGTGCTACTATTGTGAGACATGAGAATCCTCAGACGGTCATAGGCCTAGAATGATCAGTGGCGAGTAACAAAGAAAGCCTGTCTTTAACGTGGTGGGAAGCAAGGATAGGCACTGGGGGGTTGCCTCTGACCTCCACACATGCCACGTCATGCCTGCCATTGGTGGCCTGTGGCCATGTCTATGGGGTACTGTCTTCATTGATATGACCCACCCTCTATGAGCAGAACACGGGCAGACCCATCCCTAGGCAGATCATTCTGAACTGTGAAAAAACAACTGACTTTTTCAGTTGCAGGTCAGCAGCTTATGCATGCACTAATTTCTTTCTGCTCTTGACTGAAGACCCACAGGCAAAGACCAGGGGGAGCCTGGGGAGTTTTGTGGAAGAGTGGGGGATAGAAGTGGGCAAGTCAGAGGGGCAAGACGACCTACAGAGTCAACTGACATGGGCCCACGGGAGCTCATAGAGACTGGGCCACCAACCAAAGAGCATGGAGGGATGGACCTAGGGCCCTTACACATTTGTAACAGATATGCAGCTTGGTCTTCATATGGACCCTCTAACAAGTGGGGTGGGGCTGTCTCAGTCTCTGTTCCCTGCCATTGGATCGCTTTCCCCCTATCTGGATTGCCTGGTTGGGTTTCGTTGGTAGAGGATGTACCTAGTCATGCTGGGACTAGATATCCCAGGGTGGTGTGGTACCCAAGGGGAAGGGCTCTCCCTCTCTAAGGAGGAGAGGAGGCAATGGGGGAGGGATCTGTAGGGGTGGGACTTGGAGGAGAGGAGGGAGGGGCTATGATCAGGATATAAGATGAATAAAAATAAAATGTAAAAAAATTAAAGAAGGCTGATCTTGACTGACATGCGATTGCATTGAGACTGGATTTGGGTGGTGCCTATGGGCATGTTTCCAGGGAAGCTTGGAACGGATCTAATGGTAAAAGATACAGACCGAATGTGGTAGGCACCATATAATAAGTTGAGAGACCAGACAGTCTAAAAGTGGGATGAGGGGATGAGGTGCCAGAGAGCATATTCCTGAACAAGTCATCTGTTGATGGTGTCAGCATTGTAGCCATGAGACTCCAAATATACTTTCTGCCTCTGCCTCTCTGCCTCTCTGCCTCTCTGCCTCTCTGCCTCTCTGCCTCTCTGCCTCTCTGCCTCTCTGCCTCTCTGCCTCTCTGCCTCTCTCTCTCTCTCTCTCTGCCTCTCTCTCTCTCTCTGCCTCTCTCTCTCTCTCTCTCTCTCTCTCTCTCTCTCTCTCTCTCTGTGTGTGTGTGTGTGTGTGTGTTTCTGTTTTCCATTGCTTTTTAGAACTTCTTGGGTTATATTTGCTTGAGTTACATGTCTGGCTTTTGCATGGTTTCTGGAGATTCAGGCCCTCCTGCTTGCATGAGAAATGCTTTTACACACTGAGCCATCTCTCCAGATAGAGACGCCAGCCTTTTCAGGTGTTCAAGGTCTACAGCCTTACACTGGGCTACACCGTGGATCCTTTATGCTCTGAGGCTTCCAAACTTTTAGACTGAGCTGTTAGTGGGTTTTTGGGCTCTGCAGCATGCAGATGACCAATGTTGAACTATGCATCCCCCAATTATCTTAGCCAGTCTAAAAAAAAAATCCCTTTTATAATTGTATATATACACAACTTTTTGTCTTTCTTTTAGTTATGCCCTGACAGAAAGTATTTAAAGGGAAGGAAGGGTCTATACTAGCTCACAGTTCAGGTGTGTAGTCCATCACAGTAGGAAAGTCAAGGCAGTAGAAGCTTCAAGCAGCTGGTCACATCACATCCACAGTCAGGAAGCAGAGAATGATGGGTGCATGCTAGTGCTTGGCTCCTTTTCTCCTTTTTATACAGTCCTGGCTCCCAATCTAGGGAATGGTGCCTCCCAAATTGGGCAGGATCCCAGCCTAGGGAATGGTACCACCCACAGTGGATGGGTCTTTTCATCTCAGTTTCCCTGATGAGCATCTTGCTGGGCCTCTTTAGTTTTGTTTGCTTATGGCTGATATAATGTTCCTACCTCTCCCTCCTCCACTGGCTCCTGTGTTCTCTGACGCTCCCTTCTCCAAGAAGCTCTTTCCTATTTGTCCAGCATCCACACTATTAATAACTCCCTTTCCCTGCTCACCTATGTAATTTCCATCTCACTGCCTCAGAAACTGCTCTAGCCCCTGTTATTTTGAATAGTTTTAATTTCATTGCGTCCTCTAGATTTTCCTATACACATGGAAAGAAGTCAAGCATAGTTTCTCGTGCCCAGATCCCATGGCTTAGGTGGTAGAGACAGGAGCATTGTGAGTTCCATGCTATCCTAAGCTACACGTGGATTTTCAGACCAGCCTTCACCTTAGATCGAACCTGAACCCTGTCTCAGATAATCAAACCAAACAAAACAAAGAAAGAAAAAAACAACACCATAACTCCCAGCAACCATCCCCAAATAAAGCTAGAATGAGAGGCTCTGACGGGGCTTGGGGATTTAGCTCAGTGGTAGAGAGCTTGCCTAGCAAGCGCAAGGCCCTGGGTTCGGTCCCCAGCTCTGAAAAAAAAAAAAAAAAAGAGAGCGAGAGAGAGACTCTGATGACTGATTGGATGTGTTGGGAGTTACCCAGAGGCATTTTCAGGGAGGTCCCTCCTCTGATGATTCACTTTTCCTCTTAAAATTTTTATATTTTATTGATTAATGTGTGTGTGTGTGTGTGTGTGTGTGTGTGTGTGTGTGTGTTCCTGCCTGTGAGTGCAGGTTCCCTTGGAGTCCAGAGGAGGGCACTAGATCTGTTTGAACTGACGTTACAGACAGTCAGTTGTAAGCTGCCATGTGGGTGCTGGGAACGGAATCCAGGTCCCCTGCAAGAGCAGCCAGTGCTTTTATTCACTGAGCCACCCCATTTCCCTTTATGTAGGAAGTAGGTTTGTTTTCTAGGAACCCATGGATCCTTTCCTTTTTCCTTTTCTTTTTTTCTCTCTAAGAATTTAATACTTACTCTGGGTTTTGTTTCGTTTTTGGCACTCCTGAGTTTCCCGCCTCCGTGGCTTCTCATTAAGTCTGGGTTCAAATTACTGTCTTTTGCAGAATCTCTCCCGTTTTACTTCTTTGTAAAAACTGCTATTTGTGTATGCGTGTGCACATGTGGGTGTGCTTGTACATGTGACACTTGCCTGTGTGTGGTATTTTCCTATATGCATACCTATATGTACATGTGTGCATGGGTGCGAATGTAACCGTGCACTTGTGGTGGGTGTGCAAACAGCCTTGCACTAAAGATGATATCAAGTGCCTTCCCTCGATGCCTGCCTTATTCCCATGAGTCAGGTTCCCCCAATGAGTCTGGAGTTTGTCTCTTGTTGCCACACCCCGCCCTCCCACTCTGCACTGAGGTTACAAGGCATGCATGACCACACCCTTCTTTCTGTGGGGTGTTAGCAGTTGAACTCAGGTCCTTGTGCTCGAGCCGCAAGAGTATTACTCAGTGAGCCTTCGTCAATACTTTTCTACATGAAAAAGAATTCTAACTCAGGGAATGGGGATGTTTCACAGTTGGTAGAATGTTTTCCTCGCATGCAGTAAGCCCCGGTGTCTTAGGGTTTCCACTGCTGTGACGAGACACCGTAACCAAGGCAACTTTTACAAAGGGCAACATTTAACTGGGGCTGGCTCACAGGTTCAGAGGTTCAGTCCGTTATCATCAAGGTGGGAGCATGGCGGCATCCAGTCAGGCATGGTGCAGGAGGAGCTGAGAGTTCTACATCTTCATCTGAAGGCAGCCAGAAAAAGAGACTTTCTTCTGCACTGGGTGGAGGGAGCTTGAACGTAGGATCTCACACCACACCCACACAGTGACACATTTCCTCCAACAAGGCCACACCTCCTAACAGTGTCACTCCCTATGGGACAGTTATCCAAACGCATGAGTCTATCGGGGCCACCCCTACTCAGACCACTACATCAAGGTTCTACCCCCGCAACCCAGCAGATACTAAGAGTGAAGACCTGCAAGGTCAGTGTGCCAGACGTTCAAGGTCCTTCTCAGTTACATGTCCTATTTGAGGCCAGCTGATGATATGTATGAGGCTCCATTGCAAAAAAAAAAAAAAAAAAAAAAAAGCATAGAGAGAAGAAAATAAGTAAATGACACCAGGATTCTTTTCTTAAGAGTTAAATTCAGGGGGCTGGGGATTTAGCTCAGTGGTAGAGCGCTTACCTAGGAAGCGCAAGGCCCTGGGTTCGGTCCCCAGCTCCAAAAAAAAAAAAAAAAAAAAAAAAAGAGTTAAATTCAGATGAGTAGAATTCTGTTAAACAACACCAAGCAGCAAACAGGATCAGAAGGTTCGAGAACAGGACGAAGTTCACCTTTACTGTCTTCCCCTGCAGCAAATGTTGTGTGGTTTCTTTTAAAAACACATACCATGGGAAGACTCAATGGACAAGAGCACTGACCACCAAGCCTGACAACCTGAGTTCAATCCCCGGGTCTCACACAGGGGGAGGAAACCAACTCCTGAGACCCCAATTGTCCTCTGATCTTTTCGCATGCACACATGTGCATCCACACACACATACATATATGTAAAACTTAAAAACATATGACATGAGAAAACAGTGAAGAAGATACGGTTTAAAAAAATGAATGAATGAATGAATGAATGAGTGAATGAGTGAATGGCTGGAGAGATGGCTCGGCAGGTCATTGCACTGGCTGCTCTTCCAGAGGACCTGGGTTCAATTCCCAGCATCCACGCTGTGGCTCGCCACTGTCTGTAACTCTGGTGCCAGTGGATCCAGTGCCCTCTCCTGGTCTATGTGGGTATTGCATGCATCTGTTGCACAGGCCTCCATGCAGGCAAAACAGCCATACACATAAAGGAGAAAGGAAAGTAAACAAAAGAAAATAAACAAATAAATAAGAGGCAACCTTGGACTCTACAGAGTTGACAAGAGTATTTATTAAAAATATGTGTTCTTTCAAAATACACATTGCCTTTAAATCAAAAGAAGCAAGTACACTTCTTCACGTCTTAGTAATAAAGAGTAAACTTCAAACAAACCTTCATACTTACCTGAAACAAGTATCTATCGGTAGAATCTCTGTATGGTTCTAATAGATATTTTTAAAACCCACACGGCATAGTGACACACACCCTTCCACTGGGGAGGCCGAGGCAGGTGGACTTCTGTGAGTCTGAGGCTAGCCGAAGCAAGCTGAAGGCCAGCCTGGGCTAAATAGTGAGGTTCTGCCCCCAACAAAATAGAACAAATGGATAAAACCCCCAAATCTCCTCCTAGAAGGAAAATGTTTACATAAATGTTATCCACTACAAAACTGTGAGAACTGTGTGCTTTCAAATCTACAATGTTTCAAAAACCGTTCATAAAAAAATATTTCTATGATAAACCTTCGTAGACTCTAATAAAATTTGTGAAATATATTAAAGCTTTCTATTACAAACATATGGCTCAAATGCTGTATTTTGAAGGTAGTTCCCTCCACCGCTAAGCCCTGAGGGGCTGCCTTCAAAGGGCCTAAGCAGTGGAGACCAATTACAGGAAACCACAGGCCTTCTGCTGCTACGGTTGGGGAGGTGGGGACTGAGGACATTCGGGATAACATTTAGATGGTGCCTCTAGAAAGAATGGAGCTTGGAGGAATCCTGACTTCTTATGGCCCCTCCAGAACCCACTACAAGTGTCCCAGCTCCCAGCAGCACAATGTGGTGACTCCATACCACTCATTTTAGAAGAGTCTGGGTTCTTCTAGGTTTCCCACAGAAGGTAGTCCTTAATGCTGGCATAGAGTGTCTCCCTTAGGCACAGGCACAGGGATCTGGAAGTAGAGGGAAGCCATGTCAGACTTTATACATGCAAATCTCTAAGTGGAAATGATTATGTCATAGTCAGTCCTAGCTAGAGGTTGGAGCACTTGGCAAGTGTGAGCTTATCTCTAATCCTTCTTTCTTTTGTCTATTTCTTCTGTGGTGCTGGACTCAGACCCAGAGGCTCCTGTGCAGTGGACAACAGAGCTACCCTTGGCATGGTTGTTGTCATTGTCTGGGAGGTTTTGAGAGAGAGAGAGAGAGAGAGAGAGAGAGAGAGAGAGAGAGAGAGAGAGAGAGAGGAAGGACAGAGACACAGACAGAGACATAAAAAGACAGAAGAAAGATTGTCCAGTGGGTGTAGTGTCAGAGGGGGTCAGAAGGCATCAAGCAGAGCAAGAGCTCTTCCCAGCAGAGTTCTCTCTGACCCTTGTTGTTTTGAGCCAGGGGCTTGCTTGTAGCCCTGGCTGGCCTAACATGCACTATTCCAAGCAGATGGACCTTGAACCCTTGGTGGGCCTCTGCCTCTTGAGTCCTGGAGTTCCGGCTTTCACAACCACGCTAGCTGACCCTTGATTCTTTACCTCTAAACGAGTGTGATTTTTCAGACTTGTTAACCTAGACTCCCAGAATTACATAAGCTGCCTAATGTGGGCCCAGCACCTGCTTGACAGCAAGGACCAAAGAAGCCTTTGCTTGTGGTGTGGAGTCGACCCTCAGATTGTGGCTTTGAATGAACCCACCCTTGGCCCTTTTCAGTTGCCTGTTTCATATTTTTACTGCCATTGACTTAGGAGGGGGTGGGTGTGGAGGTCAGAGGTCAATTTGTTGGTTGAAGTTGGTTCTTTCCTTCCAACATATGGTCCCAGGGCTGAAACTTACATGGCAACATGCGGCTTTGCCCGCTGAGCTACCCTGCTGCCTCTTGAACTAGAGTGTGTATGTTGTGTGGGGGGGTGCATGAGTGTGAGAGTGTACGCATGTGAGCATATGTGTGTGTGAGTCTCTGTGTGAGCGTGTGTGTTGTGAGTGTGTGTATATGAGTGTCTGTGTGTATGTGTATGTGTGTATGCAGTACCCTTGGAGACCATAAGGGGGTGTCAGATTCCCTGGAACTGGAGTTACAATGGTTGTGGGCTGGGAATCAAACCTGGGTCCTCCAGAAGAACAGCTTTCATCTCTCCAGCACCACCTGATTTTTTGAGACTGCTTCTCACTGTCCTGGCCCTCACCAATTCATCTAGGTTGGTCAATTATCCAGCCAGGCCCAGGGATCTGCCCATCTCCTTCTCCCCAGAGCTGGGATTTCAGGTACACACCATGGACAGATCCATTGGACCACGCCTTACCCATTATGGTGGCCTTGAAACCATGGGAAAAAGTGAGCCATATCTTTACTTCTTCCCATCAGGTGTGACCAGGGTGTACTCAAAGTACCTAACGTAGGTGGTCCTGAAAACTTGAGCGCAAACTTGGTGGCTGGAGAGATGGCTCCGTGGGATAAACTTGCTGCGCAAGTATGGACCCCTGGAACCCACATAAAATCCAGAAGGGCCTGGCAACCTACCTGGAATCCTAACACACAGGAGGCACAGACAGAGATCCCTGGAGAACACGAGCTAACTAGACTTACCTGCCTTTGGCGAGCTCTGGGTTCAACAACAACTTATACCACGGTAAATAAAGTTCACAGTCATCAAGATAGACATTTCAGCAGTAATGGCTGCCTCCCCTCCCACAGATGAGTACCGCATGTGCCTGCATATATGAGAACACATATACATACATGCATATACTCAGCACACATGCATGCACTCAGAAAACATGAAAAGCAAATGTAAAGTATGGAGAAGTGGGATTACAGAGCTGCAGAACATGTGCAATGGTCGGAAATCGGGCTGGAGAGATGGCTCAGCGGTTAAGAGCACTGACTGCTCTTCCAGAGGTCCTGAGTTCAATTCCCAGCAACCACATGGTAGCTCACAACCATCTGTAATGGGATCCAATGTATTCTTTTTGTGTGCGTCTCAAGACATGTACAATGTATTTATATACATAAAAATAAATAAATAATATTTAAAAAAAAAGAAATACGGATTTCTTCAAACACATTTGGAGTCAGTTGCTTGGAGCTGTAAGTCTTCTGCCTAGTTCGAGTCTTTGTGAAAGAAATGTCCTCTTCCAAAGTCATCTGCCTGGCCTCCAAGTGCGTAGCCTATCTCCCCAAGGTTGTGTCTCCCTATTTGTCATTTCTGTGTGTGCAGTGATGGAGAGGGTCCAGTCATGTGTGCGCGCATGTGGGGTACTTTCTCACAGTATAAAGGTAATTGTGGGTATGTTGTGTGTGTGTGTGGGGGGGTTTCTATGTCTTTCCTAATTTCCTAACACAGAGAGGTGTACATACTTTAAACGATATCAAGAACACACCTACGGCAGGCTGATGACTTCAAGTATCCATGACCCTAGGGTTCTAGGTCAGGTGGGTGCATCAGCCTGGATCTGGAGCAAAACAATTCCATGAATAGATGCTGGCCCTCCTGGAAGACCCCGCATCCTCCAGACCCACATTCCAGCTCTTCCATTCCCCAATCTACATCCCATATTCAACCCCATTCCTCCCTCCATCCCTCAGCACCCCACACTTCACCCACCCTCTACACACACCTCTTCATACTCCTCCCGGGACACCCAGATCCTCCAGCCCATGGAGCGAATGAACTGGAAGTGCAGTTTGTGGAACATCGGGCGCTGGGCATAGCTCTTCCCGTAGAGGAAGTAAAAGATGTCTTGTTTAGGGGCCTGGTTGTCCTCCTCCATGTCATTGGCCAGGTACCTGCAGAAAAATCAGGGTGTTTATGGTTCTTTACCAAGGAGGATCCAGAAGATGCTGGGGGACATTTCATCGTGGGACAGCATCAGTCCTTTCCAGCATGATGGGGACCATCTCACTGTGAACAGAGGCCATCTGAAGGCACCTATCACATGGAGCTGACAAATACTAGTGCCTACCAGTCCCAATGCTGTCCTTGCCCACCTGACATGAGAAGACCCCAGGGTTCCCATCTCCATCCTTTCCCTCTTCCCTGAGCTTATGTTGTGTGCACACACTGGTGTCAGGTCAGGCTCAGCACCTAAGTGTCGGGACTGACCCTGTTTTCCTTTCCTGGTCATCCTCTCCTTTCAGTGGCTGACAGGTTTGGTTTGTATGGGACATCAATTCATTCAACATTTATGAGTTCTGATAGACACCATGCACTTTGTAGGGTTTGTTAATGAATCAGTGAACAGATAACTGAATGAACAAATGAATGAATGGATGAATGAACAAATGAATGAATGGATGAATGAACAAATGATTGGATGAATGAGCAGATAACTGAATGAACAAATGAATGAATGAACAAATGATTAAATGAATGAATGAACGGATGAATGAATGAACAAATGAATGAATGGGTGAATGAACAAATGAATGAATGGGTGAATGAACAAATGAATGAATGGATGAATGAACAAATGATTGAATGAATGAGCAGATAACTGAATGAACAAATGAATGAATGAACAAATGATTAAATGAATGAATGAATGAACGGATGAATGAATGAACAAATGAATGAATGGATGAATGAACAAATGATTAAATGAATGAATGAACGGGTGAATGAATGAACAAATGAATGAATGGGTGAATGAGCAAATGAATGAATGGGTGAATGAACAAATGAATGAATGGGTGAATGAACAAATGAATGAATGGGTGAATGAACAAATGAATGAATGGGTGAATGAACAAATGAATGAATGGGTGAATGAGCAAATGAATGAATGGGTGAATGAACAGATGGGTGAATGAACAGATGAATAAATGAGTGAACAAATGAATGCGATAGATAAGGCAAAATGCAATACCGATACCTTCATTGACTGAGGAGCGTAGCCTAACCACTCCCAAAATAAACAGAATTCAGGTGTTGGATATTTGCCAAGACCCTGCCTGCCTTCAGTGTGCAGGACTCAGGAAAGGGAGGAGGTCAGAGCCCAGACCATAATCCCTAATATCCTACCATAATAGGAGTTTCACTGCACTACTGCCGGAGACAAAAGCTAGGTCAAAGAAGGCAGCCAAGGGGATTTTGCCCATTTTTTGTTTGATTTAAAATGTCCCACTGTAATACCAGAGTTTCCCCCATATACCTAGGCTGAAGAGATCCCTCAACAGCCGCCTCCTGAGGGACAGGCTGCAGGATTGTCATCTCCTGCTGATTGTTTGGGCTGGGCTCAGGCTGACTTTTAGGGAGGTGGCTGTCTTCAGGCACACACGTGTGAGACACTTGCACAAAACACACACACACACACACACACACACACACACACACACACGATAAAATGGAAGACAGGGCATTGGGAAGGAGCCAGGAAGGAAGGGAGAGAGTGTCCAGGCATTAGGTGAGCCAGGTTGGAGAACACCTAGACAGAAGGCAGAGTTCACACAGGGCCCTCCAGCCTTGGGATGGAGAAGGACTCCTAATGCAGTCCCGGGAGTTGCCTGCTTTTTCACACAAAGCAGACCCACTGGACTGGGGACAGGCTGGCAAGGAAAACCTGCAGGGAGCATTCTACATGGGATTGGTGCTGGGTCAGGAGGCTTGAGACAGACACCTGTCGTGGGACCCAGGGGAGAAGATGGGATGATGATGATGATGATGATGATGATGATGATGATGATGATGATGAGTGTGTGTGTGTGTGTTCAGCGCTGCACCTCAGCACTTGGGGACACAGTGGTTAATTCCATCTTCCTCTTCTCCCCTCTCAGGACGGCTCTGCGTGTCAGAACGCAGCCACACAGAGCCACGCCCCCTCTTCCCACTCATGCAGAACACTACCAAGCAGCCCTCTGAGAACCTGACTTGAATCTCTAGCTTTCAAGTTCCCAGATGTCTGAGTTTTCCAAGTTTATAGAACCGGCCCCTCCTACACACACAGACACTCACACACACACACATACACTCACACACACACACATACACACACTCACACACACATACACACACTCACACACACACATACACTCACACACACAACACATACACTCATACACACACAACAAATACACTCACACACACACGCACACACACACTCACACACGCACACGTGCACACACACTCACACACACGCACATACACACACATACACACACGCACACACATACTCACACACTCACACACGCACACACGCACACACGGACACACACACTCACACACACACGCGCGCGCACACACACACTCATACACTCACACACACACACACGCACACACACACTCACACACATACACTCACACACACACTCACACACACACTCACACACATACACACACATACGCGCACACACTCACACACTCACACACACTCACACACACACACTCACACTCACACACATACGCACACACACTCACACACTCACACACACTCACACACTCACACACACACTCACACATACACACACACGCACACACACACTCAGACACATACACTCACACACTCGCTCACACACACATACGCACACACTCACACTCACACACACACTCTCACACACACACACACACACACACACACACTGGTGTGTATGCGTCTCTTCTTCCATCTGCTCTGCCTCCGTGCCTCTTTCTGTGGAATCAGAGACAGCCTGGCTGACAAGAAGAAAAGAAGGAGGAGGAGGTGGAGGAGGAGGAGGAGGAGAAATGTAGGAACATAAAACAATGATAAGAAGAGGAGGAGAAGAGGAGGAAGAAAAGGAGGAGGAGGGAAAGGAATAAGAAGAGGACGAGGAGGAGGAAAAGAAGGAGGAGGAGGAGGAGGAGGAAGAAGAAGAAGAAGAACAACAACAACAATAACAACAACTCTGGCAACACAGCTATCAGCCGGCCCAAGAATTTAGTAAGGTTTCTTTTTACTCAAAGGAGAGACTCTGCCTCAGCGTCCCCTTTGAACCCCAAATCCCAGAGCTTTCACAATGTCTCCTCTTGGCTTGTCATTTTATTTCATTTAATTACTTTTTTGTGCATGAGTGTTTTCCCTTGTCTTAGGCTTCCATTGCTGTGAGAGACACCATGTCCAAGCCAACTCCTAGAAAGGACAACATTTAACTGGCGCTGGCTTACAGGGTCACCATTATCATCATGGCGGGAAGCACGGCAGCATCTAGGCAGGCGTGGAGCTGGAGAAGGAGCTGAGAGCTCGACATCCTGTTCGGAATGCAATCAGAAGAAGACTGGCTTCCAGGCAGCTAGGAGGAGGGTCTCAAAGCCCACCCTCCACAGTGACACACTTCCTCCAACAAGGTCACACCTACTCCAATAAGGCCACACCCCCTAATAGTGCCACTCCCTGGGCCAGGCATATTCAAACCACCACATCCCTGCATGTATGTCAGTGTACCATGTGCATGCCTGGTGTCCAAGAAAGCACGAACAGGGTGTCAGAGCCCTTGGAAGTAGATTTACATATGATTGTGAGCCACCGTGTGAATGCTTGGAATCAAACCCAAGCCCACTGGAAAAGCAGGCAGTGCTAACGGCTGAGCCATCTCTGCCCAGCCTCTCTCTCTCTCTCTCTCTCTCTCTCTCTCTCTCTCTCTCTCTCTCTCTCTCTCTCAGTTGTGTGTTCAGTTGTGTGTGTGTGTGTGTGTGTACATATGTGAGTGTAGTTTGTGCAAGCATGTATGCTCAGAGGCCAGAAGTGAAATCAGGTATTGATCCTCTAGATCCTGGTTTTGTGACATAGGCCCTGTCTCTGCGACACGTGTCTTGCCAACACGTCTAGGGTGGCTGGTGAGTGAATCCCAGGGATCCTGCTATCTCTTCCACCAGCAAGAGGATGATAACCATGGATTACTACACCTCTTTTCACTGGGGTTCTGAGGATGGAAACTCAAGTCCTTCTCTTTTTTTTCTTTTTTCTTTCTTTCTTTCTTTTTTTTTTTTTTTTTTTTTTCAGAGCTGGGGACCGAACCCAGGGCCTTGCGCTTGCTAGGCAAGCGCGCTCTACCACTGAGCTAAATCCCCAACCCCAGGAACTCGGGTCCTTGTAAAGATACAGCAGGTGCGGGGCTGGGGATTTAGCTCAGTGGTAGAGCGCTTACCTAGGAAGCGCAAGGCCCTGGGTTCGGTCCCCGGCTCCCAAAAAAAAGAACCAAAAAAAAAAAAAAAAAGATACAGCAGGTGCTCTACTGGTGTAAAGCCAGTCCCTAGGGTTTTGCCCAGGTTTAAAACGGGCATGAGCTCGTTTTTCCTCATACGGCCACAAAACCATGTAGACAAGGGATAAAAGGTCAGAGCCTCACTTCTTATGATCCTATACCTAAGGCAGGGTACGATGACCAGCAGGAGGAGACGAAAATACTCACAGAGCCAGGAAGAAGTGGATTGGCCTATACTGCCAGGAGAAAAGCCCAGCGCGGCTGAAATAAGCTATGACCATAGACAGGAGATACTGATGGAGAGAGGAGACAAGAGAGGAGCGGTCACACCCTGGAGAGGAGGAAGGTAGGGAGAGAGGAAGGGTGGTGGAGGTGGGCATGAGGTTCAGAGAGGAGCCTGGAGTTTTGGTTCCTGCAGTGTGGGCAAGGGAGGGTGAGAGGGCACAAGCAGGTGCCCTTGCTGCTCCTGCATGGCTGCATGGCTTGCTGCAGCCTGTATGAGGATGGCTGGCTCTGGGTCAGTTCTGAGGGGAGGGGGGTTAGGCCATCAGGGACAAGGAGGAGCTTGTCCAGCTGAAGCTAAGGACCCCAGAGAACTGTGGAGAGAGAGGAAGCAATTCCCAGGGTAGGATGGTGGCCTTGGGCTCAGATCCCAAGGACCCCAGTGAAGCAGGAGCCTCCTGTCCACTCTGGAAGACGCTGCCAGTCCTCGCAGAGAGACACTGACAGGATATCAAGGGCCAGGCCCGTGTGTGTTCAGGTGGAACCACTGAAGGACAGAGGAGTGTGGGTCAGTGAGGTCTCTCCCCAGGCAGGACAGGAGCAGGGGGCCAGCTCAGCGCAGGACTCCTCACCTTGTCTGACACCCTCAGCATCTTGTCCCAGTTCAGGAATTTTTTCACCACGGGATCCTCTGTGAAGGAAGCGCACTTGTTATAGTGTGAACCGGGACAGCTTGGGAGCTGCCGCTGGGAGAACCAGCTCCCTGGGGGAGGGTTCAGATTGAGCCCAGAAGCAAAGGGTAGGTGGTGGCAAGGACTCCACCCGAGCCTCCAGCCAGGAGGCTTAGAATACAGTGGCACATGTGCATGCTTAGATGTATGAATATGTAGGTCCGAGGTCATTCCAAGGTCTGGCTTATACTAGACAAGACTCCACCACTGAGCTACATCCAGAGCTAAGGACCAAGATGCCTCAACAGCAGATCAACTGATGTCCTATAAGGTTATAAACATGGGTGTGCTTTGCTTGATTGGGTGAAACACCCCAGCTCAGCAAAGTCAGAGCTAAGTTACAGCAGGGGCTGTGAGGGCAGATTTTCCACAGAGAAGAGGGTTGACTAGAAGTTCTCTCTTTTGCTTAAGGAGCGAGCTGTGCCGCTGTCTCTTACCGAGCAGCCTGGTGAAGACCTTGTGGTGTTCAGGACGCACTGTAGACACACACGTCACCTCTTCAGTCTCATCCTGAGCCCGCACAGTGTCTCCACTGACCACACCGGCTGGGGATCCGGTTCCAGTAGCTCTGCCAGGTCATCCTCAGAATCCGATGACAAGTCCCTCTTCCGCTTTGGGCTGCTGGAAGGAGGCTGGGACCTGGCTTCCACCCTTGGTTCTATGTGAAGAAAGCCCACCCAATGTGAGGCTCGGGCTTCATGCTCTCAACCCTGTCCCACAGCACCCCAAACACCCCAAACCTCTTCAGCTGCTGCCTTTCCCCAAACCATCATGCAATTTCCCTTCCCTCAGTCTGAGGAGATCTCAAGAATGGAGCTCTGGGAAGACACCATTTTCCACTGGGCTGCCTAGCCCCATGGAGTGTGGCCCTTCATAAATGATGTTACAGAAGCCTGAAAACCAGCTTGAAAGTTACTCTAACTTTTAGTTTGATGTTTCCACTTTGTCTGAGGGTCTGGGGTTGACACACACAATCTCCTTCCACCTAGACTCATTCCATCAACAGCACCATCTTCCCTGTCTGGTTCCTACTTTCCCCTTGTATACTTGTTGAGGGTTGAGGCTGGAGCGGTGCGTCCATGGTTAAGGGTGTTCGCTGTGTAACCATAAGGACCTGAGTTCAAATCTTAGTATCCATTTATTATCCAGACACAGTCTTTCCGGTGTCTGTAAACCTGGCCGTGTGTGTGTGTGTGTGTGTGTGTGTGTGTGTGCGTGATTGTGTGTGCATGTGTGTGTGTTTGTGTGTGTGCATGTGTGATTGTATGTGTGAGTATGTGTGCACGTGTGTGTGTGTCTGTGGCTGTGTCTGTGTGTGTGTGAGAAGCAGAAACAGGATAATCTTGGGGTTCTTTGACTACCATCCTTGCTGAGAAATAAGTCACAGAGTGATAGAGTGTACCTGATCCTCTCCTCTGTCCTCTTGCACACTCACTGGTCTGCATAGGAGTACACACACACATACACACACCACACACACACACACACACACACACACACACACACACACACACACACACCAATCAACACACACAAAGCTGAAGAGAGGTAGAGGGAGAAACGTGTGGTTTCCCAGAAATACAAATGCACAAACCCTTGGATTAAGCCTCACTGATTCCAATAGCAGAAGGCAGAGGCCTGGCCAAACCATCAACTGATGATACACATGCAGATTTAGAGAACCCTGACTGAGGAACACAGCGGGGACACTGGTGTGGCTAGTTAGGCCAGGCTCTCCACCAAGCCTGCTGATCTCAGTCTGATCCACATGGTGGAAGGAGAGAACTGATTTCCACAAGTTGTCATTTGACCTCCATATGTGTGCCCCGCAAGCACACATGCGCACACACTAGATAAATAACGGGGAAACATTTCGTTGAAAAAAAAAGAAGAAGAAGAAGCAGCAAAGGGGCTGGAGAGGTGGCTCAACGGCTAAGAGCACTGGCTGCTCTTCCAGAGATCCTGAGTTCAATTCCCAGCAACCACATGGTGGCTCACAACCATCTGTGAGGGGATCTGATGCCCTCTTCTGGTGTGTCTGAGGACACTTACAGTGTACTCATCTATAATAAATAAATAAATAATTTTTTAAAAAGCAACGTTTCTGTGAAGGAAGTAGCCATGGAGGGAGGGAGGAGAATTCCTGAGAGGGATGCTGGGAAGGAAGGCTGACTTTGCTGGGCAGAGGCAGACCAGGAGCCATTCTCTCCTCCTGCAAGCTTTGCTGCCTGTGTAAACATGGAGAGCTCAGAGGGAGGCTCAGCCAGGGTATCCGGCCTTCATTTTTCCACAGTGCACGAGTCTGCACCTCTGGCCTTCCCTTTGATCCGTGGTGAGCAGCTGTCTCTGACTACGCGGGGAAACAGATTCTTTTGTGACCCCTATTACCTAGAGAGGCCCTTGGAGCAGAGTGGAGCAGGAAATGGCCAGCTGCTCTTCTGCCCATGGCGGAATCTCCAGGTTTCTGCCTCAGTTGGTCACATTCACCAGATGGAGTAAATGCAGGAAGCTGAGGGCTGGAGTTTAGTTCAGCATAGACAGTACTTGTCCCAGGGGCATGAGGACTGGAGCAGCCACCCCACCCCCCCGACACCCGCGCACAAAGCCAGTGGGCATAGGCATGGCAGCTTGCCTATGATACCAGTGCTCAGAAATGGAGACGGGAGGGATTGGGGATTTAGCTCAGTGGCAGAGCGCTTGCCTAGCAAGCGCAAGGCCCTGGGTTCAGTCCTCAGCTCCAAAAAGAAAAGAAAAGAAAAGAAAAGAAAAGAAAAGAAAAGAAAAGAAAGGAAATGGAGACGGGAAAAAATCCCACAGGCAGCCTGGCTAGCTAGGCCAGCAGGTGAGCTCTGGGTTCAGGGACTCTGAAAGAGAGGAGGGTAAGTAAGGCAGGCATCTGATGTCAACCTCTGGTCTCCACATACATTGACTCATGCATGTGTCTGCATGTGCACCTTTACATACACACACACACACACACACACACACACACAAACATGCAAAGAGGTGGACGCACACCACACATCACACATACATGCTAATTTTTAAAATTTTTCTTATATTTAGGAAGTAATGTTTTTAGGAAATCAGACCCAGAGACAGGGAGAGAAGGACAGAGACAGAAACAGAAACAGAAACACACACACACACACACACACACACACACACACACGAGACTGGGAAGTCTCAGTCACAGTCCAGATCCAGACTTCACAATTCACTAGTCAAGAAGCAGAAGGGACAAGGCTCAGTCTGGAGAACCCAGTAGTGCCACTATGTGGAAGTCACTGGGTTGGACCTCAGAACTCGAGGCCTCAGGCCAGATTAGGGAGGAATAACGTGCACTGGGCACAAAGCCCTCCACTGAGAGCATCCAGTGTACAGTAAGGGAATGGCGAGGGCCTGGCTTCCCTCCTCATGTCAGTCTTCAAGACTTCCATACAGGTTGCCATGGAGACATGGTCATGTTCCCTCTCATTGCCACTTAAACTGATGGGGATGGAAAGATGGTCAGTGGCTGAGAGCACTGATTGCTCTTCCAGGGGACCTGGGACTAATTAATTACCAGCACCCACATGGCGGGTCACAAGCATCTGTAACTGTAGTACCTCGAGGGTCTGATGCCTTCTTCTGGTCTTCAGTGGTACTGCACACATGTGGTGTGCAGTCAGGCATGCAGGCAACACACACACCTAAAAGCAAATTATATTTGTGTGTTACATGTGCATGTGTATTCATACGTGTGCATATATGCATGTATGTGCATTCAGAGGCAAACATCTGGTCTTCCTCAGGCACTCTCCACCTTATTAAACATTTTCATTTCATTTTTGGAGGGGGGGTAGGATTAGCAGGTATGGAAGCCATAGGACAGCCTGCAGGAGTCATCCCTCCCATTGGATCTCGTGGGTCACAAGGATCACTCTGAAATGGTCAGGTTTGGCAGCAGGGGCCTTTACCCATTGGGCAGCATCACCAGCCCTCCCTCCGCCTTGTGCTTTCCAGGACAGGTTTCCCATGGAGCCTGGAACCTGGAATCATGGAGCCATCCTCAGAGCCCCTGGTTGTAATTTTCCCTCAACTGGAAGAATACAGGCGCAGCCACTTCCCAGAAGCCACAGAGTGGAGCTCCAGTTATGGGCAGGATGAGTTCCCACGGCAGATGGATTGAGGGGGCGAGAGGGGGCGAGAGGTTGTGCACTCACTGGTGGAGGACCCAGTGCTTAGATTGAAGAAAGCAGATTTAGTCGGCATGGCGCACAGGGGCAAGCCCCAGGGCACAACCATCCCGAGGTTGCCTGCAAAGGGTTAAAAATTTAGTTCATGGCATAGTTGTTTTTTTTTTTTTTTTTTTTTTTTGGTTCTTTTTTTCGGAGCTGGGGACCGAACCCAGGGCCTTGCGCTTCCTAGGTAAGCGCTCTACCACTGAGCTAAATCCCCAGCCCCCATGGCATAGTTGTTATTCTAGAGGTAGAGAGGTAGAGGAGGGGCAGGGGCTGATATGACGACCTTTCCACACAGGCCTGTTAACGGGAGAAAGTCCTCAGGTGCCCAGCCTAAGCAAGCTACCCAAACAAGATTGGGAATCCACCTGTAATCCCAACACTAGGGGGGCTAAGACAGGAGAGTCACTACAGACTCCAGGCCAGCCTGGGCTACATAGTCAGACCTGTTTTAAAGACAGACAAACCGTATGGGGCACTGGATGGATTGCTTAGTTGCTAACACGTTTGCTGCACAAATAGAAGAACCAGAGTTCAGACTTCAGCGCCCACGTTATAAAAAGGAAAAGGAAATAGATGCACTACATCTACCCATAATCCCTGTGCTGGGGGGACAGAGGCAGGAAGATCCCTGAGTTAAGGCCAGTCTGGTCTACAGACTGAGTCCCAGAACAGCAAGGGCTACACAGAGAAACCCCATCTGGAAAAACAAAACAAACAAAGAGAGATGGAGAGTAATTGAGAAAGACACATAACACTGACCTCTAGTCTATACACACACACACACACACACACACACACACACACACACGCACACACACGGTAATAAAAAATTAAGAATTAATATGAAACGAGAAGCTGGAGAGATGGCCATGAAGTTAAAGTGTTTCCCAGGCAAGCGTGAACACCTGAGTTCAGATCACCAGTGACCGGGTGTGGTTTGGATCTGGGTGTGTGTGGCTTGGATCTGGGTGGGCGTGGCTTTGGATCTGGGTGGACATGGCTTGGCTCTGGGTGGGCGTGGTTTGTCTCTGGGTGGGTGTGGCTTGGATCTGGGTGGGTGTGGCTTGGACGTGGGTGGGTGTGGTGGCTCATCTCTAATTCTCCGCCTCTGAAGGCAGAGACAAGGGATCCTCAGAGCAAGCCAGGAAGTGAGACTATACATTCTGATTTGACTTGAGAGACTGTGACTGACAGAGCAAAGCCTCACTGACTAAGATAGAACCTTCCATATGCTGCGACCCTACAGTTCCTCATGCTGTGGTGACCTCCAACCATAAATTTATCTTTGCTGCTACTTCATACGTATAATTTTGCTACTGTAATGAATTGTAATGCAAATATCTGATATGCAGATGGCCTTAGGTTATCTCTGTGAAAAGGCTTGAGTAGACACACATGCATCAGTGCACATGCAAAAACATGCATACACGTTCACACTACACATAGATAGATAGATAGATAGATAGATAGATAGATAGATAGATAGATAGATAGATGATAGAAAAAATGAGGAAAGTTGGGTTGGAGAGATGGCTCAGCAGTTAAGAGGACTGACTGCTCTTCCAGAGGTCCTGAGTTCAAACCCCAGCAACCACATGGTGGCTCACAGCCATCTGTAATGGGATCTAATGCCCTCTTCTGGTGTGTCTGAAGACAGCTACAGTGTACTCATATATAATAAATAAATCTTTAAAAAAATGAGGAAAGTTCAGTAATAAATTGATGGACAGTTGTGAAATGGACTTGTTTGTTTGTCTGTTTTTTACATAAATATGTATGTGGGTATCTTCTCTGCACACCAGGAGAGGCTACCAGATACCATGGGAGACTCCTCTCCTGGATAGCACCCAGGAGATCACTACAGAGGAATGCACTCAGGACAGATCAGGGGATGTCTGCCGGCTGATGCATGCACGAGCAAAATGTGATTCATCCACACAATTACTGAACCTTAAGATGAGCTAAAGGGCCTGGGAGGAGGCTCCACAGGAAAAGCTCTTACAGGGAAAGCTGGAGAACCTGAGAAAGTTACATCCCAGAGCTGAAGTCAAAACAAAACAAACAAACAAACAAAACATAACAAAAGAGAAAAACCCAAACCGGATTCAACAGCCTACCAGGGATCCCAGCGATAGCCAGACTGGAGAAGGAAAGGAGAGACAGCCAGAAGCTCATGGGTCAAGAACCTGCCTTCAGGAAGTTTTCAGTCCAGCTAGCCCAGAGCACCCAGCATCGGAACAACACAAGACGCACCCCAGAAACAAGCGGAGCAAGAGAACCAACTCCCAAAAGTTGTTCTCTTGACTGCACAGGCATCATGGCATGTGTGTTCACATTCATACACAAATGAGAACTATCTACAAGGAAGGAAATGTTACCATATATGTTATCTATGCCCATCAGGTGCGCACATTGATAACACAGATCTCGGTTGGGGATTTGGCTCAGTGGTAGAGCGCTTGCCTAACAAGCACAAGGCCCCAGCTCCGGAAAAAAAAAAAAAAAGATAACACAGATCTCCCCTTACTGCCTCTCAGTTCAAAGTGCACCCTCTTTGCTCACTTCATGGGAATAGAGTCGATCGTTTTAAATCACATTTTACAGTCACGGCGATGTTAGTCCTTGTGAGGGGGAGATGCTGTGTGAGGCAAGGTGACTAATTACTCTCTGAGCAGAAAATTCATCTAACTTGCTCTCAGAATATACCTGCTCGATTTTACATCCATCTCCATGGAAATGGTGCTGCTACCCTAAGAGGAGTTTGCTGTTGACCTTATCTTTAAGAGTGCATGAGGTGGGGTTGGGGATTTAGCTCAGTGGTAGAGCGCTTGCCTAGGAAGCGCAAGGCCCTGGGTTCGGTCCCCAGCTCCAAAAAAAAAGAACCAAAAAAAAAAAAAAAGAGTGCATGAGGTTATTAGCATTTTATTTAATTTCATAATTTTCCCTTAAAGTGTTTTTGTATTGGTATGAAATGTTTACGTAACTGTATGTATAATCCGTGTTCTCTTGCAACAGTTCACTGGTTCCCCCCACCTTTAAAACATATTATGTGGGAGCTGTGATTTAGAGCACTGACTGCTCCTCCAGAGGTCCTGAGTTCAATTCCCAGCCACCACACGGTGGCTCACAACCATCTGTAATGGGATCTGACACCCTCTTCTGGTGTGTCTGAGAACAGATACAGTGTACTTATATACATAAAATAAAGCTTTAAAAACAAATCACGTGTATGGATATTTTGTCTGCATATTTGACTGTTTAACACAAGCAAACAGTGCTCATGCATGCCAGAAACGGGGTGCCGGATCCCCTAGGACTGGAACTACAGTCAGTTGTGAGCCTCTATGTGGGTGCTGGTAAACCAATCTGGGTCCTTCTGGGAGAACAGCCAGTGCTCTTAATCATTGTTTCAGCCCCAAGAGTACATATTTACAACAAGTATATTATGACCATTAGTCCTTCAACATTAGTACTTCTAACTCTGTTCTTTTATCATCTTCTTGGATATTGTGTTTGCATTATATAGTTTGAAAAAAAAAAGATTGGTCTGGGGAATGCAGCTCAATAGTAGAGCCCCTAGAATCCCCCAGTGAGGGGCTGGGGTGTGAGTCAGTGGTAGAGCCCCTGCCTAACTTATAGGAGGGCCTGGGTTTCATCCTCAGGCAATAGGGTATAAAGGAAAGATTAAATATTGCTTGTTGCCAGATGATAAAGATACATTCTGTGTTCTATCCTTCCCATTTTAAAGAGCCTTTCCTTGAGAAAATTCACAGTGGAGACTCCTATTGTCTCTTCGATACATATCCAGCTCTCACTTTTTTAATTACAGGAGCTTTCTGCCCTTGTTTCCAGCGAGAACTTCCTTTTCTGAAAGGCCCAAGAGCCCCTTCTATGCAGTGGAAACCTCCCTGTCACCTGGGGGGGTTAGCAAAGTCTAAGTCTACATTAGATTCAAGAGCTGTATCACTCCCATCTGTAGTTGTGGAGGGATCACTACACCTGATGTCCATGTAGGATCAATGTCACTAGCAGGCACAGCTGCTACCTGCTGCTGCTGCTGGAGGCCACATATACAAGAGCTGCTATGTGCCAGAGCCACTAGTGGGTTAAAGGCCAGGACACTAAGGGTCTACTTTCTAAAGCCTGAAGCAATAGACCCCCAGGACAGGACTTGGAGCTGAAACTTCTAGGCCTGCTGTTGCAGCCAGTAGCCTGGGATGGTCCACACAGATTGAGCATCTCCTATCTGAGCAGAGCAGAAGGATCTCAGCCTGCTGATGGTGGCCCTTGTTCTGTCTGTTTGTACAAACCGAAGTCTTTTCTTAACACAGGAATTAAATGAGCTTGAAATGTCCTCATTGCAAGCAAGAATTCCTTTTCTGAAAGACCTTTGTCCCCCCTGTGGAATGTGAACCTTGAGAAAAGAGTCTTCCTACCTCCCTGTCACTGGGGAGTTTAGCCCAGGCCCCTCACTCAGACATTTAACTCCGTGTTTGTCACAGGGATGGGGGAGATTTTCCTTCATGAGATAAGAGCCAGCTCAGATGGGCAGGTGAGGTGAGGACAGACCTGGGAGAAGGTGCAGCCAGGCTTGCAGTGCAGTCCTTCCAAGGTGTCCTCACCCTTTCTCCTGAGACCATTTGTGCCCAGCAGCATCTGAGGGGAATTAGTGATGCTCCTGTCTCCTGCTGCTTGCTCAATAGTTTACCCAAGGTTGGCACTTGAAGGTGCTTGGTGTTTCTTCTGGGATAAAAATGTTACTTACTCTCTGCACCAATGCAGAGAACTTTTTCTGTTGACAGACTTTGTTATTAATTTTGATGTCAATGTCTTTATGAAGAATTAGAACAAGAACACTGTTGCATTATTTCTGTAAGAAGTTGATTATACTGTAGTTCATTATATTGAAGTTCATTATATTGTACTATCTTTAAAAATTGTCATTGTTGCCTGGCCCCAAATATCACCTTTCGAGGTCACATTGCAGAGAGCTATTTTCTTCTTTCTGTGTGTTCTTTCTGGTTCTGTTTTTAATCTCTGTTCATTACACACGTGATCTAGAAACCCACCATTTGTGTTTTCTCTTCCTTCCTTTTTTTGCATCTGCAGCTTTTGTTCGGTTTCCATCAGCTTTGGAAACCGATAGGACAAGAACACTTTTGTGTTATATTATATTCTACTATCTTTAAAAATTGTCATTGTTGGGCTTGAGAGATGGCTCAGTGGTTAAGAGCACTGACTGCTCTGCCAGAGGTCCTGAGTTCAAATCCCAGCAACCACATGGTGGCTCACAACCATTTGTAATGAGATCTGATGCCCTCTTCTGGTGTGTCTGAAGACAGCGACAGTGTACCCACATGTATTAAATAAATGCAAGTTAAAAAAAAATTGTCATTGTTGCCTGGCCCCAAATATCACCTTTCAAGGTCACATTACAGATAGCTGCTTTCTTCTTTCTATATGTTCTTTCTGGTTCTGTTTTGTAGAGTTTCTGTGCATTAGACATGAAATCTAGAAACCCACCATTTGTGTTTTCTTCTCCTTCTTTGTAAAGCATAGCTGGTTATTTCTTGTGCCTAGTACTTCAAGGAAGTTTGGTTAATCGAGAATGACACGCAATTTCCTTTCCTTCTAACAGGATCTTCTTTTATTTTAGGAGTCCCAGGCTATTTCTCCAGGCTCAAAGGGAGTGAAGACAAACAAGAAGGTAAGAGCCGGGTTGGAGGCAGCCATTGCTCTCAGAGGACCGCCTCCAAACTGCTCGGAGAAGGTAGATTTTTGCGCCAGGATCCCTAGATGCAGTGGCGCGCGAAGACTTCTGGGACATTGAGTTTCTGTGCAACTCCTGGGGAGAAAAGAGAGCCTTGGAATTCAGACTTCCGGAAAGATGCTGCACATGCGCGTCGCGGTCCGTGCGCGTTCCTGTGCGTGTGCACGGCCACTGCGCCGCTGTGACTTCCTGCAGGTCCGTCGTCGAGGCTACCTTCCTTCCCACAGCTTTTGCACCCGCTAAGCTGGAGTCGCCGAGCCTGCGGGAACGAGACCGGAGCTTCCGGGGCGGCAGCGAACAGACTCAGCTGTGCTGGCCTGGGAGGCCTAGAGGGAGCTCGGCGCGGAGGACGACAGTGGCGGCGGGGCCGTCTGCTGGGTGAGGCTGGAGGGCGCAGATCGTTCAGGGCTGCAGGAGGGATACTGGGCCCAGCTGTGGCATGCCAGTTCACCCTGGCTCCCTGTTGTCCCTAGCATGCGGGGCCCGGGAGGGTCGAGGTGGTCGGGCTGACAGTAGGGCAGCTGCACAGCTTTAGGCTGCATGGTCGGTACCGAGGACGCTGTGCAGGCAGTGAGAAACTCAGCGGCTCCAGATTCCCATGGTGTCAGTCAGCGCCCATCAGCACCCTTGCTGTCTATGGGTCCCCCTGAGTCTGCCCTTGAGGCATCTTAATAGCCTAGCACACGAAGTCTGCTTTTCCTAATGCTGGTGGAGGAAGACTGAGTCTGCGAAGGTGTGTGACATGATCAAGGTTGTGCGCCGGTTTGTTGATAATGAGCCTCATTGTTTTCCAGTTTCTCCCCTTAGTCCTTTTTTTTTTTTTTAATCTTTTTTTTTTTTTTTCCCGGAGCTGGGGACCGAACCCAGGGCCTTGCGCGCTTGCTAGGCAAGCGCTCTACCACTGAGCTAAATCCCCAACCCCTCCCTTAGTCCTTTTTAAAAATGTGCAGCGGTAACCAAGTTTGGTTGGATAGTTTGAAAACACACAACGCTTTATTACTGTTTGTCGGACGTCTGCCCATCTGGACCAATATCCCTTTTTGTGTTTTAATTTTTTGAGACATGGACTCCCTGTGTCACTCATATTGTTCTGGTAGTGGGTGATCCTCCTGTCTCAACCTTCAGAGAGTTGGGATTACATGTATGGCACCTCATGGAACATGGATCCCAGATATATAGAGCCCAGAATCTTAATTCACTGACATATTTTACAACAGTTTGAACAGGAAATAAAATAAGTAACCGTTTTTGCACCTTTACATCAAATGCCCGTGGATTAAAAAGGAAGCAGTGTAGTGTTCATCATAGAACTGCACTGTCCCCGCCCCCCCTGCCACCCGTTGTGGTTAGGTTTGTGACTTCCGTCCTCTCACCTCTTCATGGTGTGTGTGTAGGCTGTGATTTCATTTTGGTGGTTCCCAGGTGAGAGGCATATCCCTGTGTAGACCAGTTCATCTCTGATTTGAGTGACCTTTTCCTCCAGCAGGTCAGTCGTCAGTGTTGTCTACGGTTTCCCAAGAGGAGCAAAAGATGAGCATATCAAAGGTGAGTTTTTCCAGTTTGTAATTTTTTTTTTCTGACCCCTTTGTGATGTATTTTGGAAGACTTGCCCGGAGCTCTCTTCTTGAGAGTGGTAGTAGAGTGGTTCAGGACCATCTCTAAAGGGCTCTGATGACCTCTTCTGGCATGCAGGTGAACATGCAGCAGAGCAGTCATACATAAAATAAATATTAAATAAATAAGTAGAATGGTAGTGGAGGAAGGAGTATATAAAGGAGACTGTAATATAAAATACACCTGAGTGGCAGGCTGTCATGATCTCTTGTGTAGGCAGTCTGATAACTTTAGGCTAGTGGAGTTACTTGGCAGTGTTAGAAAAAGAATGAGTGGCGCTGGAGAGGTGGCTCAGCGGTTAAGAGCACGGACTGCTCTTCCAGAGGTCCTGAGTTCAATTTCCAGCAACCACGTGGTGGCTCACAACCATCTGTAATGGTATCTGATGCCCTCTTCTGGTGTGTCTGAAGACAACGACAGTGTACTCACATACATAATAAATAAATAAAAATATCTTTTAAAAAAATTGCTATCCCATTACATCACCTGCAACAGCTACTGGGAGATGCCATTTTTGTTCCTTATGGGTAGTAAAGACTTCCTAGGACTTGGAGAATCTTTCATTATTCAAGTTGGTACGAATATGGATAACATATGGATAATCCTAATAGCAACATCTGAGTCCTGTATTCTCTTTGCTGGTTCTGTAAGCAGAGGCCCAAGCTCCCCGAGAACTTGTTGCATAACATTTTTTCAGAGACCAGAATGTCATGAGCCATCGCGATACATTTCTGTCTTTACTTTTTAAATCCCTGAAGTGAATTGTAGATCACATGTTAGTAGTTACTAGTTCGATCAACCTTTTAATAATGTTTCCTTCAGGGGGGCCATGCCCCGGCTGTTGTTCTTTCTTGGTTCTGTCTTGAAGCTGACAGGAAGAGCGTCGGTGGGGGCTAGATATTAAAAGTTGCTGTTTGCTAATAAAACGTTTGCCTATCTTAAATCTTAAATCTCAGTCCTTTGCTTCTGTAGCTGGCCTGCCTTTTGAGTTCCTCTTGGGTGAGAAACTGCAGTCTCTGTCATTTAGCACCTCATTGTAGAACAGCAGGGATTAGTAAAGGATGAGTTGCTAGATCCTTTTCCCTCTTATCCAGATGTCTCTTGCTTGTCAGGCTAGGGGGAGTGCACGGAGCAATAAACTTCTACCAGGAGAAGAGAATTATGCTCACAGAAGGAAAAACTTTTACACAAGCAAATATGGATTAAGCTCACATAAATTCATATACAGATTTATGTACACATATTCATAAATCTCCATTTAAACCAGTTGGGCCCAGCTTACATACTGTCTCAGAATTACATAGTTACACACACACACATATACATACATACATACATACATACATACATACATACATACATACATGACCAGTGCAGAAAGAACTCACTTATTCTGGATGAAAAATGAGTTCCAGTCTTTATTACATAGAGAAAGAAAAAGCTGGGGTTGGGGATTTAGCTCAGCGGTAGAGCACTTGCCTAGCAAGCGCAAGGCCCTGGGTTCGGTCCCCAGCTCCGAAAAAAAGAAAAAAGAAAAAAGAAAAAGCTTCTACCATTTTATTGCTACATGTTTAAACCTGTCTGTAAGAAAAGCTTTGTTCTCTTCAGTAAGACTAAGCCTGCCTTGTTGTTAAGAAAGGACCTGTTCTGCCCCATGCCTCTTTCCCTCTGCATTCTGCATATTGCTCTCTTTATTTGCCTTATAGTTTCTAAGTTATTCCACTCTTCATTCTCCTTCTAATCTTGCTCTCTCCTCCTGCTCTGTTGTAACAATGCTCTGCTCCCGATGCCTTACTCCCAGTGCTTTCTTTCCAATGTTGTATCCCCAGTGTGATCTTTCCCAGTCTTTTCTTCCTTTCCTAGGAGAATAGATCACATGGTTTTTCCAAGTATCCTTTTTTAAAAAAAAGTTCTTAGAAGTTCAAACATGAATTAAAATTATACATTGAACAAGAAGTTTACAACAGAGGATGTTTACACGCATATCCGTTAAGAATAGTTAGCTGGCTAAACAGTCATCGTGTATTACCAGTTCTACAGGTTCCTGGAGAGGTAAAAACCATAACTTTGGTGACTGAGTTATTATCGAAGTTTTGTACAGACAAACCCGGTCAGTATTTTATCTTCTGTCCTTGCACCTGTAGTAAATCCTTAGCTCCCCTTTTATGACCTCTGGTTAATGGGTTTACAGCATCTTGTCATGTGCTCTTGGGTTGTAGATGCCCCCTGGCTGTCTCAGAAGCAATTGACTGGGGATGCTTGAAGACCGGCAGGGTTCTCTTTGCAGCCTTGATTGTCAGAGAGGACTTAGTAGCGGTCCTATTATAAAAGAGCTTAGTAATTACTAGTATAATTTTAGGAATTCTTACAGGATTTTCACGAAGACTTAAGAAGCCATCTGTTTGTCTACATAGCATCACCACAAGACAGTACGTCTTCATTGTCCTGCAGAAATCTGCTCAAAAGGGCGGACTAACACCTAGTGATTGTTGTACATATATATTTAATAATAACAGGGAAAGCATAGTAATAGGAAGAATCCTAAAATGGATTTCTCCTCGGCCTTGCCTAAAGGAGGAAATCCATCTTAGATTTTAATCCGTGGTGGATTGAATCTTAGGAAGATCGCCTGCTAGCTTTCAGCTTCTCCTAGGTGGCTCCTGGCTGGTTCCCCTAGTATGCCTCCTATGGTTTGAATTTTTTTCTGCTTCTTTTCTTTCTCTCTTTCTTTCTTTCTTCCTTCCTTTTTCTTTCTTTCTTTCTTTCTTTTTTTTTTTTTTTTTTAAGAAACTGGGCTATTTATTTGTTGTTTCAAAGTTTGGAGTCTGTCCCTACTGTCTTACCTTTAATTTTTGAAATCCCTTGCGCACCCCGTGAGATTGGTGGTTTTCACAGAAAGATTAATTAGATCGTGTCCATTCATTTTAGGGGTTGAGACAGGAGTTCGTGTAGCTTAGGCTGGCCTCCAGAATGCTACTGTAGCCTGAGAATGACCTTGATGCTGATGACAGATGTGCACCTCTGTCCCTGGCCTGTCCATTCTTTTAGCAAGTCTGTTGTCTTAGTTACTTTTCTGTTTGCATGTTGGAAGTTCCATAATACACAGTCCATCCTGGCAGGAAAGGCAGCAGAAGCTTAATTTAAGGAAGCCGATACTTTATCTATTTTCTGAAGTCAGGAAGGGAAGAGGAAATAGATAGAGGAAAGAGGCTCCCTTTGTGTCAGTAGTCCAGGATCCCAGCCAGGGAATGGGGCCACCCACAGCCATTGGATTTTCCCACTCAGCTCATGTAATGGAGACAGCCCAGTAGGCCCACCTCCCAGGTGACTGCGGTCTATCAGATTGACAACACCCGCACCACAGTAGTTACACATGTTCCTGTTTGTCATTGTGAGATTATCATCTACGAAGTGATGGCGTTTGTCACAAAGTCCTTAGGGAAGGTGGAATGGTAGGCCACTCTAAGTACCATCTCTACTTCCGGTACAAGCTAGGATACTGTGCGAGAGTAGACTCCCTCCCTGGGCCACACAGCTCTGTAAGACGACAGACAGTTTAGAGCGACCACGTGAGCAGCATGTTTCTCGTTCGTTGCTGTCCTGAGTCTACGGATTTAAAATGTTTCCAGTGTCTCAGCACATCTTGTGATTGGCCTTGATATTTAAACCTTTGGAGTTTGGAGGCCAGGTAATCGCTTTAAGTTGGTTCTTGAGATCTTCGTAAACATGTCTTAAACATTTGAACACTGAACATTTTATTGTGAAGTAATTTCAGATTCATAGAAAAGTTACAGAGAAACAAAAGAATTATACAAAGAAATCTTTTGTTCCGTTTGCTCTCATGTACCGTTTTTAAACAGTTTTTTTAAAAAATTTGTCTTGGGCTGGGGATTTAGCTCAGTGGTAGAGCGCTTACCTAGGAAGCGCAAGGCCCTGGGTTCGGTTCCCAGCTCCGAAAAAAAAAGAACCAAAAAAAAAATTGTCTTGGATGTGCCTACATGTGTGCATGTGTGGGGACCAGTATGTACCATATATGCACATGAAGGTCAGAGCACAGCCTGTGGGAGTGAGTTCTCTCCCTTCATACGGATCCTGGGGACAGAGCTCAGATTGTCAGGCTGTGTGGCAAGTGCTTTTACCCACTGAGCCATTTCTCTAGCCCAACCATGCCAGAATGGCTTCTGAAATAACAGGCCATGTGCACTGTATAGCACCAGATGTAATAAAAAACCATGGCACAGTGACAGAGTGCTCACTTAATCTAGAGGACATTACACGTACTTGATCTTGCTTAGCATTGCTTTTGGCAGATCCAACGGGAAGACTCTTAGCCATAGAATCATGGAGTCATACATAGAATCATAGTCTCATACATAGAATATAGAGTTTCATACATTCAATCATAGACTCTCATGCATAGAATCATAGAGTTTCATACATGCAATCATAAAGTCTTGTACATAGAACCCTAAAACCTGAACTCTGTGGGCACTAGGCGTGCATTTAATACACAGACATACACGCAGGCAAAACACCATTCGTATGTCAGAAATCACGGTCCTCTGTCATGTATCAATTTAATTTTTTGAGGTTGAGTGTTTGTCTTGATGCTTGTCTTTTTTTTTTTTTTTTCCGGAGCTGGGGACCGAACCCAGGGCCTTACGCTTGCTAAGCAAGCGCTCTACCAACTGAGCTAAACCCCCAACCCCAGATGCTTGTCTTTTTGTTTATACTATATTTTAGCTGATGATCCTTAATGTTCTGTTTACATTTAGAGGACAATTTTCCTTCTTTAGGATGCTGGAGATAGAATTTGGTGTCTCCACTGTAGGCAAAGAAAGATCGATCATTAGCAGCTAATTCGGATGTGCTCCCGTCATACGTGAGCGTGAGGAGACAGCTGTAGAAGCTGGAAGTGCCGAATGGCTTCCCTGCTGCCGAGGCATGGCCTAGAGAGATGACTCAGCAGTTAATACTTACTGCTTTTCCAGAGGGTACAGGGTTGATCCCAGCACCCACATGGTGACTGACAGCCACCCGTAACCCCAGTTAGCCGGTACTGTCTTCTGGCCATAGGCACTGTGCACATGTGCACATTCTTACATACATACATACATACATACATACATACATACATACTACATGGAAAACGTTCATACAATAGTGACATCTTAAAAACAATATTCAAATTGCCAAATTTGGTCATGCCTTAAAGGTGCATGCCTTTAATCCCAACATTTAGGAGGCAGAGGCAGGCAGACTTCTGTGAGTTCAAGGCCAGCCTGATCTACAAATGAGTTCCAGGACAGCCAATGCTGTTACACAAAGAAACCCTGTATTGAAAAACAAAGAAGGGGTTGGGGATTTAGCTAAGTGGTAGAGCACTTGCCTAGCAAGCACAAGGCCCTGGGTTCGGTCCTCAGCTCCGGAAAAAAAAAAGAAAAACAAAGAGACAAACAAACAAAAACCATAACAACAAAAACCCTCCGATGAAAGCAGTTTAAGAGAGAGAGGTTTGTTTTAGCTCCATCACAAGGCAGTCAGCAGCAGACTCTTGAAGTGGCTGGTCACATTACATCCCCAGTCAAAGAGCTGGAAGCAACAAGTGCTTGGCCCGCCTTGTATTTGTATAGTCCAAGATCTAAGCCAAGGGAATGAGCCGCACACGGTGGGCCGACTTTCCTGCTCCACGTAACTTCATCAAGATAATCCCCTGTAAGAATGAGTAGCCCTTGGCCTGTCTCTCCAGTATTCAGGGCCTCATCTTATTGATCACAGAGATAAACACCTAATTAAATAGGCATTGAGTCATTTTGTAGAGGTGGTGAGTTTTGCCCAACTTAGGGAAACAAAAGCCGTCCAATGTGGATAGAGTTGAGTGAATGTCCTGGTTGAATTTGAATTTGATCTATATTCCTGATAATCCCATACAGATAGTCATTTATTTCATACAGAAATTTTCCCTTTGAACAGTGCGTGTATGATCTTATCACATGGCTGTCCGGGGGTCCTGTGCTTTACTCTCCAGTGACCAGTTGCTCCTTGGTAGCCATGAGGCCCTGAGGGAACTCTGCAAGGACTCTGCTGGAGAGTCTGCTGTTTGTTTTGACTGCAGACCAGTAGCCTCTATATAAAGTTGTATGACCCAAGGTTGTGGTTTCTCTTGTCCACAACTCTTCTCTGTACCTAAAAGACACCACTGAGAAATTCCTATGGCTGGGACCTCCCTTCCACTGCGCTTAGAAGAATGAAATGTGGTCTTCTGTTTCTTTTTTTTTTTTTTTTTTTTTTTTCGGAGCTGGGGACCGAACCCAGGGCCTTGCGCTTCCTAGGCAAGCGCTCTACCACTGAATCCCCAACCCCCTTCTGTTTCTTTTTTAAAAATATATATTTATTATTTATGTTGATATTTGTGTGCCTGTGTAAGCTTATGTGCACCATGTGCATGCAGAAGCTTACAGAAGCCAGGAGAGGGAGCCAGAGTCTAGAACTGGAGTTACCAGGCAGTTGTGAGCTGCCAAACAGGGTGCTGGGAACTGAACTCAGGTCCTCTGCAAGAGCAATGAGCACTTACTGAGCCATCACGGTAGCCCCTGGACTTCGGTTTTTGAATCAGGAAGATAATCATGTGTTTACTCCTAATTTAAAATTGGCCCTCACTGTCAAAAGCTGCCCATAGGAAAGTGCCCTCTTGGTGGCTTTCCACCTACCTTTCTGCCCGACCTCTACGTCCTGGTGCCTGCCTGTTTATCCTTTTTCTTAGCCCCCACCTTTCCTTGTATATTTTATTCTGGTAATACCTTTTGGCTTTGATTCTGTTGTCTTTTTTTTTTAATGTTACAAAATGGTGTAAGAAAGAAATGTTTGCAGTGACATTTCAAATGCTGAAATCTGGGCTGACAAGATGACTCAGTGAGGAAAGGCCCTCTTGACACCACACCTGATAACTTGAGTTTGATCCCCTAAACCCACACAGTGGAAGGAGAGAACTGCCTGCCGAGCTTTCCTCTGAGCCCCACATATTTGGTGCCACACATTTGCTAAAATCCATTTCTTAAAATCCAAAGCGGGGCAAAAACAGCGGGACAATGGGAAGAAGAGAAGCAGGGCTGAGTTGGGAGGGTTCCATTATGAAGGGACTCAGGACTGCCAGCAAAGGAGACTAAAGGCGGTGACAGGATAATGGGATGCATATGTCTGTTATATGTGTGACTGTCTCCTCCTTGGTCTCGCAGGCTCTGAGAGCAGAAACGCTGTTTTGCATATCTTACAGTCATAATCCAGTTGAAAACTGGGAACTCCACTGTTGTGTCTCTGTTTCATTTCCTGTAGCTGTGATTAAAAACCCCTGAGAGAAGCAACTTAAAGGAGAAGGGTTTGTTTAGCTCATGATCCCAGGTTATGATCCATAACTCTGTGGATATCAGGTGCAAAAATGTTAAGCAGTTGGTCACATTACAGCTAATGTGAAGAGCAAAGAGCACTGAATTCATGAGTGCTTAGTAGCACTCAGCTTGCTTTCTCCACTCTTAAATAATGCAGGATCTCTGTCCAGGGAATGATGCCGCCCACAGTGGGCGGGTCTTCCCACTTGAGATAACTTAAGAAACACTGTGCCACAGGCCAACCTGGTTAGACAATTCTATTGCACCTCCTTTTCCCAGATGAGTCTAGATTATGTCAAGTTGACAGTTAACTGTCACGTCAGAGTTTTGGTTTTGTTTCCCAAGATGACATGTTTACAATATGATGTTGAGATTTCCTGCAGCAATATAGTTTGTTTTCCTCCCGGGCTCTGTAACATAAAATAAGGTACACAGCACTCATGGTTAACTGTACCAGTAGCTTGAGAAACACTTGTTCTCCCCGTGCATTTTATAAATGTCCTCATTCCGATCGTGTCATTGCAGGGCCCACTGTCATTCAAGGATGTGGCTGTGGCCTTCTCCCAGGAGGAGTGGCAGCAGCTGGACTCTGAGGAGAGGACGACCTACCGGGATGTGATGCTGGAGACCTACAGCAACCTCGTCTCCGTGGGTGAGGGTCGCTTGCTTCCTAAACACTGAATTTAATGATTTGTCTTTGTGTTTGAAGGAACAAGTGCTAAGACTCTTAGTCCTTTTGGGTAGACATCGGGTATGTCTTTACTGCTCCATTGAATGAGCCTACGTTTCTCCCTTTTGTAGTACTGGAGATTGACCCCAGAGCCTCCTGCATGGTAGGCTACAGCCGTGTACACAAAAGGCTCTGCTTTTACTTGGTAAACACAGGCAAAGCCTTAATGTAACTCATGGTGCAGTTTCCTATACCACAGTGGTTCTCCTATACCACAGTTGGTCCAAACCTCCTTTTCTTGTTAACAGGGTATGATGTCACCAAGCCAAACGTGATTATTAAGTTGGAACAGGGAGAAGAACCCTGGACAGTGGAAGGTGACCGCCATGCTAAGAGGCATTTGGGTGAGTGAATAGAGTAAAATTTTAAAAAGCACTTCTTCTTAAATTAACTAATTTTGTAGGGGAAGCTTCTGAAAACCTGATGCTTTAGAGCAAACGAGATCCAGAAGCATGAAGGTTCATTTGTATTCAGAATTAAGAAAAAATTGAGGAAAAGACTATGAGGGGACACACGACAGGTTAGGGAATGTAGGTCAGGACATGGCAAGGAGATTCAAGGCTAACATAGTGGGCACTCGCTCTGTGTCGCAAATGTCCACGCCCTGGTGCGGGACTCTAAGTGGGAGGAACTTGAAACTTTGAGAATGTTTTCTAATGTGCCAGGTTGAAAGACAAAGATTTCACTGAGTGTGGTAGCTGAGGTCTGTAGTCCCAAAACTCCAGGTAAGGCAGGCAAATTGCTGAAAGGCCAGCCTGGGCTAAAGAAAAAGAGACTGTTTCAAACAAAAACAAAAGCAAAGATTACAGAAGTGTCTGAGGTATAAAAATCTCCCATGAGATGGAGACCCATCGATGGAAATGCACAAGCGTCTAGAGTGCCAGCCTTCCTGCGTGGTGATATATTACCATGGGATAGTAATGACAGTCTGTCTCCCAGACATGGGCCACATTAAACGTTTCTTTTCATATGCCCAATAATGACTGTCCCCTGCTTCCCTTTGCTGCGAGTCCTCCTTCCTGCTTCGTCTGTCTGTGTCCGGTGCCCTTTCAGTAACCGTGCCCTCTGCTCATCATTGCTCAGTCACAGTTGTAAAGATGATATTTGTAATGTAAGGCGCATGTTTCCATTGTAAATTGATTCTTCATTTCTTACCCACCCCCACATATGCATACACACAGATTATAGATTATAAATCAAAGGAAAAGGAGACCTGCACATTCATGATAACTTACTCACAGATTGTCCACAAATCCAGCATCTGGGTGCCACCCCCTCTGTAGCTTGTATACTCGTGTTGACAACATCTGTTCAATCTCCTTTTCAGAAATCAAAAAAGTTGATGACCCCAGAGAAGGAATCCAGGAAAATGGCAAGAAACATCTGCAGTGCGGTGATGATCTCCACAGCTGGAGAGTGGAGAAGGGGGACGAGTTTGATGAAGCCTGCACCCTAGAACCACCCCTCATTTCCCCCAGCTCAGGTGCTCACAGCTGTGTCTCCTGTGGGAAGACTTTGGAATCTGTTACAGAACTGATTTGCAGTGATGGAAGCTATGCAGTAGAGAAGCCCGACAAGTGTTTTGAGTGTGGGAAAGGGTACAGAGAAAACCCTGAGGACCTTAACCAAAGTGAGGGTAACTCTTCTGAACGTGACGAAAGTATTCTGCAGAAAATCACCATTTTGGAGAAACCCTTTGACTATGAGTGCTTGGAAGCCTTAGACAGGGAAAGTGTTTTCATGGCTCATGAGAGAGCTTACATGGGGGAGAAGCCCTATGAATGGAACGGTTCTGGACCAGACTTCATCCAGATATCAGACTTCAGTACGTATCACAGATCACAAGTGGAAATGAAGCCCTTCGAATGTACGCAGTGTGGGAAGTCCTTCTGTAAGAAGTCCAAATTCATCATCCATCAGAGAGCGCACACAGGAGAGAAACCGTATGCTTGCGGTGTGTGTGGAAAGTCCTTTAGTCAAAAGGGGACCCTCACTGTACATCGGAGGTCACACTTAGAGGAGAAGCCCTATAAGTGCGATGAGTGTGGGAAGACCTTCTGTCAGAAGTTACACCTCACACAGCACCAGAGAACTCACTCAGGAGAGAAGCCCTACGAATGTAGCGAGTGCGGGAAGACCTTCTGCCAGAAGACGCACCTTACTCTACACCAGAGGAATCATTCAGGGGAGAGGCCCTATCCGTGTAGTGAATGCGGAAAATCCTTCTCCCGGAAGTCTGCCCTCAATGACCATCAGAGAACACACACAGGAGAGAAGCTCTACGCGTGTAACGAGTGTGGTAAGTCCTACTACCGGAAGTCCACCCTCATCACACACCAGAGAACACACACAGGGGAGAAGCCCTATCAGTGTAGTGAGTGTGGGAAGTTCTTCTCTCGCGTGTCGTACCTCACCATACACTATAGGAGCCATTTAGAAGAGAAACCTTATGAGTGTACAGAATGTGGGAAAACCTTCAATCTAAACTCCGCCTTCACCAGGCACCGGAAGGCCCATGCAGAAGAGAGAGTGCAGGAGTGCGGTGAGTGTGGGAAGCCGTCCCGGCTGCAGTATCTCCCTGATCACGCTGATGGCCTAGGAGAGAAGCACCACGGGTGTAATGAGTGTGGGAAGACCTTCCTTGAAAACTCAGCCTTCAGCAGGCACCAGCCCGTTCCCGAAGGGGAGAAAACTTACGAGTGTAACATATGCGGGAAGGTGTTCTCTGACCTGTCGTGCTACACTGTGCATTACAGAGGTCATTCAGAAGAGAAACCCTTTGGCTGCAGCGAGTGTGGGAAAACCTTCTCTCATAATTCATCCCTCTTCAGACATCAGAGAGTACACACAGGCGAGAAGCCGTACGAGTGTTACGAGTGTGGCAAGTTCTTCTCGCAGAAGTCCTACCTCACTATCCATCACAGGATCCATTCAGGAGAGAAGCCGTACGAGTGTAGCAAGTGTGGCAAAGTGTTCTCTCGGATGTCGAACCTCACCGTCCACTACCGAAGCCATTCAGGAGAGAAGCCCTATGAATGTAATGAGTGTGGAAAAGTCTTCTCCCAGAAGTCGTACCTCACTGTTCATTACCGGACTCATTCAGGAGAGAAGCCTTATGAATGTAACGAATGTGGGAAAAAATTCCACCACAGATCAGCCTTCAATAGCCATCAGAGAATTCATAAAAGAGGGACTATAAATGTACTTAATGTAGAAAATCTCTGACGTCTCAATTTTTAAAAAGACATATGGTTATAGTGAACATTGGGAGTCCAATAGGTAGTCAAGGGTGCCCCCCCAAACTTTTAATATATGTGGTGCTGGGAACTGAATATGGGCCCTTTGCATGCTATAGAAATTCTGCACTGAGCTGGACTGCAGTGACTCACGAGTTGAGCACCCCTGCTCTTAAAGAGTGTGAAGTCCTAAAACAAAATCCATTTTAACCTGAATTTTCAGAGCAGAATCTGTAAAGATTGGGCAAGAAGCAAACCGTTTATGGGACAGTAGGTAATTTTTACAGGAGTGAAACTTCGAAAGTATTTAATATTTATTTTTTATTTAAATTGTATTTACATATCAGGGAGCGTTGCCGAGAACTGTCAGCCGATGAGTATAACTCACCTTGGACACATACGCTAAAAGCCATATTTCTGATGTCAGACCAGGTGTCTATAGACAGGATGCAAGAAGCCGTCAGCTCTGAGCAAAGTTATGAAATGAAATTATAAAGCTAGCGCTTGGCCACGAGGATGACTAAACCACGGCACCTCTGCTGTTCTAGAAGTCGAGCAGCCATTCTATGCAATGTTTGCCATCTCCGCCTCGAACGATTGGTGGAAACCTGGTATCCAGGATTAGCAACGCCTGTTACAGTGGGTCCATTGGTGGGATATGCTATGTGATCGGGAAGTACATAGTTTTCTAGGTCACTGCTTGCCAGGAGAGCGGTTTTGTAAAAAATTTTCAACTGGAATTGAGCAAAAAATTTTTTAAAATACTATTTTGATAAACTATGCTGTCTTAGTGTTCTGTTGCTGTGAAGAGACACGATGGCCATGGAAATTCTTGGAAAGGTAAACATTTAATCGAACTCTGCTCTGAACTCTAGTTCAGAGGTCTAGCCCGCTGTAATGGTGGCGAGCATCATGGTGGCACGCAGGCAGACATGATGCGGAGGGGAAGCTGAGAGTTCCACATCTGGACCCACAGGCAGCAGGGAGAGAGAGATACTGGGCCTGACTTGAGTGTTTGAAATCCCAAAATCCCAAATACCCCCTAGCGACACACTTCCTCTAGCAAGGCAACACCTATTCTAACAAGGTCACACCTAGTGCCACTTCCTAATGACCCAAGATCCAGATCTATGAGCCTGTGGGAGCCATTTCTGTTCGAGCCACCACATATGCACACCTAACTTGGGGTCGTGTCCTCTAACTAGAAGAGTGTGTACCGTAGACATGCCGTGTTTCCGTTTATCACCTCGTACTGTCAGGCCTTTAGAATACAGTATTCTTCTCTCAGACACTTTCTGGTTGACACTTTTTGGGCATAATGCCTTGCAAAAAATGTTTTGACTGCCTACCATTTCTCCATGTGAGAATCCTCCAAGCATCACGATTCTCTTTTGATTGCCACACAGTAGATGTGTCCCAAGACCCCCCCAGGCATTACTTGAAGCGATGTAGTCCCAAACCATAAGTACTGTGGTTCTGCAACACCTTATGTGGTTGCTAAGACAGCTGCTTAGTGGTGGGCAGTCGTGAGTGCAATGTGGAATCCCTGAACAGAAGGATTGACACTCCAATGGTGAAAGACCCCCAGAGAGGACCTTTCCCTCAGGAGGAGTCCCAAGCGCCCAATGACCGAGCCGAGTCCACTCGGATGCAATCAGCAAGAGGGTTTATTGGAAAACACAGGTACCTGCGGGCACACAGTCTCTTCGGAGGACTTGCGCGCCCAGCAGCTCCAGCATGGGGCTTTTATAGGGATTGGGGAAGCAGAAGCGGGCGTACAGAAGCAGATGCATAGTTACGGGGATTGGTGGATTCAAACGAGGCACATAGACATGTTCACATATGATTGGCTATTTCACATGATGAGGTAATAAGGTATAGCTACACACATTGGCAGGTTTGGGGCGTCCTGGATGTCGGGGGCTGGGGGCTTATCTCTTTCTGCCAGGTGGCCTGTGAGTGGTATTCCTGGTCTGTTCTGCATTCCTTTCCTTTTATGGTCTGTTAGTTTTCATGGTGACTCGGCCCTAGGTATCTGGGCGTGCCTGGGCTCGTTCAAGCCTGTTGCAACTCTGAGTTAAGACTCATGGGGTGGGTCTTTCAATGGGATGTCTTCAACTTTCCATAGATGATGTCGATTTACACTGTAGGTTAGTGGGGTCTCGTGTCCACTCCGCCACAGGGCTTGGGCCACTTGGGGAGGCAGGACATGGGAAGTTTGACTGTGCTTACTTACCCCATCCTGCCACAGCCAGGTGGGTAGTGGGTCATAGGGCAGCCCCAGGACACCGCTCCAGGGGTGGGGAAGCACGGTCTGAGCTCGGGGCAGCCGGAATTGGCTTGGGGGGCCCTTGGGGCTAGGTCTAGCCAAGGCTGAGAGGGCAAAGGGGGGAAGCTCTGACTGGTCCCGTGGAGATAGTCCTTGGCTGGACGGCAGGATGCAGGCTTGGTGGTGGAGGTATCCGGGAGTGTGGGGAGACTTTCTTCTGGAGATTAGATGGTGGCTTTGTAGGCAAAGGGCTCCTCTACAGCTCCCCATGGTGGACCCCGATGAAAAGAGACAGCCCATGGTTTTAAGACATTTATTGCCATGGCAGAAGTGGATGAGTAAAACCGTACCCCACTTCTTAGAGTGGGCCTAGGATTAAATACCGTTTTCAGGGAGGAATGTCTGGGAAGGAAAGTTCATTGGCTAAGCCCCCAGGCCTTTGGGCGTCTCATTATAATGGAGATCTGTCTTGAGCCTGTGTGACCTGGTGTCCTCCTCTACTTGTGGAGGGGCATCGGGCGTTGCCCTTGCATGACTGATGGCTACCAATCTATGGAGGGCTGCGGGCTACTGACCTGCCGGGTTTCCTGAAATGCCTACCATTCCTCAGGGTCACCGGAGTTTAATACCTCCTCAACCGGAACTAGGGTGCCTTTCACTGTCCCACATTACATCTCAGGAACTGAGGGCTGAGGATAGGGTTCTGTAGGAAGGCCCTTGCTTAGATGGCATGAGGTTGTGTTTGGTTTCCAGTACTCTCCCCCAAGCATTGTTAACCTGCTTCCACTTAGTATGTTTGCACTGTGATTGGCAGCCCATCCCACAGATAACTAAGACTACGGAAAGTCCGGCTAGAGGTTAGGAGGAGAGCCTACTATAACTTGATTATAGGGGTTATAGCATACAAGATCATTTTTATAACACTGGGGTTTTCAAGAAAAACAAAGCTAGATTATTTTGAGAGTAGTGCCTGTTTATAACAATCTTCAAGTGCATAAGGAAAAATACATATTCAAGAATTACGCCTAGGGGGGTTGGGGATTTAGCTCAGTGGTAGAGCGCTTGCCTAGGAAGCGCAAGGCCCTGGGTTCGGTCCCCAGCTCCAAAAAAAAAGAACCAAAAAAAAAAAAAAAAGAATTACGTCTAGGAAAAACAATTTGGCCACACAGTGGGGCCTCTTGTGGTTTTCAAGAGGAGCTCTAAGGGCTATCAGCTTCCCCTGTAAGCCCACATGTAGTGGAATCTCAAAACCAAGTGATTTCACGGAAATGAGCATGCCGAATCTAAGACATAGAGTTTCGATAGTTACCAAGGCTTGAGTATAGAGGCTGGATCGATAGATGGCTCTGCAGTTAGAAGTGTGTGCGTTCTTTACAGACCTGAGCGTGGCTTCTAGCATCCACATGGGGTGGCCCACAACCACCTGTAACTTCAACTCTAGAGGATGCAGCACCCTCTTGTCTATGGGCAAGGGCACTCATGTGCACATATTCGTGCACACACAAAAATACGCACAGCTAAAAGTGTGCTTTTGTTTTTTAATATTGAGTGTGGTGACTTCAGTCCTGCAATCCCAGCATAAAAGAGGCAGAGGAGTGCTGTGACTTCAAGACATGGGTGACAAGATATAGTGAGACCCTCTATCAAAACAGAGGGTTAGGGATTTAGCTCAGCGGTAGAGCGCTTGCCTAGCAAGCACAAGGCCCTAGTTCAGTCCCCAGCTCCGAAAAAAAAAAGAAAAAAGAAAAAAGAAAAAAACAAAACAAAACAAAACAAAAAAAAAAAAAAACCAGAGTGAAGCATTTGCTACTCACCGTGTAGAAATGTTGTAAAGCCATAGACACAGTGGCCTAAGAGTAAATTGACCACGAGAACAGAATATTATACAGGTCCCGGGAATGTGGGTCATCTGTCTTAGCGAGTGGCACTTAAGAGGCAAAGACCTCGGTCCCCCGCTCCGAAAAAAAGAACTAAAAAAAAAAAAGGGGGCAAAAACGTCACTTCTGTTTGACATTTTGTCAGTTGTGTGTATAATGAAGAGTTAAACCAAATGAGGTGTTTGTTTTTGAAGTATAAAATAACATACGAATAGGAGGGGCATACACAGGGATCATTCCTTGTGAGCCCAGCACTGAGGGGTAGAGGCAAAGGTAGGTCAGCTTGATGCACAGAGCAAGTCCCAGGCCAGTCAGGACTATGCAGTGAGACCTTGCCTCAAAAAATTTAGGTTTTATACCTAAAGGTACAGGCAATGTTCTAAGCAAGATTGAGAAGGCTTTAAAGCATAAAGGCTTAATTGGATTATGCTGAATTGAGAAAGTGGAAGGTAGGGACTGGAGTGATGGCTCATTCCTGAAGAGTACTCAGTGCCCTTGAGGGGACTTGACTGGGGCATCTCTTTTTTTTTTTTTTTTTTTTGGTTCTTTTTTCCGGAGCTGGGGACCGAACCCAGGGCCTTATGCTTCCTAGGCAAGCGCTCTACCACTGAGCTAAATCCCCAACCCCGACTGGGGCATCTCTTAACCACCTGTAATTCCAGTGCCATACCCAACAGCACTGGTCTCTGCACTCCCACATACACAGACACAATTTTGAATAATTTTTAAGTGAGTGGGGTGGGATAGAGAAATGGTTCAACATTTAATAGCACTCGCTGCTCTTCCAGAGGACCTCAGTTTAGTTCCTAGTACCCACCACAGGTGGCTCACAACCATCTTTAACTCAACCTCCAAGGGATCTGACACCCTTTTCTGGCCTCTGTGGGCATCTGTACTCATGTATGCATAACACATGCAACCTTAAGAATGAATCATTTTGGGCTGGAGAGATGGCTCAGTGGTTAAGAGCACCGACTGCTCCTGAGTTCAATTCCCAGCAACCACATGGTGGCTCACAACCATCTGTAAAGAGATCCGATGCTCTCTTCTGGTGTGTCTGAAGACAGCTACGGTGTACTTATATATAATAAATGAATAAATCTTTAAAAAAAAAAAGAATGAATCATTTTGAGTTTAGGAAAATGGGAAGGTTGACTATTCTTGCAGTTCATACGGAAGGGTAAAGGTACTGGCAAACTTTTTCCGTAAGGAGCCAGTTAGCAAATAGTGTAGCTTTTGTCCTAGCACAGCTGCCTCTGAACTTTCTTCTTGTAATAGGCAGGCAACCCCATGTTGTCCACAGACAACTGTGCCTGGCTATTTCCCACTGCGCTTTATTCGCAAGCATCAGGGCATCAGAAGCCGGCCTAGAGCTCCTGGTTTCCTGGGACTTTATCTGGAACATATAAAGAAAACCTAATCAATGGGAGGAGAATATAAGCAAAAGACACGGCCGACCGTCCACTTCACTAAAGGAAAGCAAATGGCCGTATCGCAATACATATGTGAGAAGATGTTTTATCTCAATAACCAAGGGGTGATACATTGAAAACCCAACCACTGAGGGCTGTGAGATAGCTGCATAGTCCTGTGACCCGCGCCTATGATGGAAGGAAGAAGCCTAACTCCTGAAAGGTCTCTTCTGAGTTGCACATGCTTGGCAGGTGGCACGTCCACACTTACACATTATACACAATCATTTAAAAAACCCATTCGCGGGGTTGGGGATTTGACTCAGTGGTAGAGCACTTGCCTAGGAAGCGCAAGGTCCTGGGTTCGGTCCCCAGCCCCCCCCCCAAAAAAAAAAAAAGAAAAAAAGAAAAAACCCATTCGCTGAAATAGTCAAAAATGGAGACACAGGGGTTGGGAATTTAGCTCAGTGGTAGAGCGCTTGCCTAGCAAGTGCAAGGCCCTGGGTTCGGTCCCCAGCTCCGAAAAAAAGAAAAAAGAAAAAAGAAAGAAAAAAGAATTTTCAATAGCAAGAATCTCAACAGGAGCTTTTTTTAAAAAAATAAATAGATATTTATTTTTAATTTGTGTATGTGTGTGTGTGTCACATGTGTGCAGGTGCCTCTGGAAGACAGGAAGGGGTATTGGATCCCCTGAAACTGGAGTTCCAAGCAGCCATGAGCCTTCTCACATAAAGCTGAGAACCCAGCTTTATTCCTCTCCAGACACTAACTGCCACCCCTCCAGCCCTGGAAAAGGACGTGTGAGAAACACGTCATGTGATAACCTGTTGTGGTTTGCCCTGGAGTTACCTGTATTTAGATGCTAATTCCGCTGCCTCAAGGATGGCTGCCTGGTCATACTCAGGACTCACAAGACTTCACCTGAACCTTCTCCCCATTTAATTTGTAAAATACAGGTGAGGTCAGGTACAGGATAGAAGGAGGCCTGTCATTGGATGAGAAGGAAGGATGGGCGGGAGAGAAGTTTGAAGGAAGAGGAGGAGGCTGGAATGGAAAGGAGGAAAAGACAGGAGGGACAGGGAGAGAAGCCGTGGCAGGACAACATGGCGGGTGACGCTAAGATTCCACGCTGCACCTTTGCAGGTCGTTACGAATGTTTTTAAGGGATGGATGTGTACAGGGCTTTGCATGTTTAGGTGGGCAATTATATCTTATCAATTGGGCCAAAGGTTATTGTGTTGTGTGTGTTCTTTCATGTAGTGATTTAAGTGTAAGGGAGTGTGGTGCGGCTAGTCTGGGCCACCATGGAATTGGAATGTGTGCTTCTGGCAAGACATCCAGCAGATATCTTGGGTCACTGTGGTGCCGGACTTAGTGGGGGATAAAAGATACCCCTTTTATTTTTTGTATTTTTACAACAACAATAACCCACTTTGAAAACGTTAACTTACACATTGTCTCAGTCAGGGTTTCATTGCTGTGAGCAGACACTATGACCAAAGCAACTCTTTTTTTTTCTTTTTTTTTTTTTTTTTGGAGCTGGGGACCAAACCCAGGGCCTTGCGCTTGCTAGGCAAGCGCTCTACCACTGAGCTAAATCCCCAACCCCCCAAAGCAACTCTTATAAAGGGAAACATTTAATCGGGGCTGGCTTACAGTTTCAGAGGTTCAGCCCACTATCATCATGAAAGTGTGCAGACAGACACGGTGCTGGAGGAGGCCAAACCTGTTCAAACCCCACAAGCCTGTAATTACCCTTTTACTCAAACTGGGCAGAAACACACACACACACACACACACACACACACGCACTAAAAATATATAATGTGAAACTTTAAGAGAAAGAACATCCCAGAAGGCTCAAGGCTCACATGTGGAGTAGGCTGGACAGATTGAAGGAGTTTATTCCTGCCATGGAATCCTGTTGCACAGTGGGAAAGGATGAGTCTAAACTGCCACATGGCGGAGTCAAGACTCCTAGACATGCATAAGCACGTGCTGCAATTCCTTGTGAAGGATAAAACCAGGCAAAACACCCAGCAGTCAGTAGAACACCACTTAACTGGAGCTGAGGCTTACGGGATTGTGTATCTGGTTCCTGCAGTTTTCTGTGTATAAAGCTGGTGCTGAAGCCCCCAGTGTATCAGAGTGGCCAGTTTTTATAGCTATACAGGACCCTTCTTTAGCTTTGGTGGTTTCTGCTATGATGTTCTGCAACCCTGCCCTTGAAGCCTTACCACCGTGCTATATTTTAAATAAAATACTTGAAAAGGTCAAAAGGCCAGGAAATCTTTCTTCATTCCACATTTTTACATATATAATGTGTTTGTACTTCGAAATGTGTCTGAATTCTCTCTTCAATATAGAAGCAAATGTGTATTCTTTTGTTTCTATCAAATTGGGGGTTCCGTTGGTGGTGGGTTTTTGTTTTGTTTTGTTGTGTTGTCTTGTGTTGTGTTGTGTTTTTGAGACAGGGTCTGTAGCCCAGAGTGGCCTGGAATCCACTATGAAGACCAGGCTGACCTCGAACTCACAGAGCTTCACCTGCCTCTGCTCCCCAAGTACTGGGATTAAAGGTGTGCACCCCCAGGCCAGCTCATATCCATTATTGCATTTATTCTGTAAATATATGATGGGTGTATGTGTATGTATGTATGTATGTATGATTATGTAGTGTGTGAATCAGCTTTTATATTTCCAAATTTTAAAATTTCATATTTCTACATTTAAGATGTATCTTTAGGGCAAATATCACAGTGTCAATGGCTTGATGAAGAGTCATGTTTAAGAAATGTTCAGGAGGCCTGCAAGGTGGTTCATCCAGTAAAGGCTCCAGCTGTCCAACCTGCAAGCTCGAACAGTTCCTGGGACTCACACGGTGGAAGGAGAGAGCCAACTCCTGCAAGCTGTCTTCTGACCTCCACACCGGGGCCGAGACACATGCACGCCTTCATACATATATATACAAAATAAATGAAAACCTATCTGAAAGGTTCTTGGGCAGCCATTGTGGTCCCACTCCTGCCTGTAATCCCAGCACGGAAGTGGGTGGAGACAGGAGGATGGCCGGGTTGCTGGCTACCTGTTCAGCTGAAAAACATGAGGTCTAGGTTCCAAGAAATTAGAAGAGTGAAAGAGGAGGCTATCGGAATCCGCCTCTTGTCACTTCACGAACCCTAAGAGACGACAGAAAGAAGAAGGATGGACTCCATGTATGCAAAACGGATGGCGAGTGGACAGGAGAAGGGGACCATTGGTCACCAGAATTCTGGCAGTGGTACTAATGGAGAACTGAGTCTGCAAAGGATTAAAGAGCAAATCCAAGTCCAGGCACAGCAAAACACTGAGCAACCCTGCCAAGAAGTAGTTCTCAGCGAGTGGGTGTGGCCAGCGGCTGGAGAAGGCTCTAAACATTAAGGAGTGGGTGTGACTATGTTTTAAGGGCAGGGCCATAGTATAAAGGAGCAGCTCTGTAGTAGGAGTGCATGGCTTGGGCTCAAGGCTGTGGTCAGAGTAGGCGGGTCAGCTCATGTTCGAGGGGCGTGGCTCTGGATGCGGGGCGTGGCCAGGACTTGCAAGCTGACTCGAGGAGATCCTTAGTTCCAGAGTCACAACTGTCCGCACCTGACAATTCTTGGGGACCTGGAGACCGTTGACCAGGCTGAAGGCTGACACAGGGCACCTCGGAAGTGAGAAGGCGGTCTTCCCAGTACCAGAGAGGAATGGACGTGGTGTGCAGAAGCGGGAGGGAATAGAAGCCACCTGGGTAGGGAAGGCCTCTGACCAACAACCCGTCCTTTTGCAGGGCCCTGTCCCAGGGTCATGTGGCCACCACTGGTGCTGCTGTTTCTGCTGCTTCCTGCTGCCCATGGCGCCCCCCACCCAGCTGCCGACCTCCAGGAAAACTTTCCAAGTGTACTCGAAGGTTTCCACCGCCCTGTAGTGGGTTGTGGGTGTGGGAAGAGAGGAGTTTGGGGACCTGCAGAAAGGGAAGGAGGCAGGGGTAGGCAGAGACGGATAGGAAGAAAGAACTTTGGTGAAGATGTAGAGAATTGGGTGGTAGAGAGGAAGCCAGTTCAATGAGTGTGGTCTAGTACTGGATGCCCAACAGCACGAACCCTTTTGGACCTGCTATGCAACGAATGGGTTGCTCTCCCCTGTACCTCCTTATGCATGGCCACGGCATAGGGGCCCTGACTGGGGAGCTACGTCATTTCTTGACAGCACCACACAGCTAAACTTGCCACTCCTCAACAGAAATTCAAACTGAAGGAGACAGAGGCATGTGGAGGGAAGACAACCTGTTTGCTGGCTCCCGCTGTCCTCCTGGCTCATAAGGTGGCTTCTATGTGGTCCAGACGCTGGGGCTGAGGACCTGTAGGCTCATGAGGGCCTGCCAGGCACAGGATCGGGAGTTTCCCACTTCCTCCTTCCGGTCTCCTCCAGGGCCCTTCAGCTGCTGAAGGGGCTGGGGGTGGACACCAGTATCCTAGCAGGGGACATATATGAAACTCACCAGACCTACCTGAAGCACCATTTCAAAATAAAAGGATTTTTTTTTCAAGCTTATTGTGCACTTTTCCTTTTGAGATCAGTCCCCAGCTTCCAGCCAACCAGCTCCACCCAGCTTTGGACCTGACATCCCCCTGCCTCAGACACTGACCTCTGCAGGCTCACTTGTGCATTTGTGTCTGCCATTTCTGACCACCGCAGCTAGTGATCGGTCCTCTCTTCCCCACAGTGGCATGCTCAGCTTTCAACCGGGACTGAAGAAGATGGTGCTGAGTTAGATAAGGTAGGAATTTCTTTTTTTTTTTTTTAAAGGTTTATTTATTTTTTGTGAGTGCTCTCTCTGCACGTACACCTGCATGCCACAAGAGGGCATCAGATCCCATTACAGATGGTTGTGAGCCACCATGTGGTTGCTGGGATTTGAACTCAGGACCTCTGGAAGAGTAGTCAGTGCTCTTAACCACTGAGCCATCTCTCCAGCCCCCAAGGTAGGAGTTTCTTGCATTTGGGGGTTTTGAGGCAGAACCTTCTGATGTAACCCAGGTTGGCATGGAACTCTCAGACCTCCTGCCTCAGCGTTGAGACTACAGGTGTGTACCACCATGACCCAGTCACAGATGGCCTCGTGAAATAACATTGCAGCTGAGTCTCCTGATTACAGTTCTCCCTCTCCCTCCTCCTCTTCTCCCCCCACCCCTTGTGTGTGTGTAAAACATTGAATCTAGGATCTCAGGCATGTTAGGCAAGTAAGTGTCTTTCGTTAGGGTTTTACTGCTATGAGCAGACACCATGACCAAGGCAACTCTTATAAGGACAACATTTAATTGAGGCTGACTTACAGGTTCAGAGGTTCAGTCCATTATCAAGGCAAGAACATAGCAGTGTCCAGGCAGGCATGGTGCAGGAGGAGCTGAGAGTTCTACATCTTCATCTGAAGGCTGCTAGTGGAAGACTGACTTCCAGGCAGCTAGGATGAGGGATTTAAAGCCCAAAGTCACAGTGGCACACCTATTCCAACAAGGCCACACCTACTCCAACAAGGCCACACCTTCAAATATTGCCTCTTGCTGGGCTAGGCATACTCAAATGACCACAACAGGCTCTCCACCACTAAGCAACACATCCAGTCCCTTACTGTGGGTGGGGGTTGGGAGGGTGGTTATACAACTGAACTATTCCCCAGCCTGTCACTGGGGGGATTCTAGGCAGCTATACTATAACTGAGCTATAACCTAGTCCTCTAATTTTTACTTTGAAATGGTCTCACATAAATATGTCAGTCTCCTGCCTCCTCCTCCTCCTGAGTACCTGAGATTACAGACCTCCACCAGGTCCAGTTCTTCCTGGATATTTAGTAGGGGATATGAAGAACGGAGTCTGGACTCCAGAGGACAAGCCCTGTTACTGGACATTGTCACTGATATCTCCCAGGCCATAGATAAGGCTCCTCATTTCAACAGCAGATGACTCATGAGGTTTTAGGAGTTCTGGGCTAGCCACTGTCTATGGCCTAAGTTCACTGAGTTTACTGAGCTTACCCTTCTGTGAGCTCCTGAGCCCAGATTCTGCCTGAGAGGTCTCATACAGATGAGTAGATATGGTGTTGATGGCTTGGGGACAAACTCAGACAATTGGGTGTGCCAATGAAATCTTAGCAACAGCCATGGTATGAGCTGTGCATGTGCAAACCAATCCATCCACAGGACACAACAGAGGCCAAATTTATGTCTGTGAAGTCTGTGCTTGGTTGAGGAGTCTTTGAAGTCATGTAAGAGGTCCTATTAGGGTCCTTCGTCTTCAGGAACTGTATCCAACGATGAGACTAAGGCAGGAGTTTGAGGAAAGAAGAGGACAGACAGATGCCAGGGACCAGCCTTAAAACAAGCTGGAGGCAGGTTGTCCAACTTTCATTTCCACTGACTATGATAAAATACTTTGACAAAAGCAATTCAGAGGAGAAAGGGTTTGGTTTACCTCAGAGGTCCAATCCATCAAGTTACAATTCATCATAGTAGGGAGGTCACTGTAGCAGGAGTTAGTCATATCACAGCCATAATCAGAAACAGAAAGTCGTGAACATATGCAAGTATGGGCTCAGCTTGCTTTCTCCACTCTCACACAACCTGGTATCTCTTGCATAGGGAATGGTACCACCCACAGTGGGCAGGTCTTCACATCTCAACATAATAAAGGCAATTCCCTACAGACATGCCCACATGACACCCTAATCTAGGTAAGCCCTCATTAAGAGTGGTTTTTCTAAAGATTGTTTTTGGTATTGTGTGCATGAGTGTTTTGCCTGCATGTATGTATGTGTTTGATGTCTGCAGAAGTCTGAAGAGGGTATTGGATCCCCTAGGACTGGAGTTACAGAAGGCTATGAGTTACCAGATGATTACTGGGAACTGCACCCAGGTCCTCTGCAAGAGCAACAAGTACTCAACTTCTGAGCCATCTCTCCAAATCCTGAGACTCTTCTGGGGTGATTCTAGGTGATGTCAAGTTAATAGATAAAACTAACTGTCACTGGTATATTCCAAGATGAGGCCATTGTTAAGCACACACCTGTGACTGCACTATAGCCCTCATTTCAACACTGGCCATTGCATTGTCCCGGTGCTCTTGAGACGGACTGTGTCCCCCACACAATTTGTGTGTTGAAACCTTCTCCCAAAACAATAGTATCAAGAGGTGGAGACGTTGAGATGTGCTTAATTTGGTCATGGAGGTGGAGCCACCAGGAATGAGATTAGTGCCTTTGTAAGAACATCAGAACTGCTGGCATGGCTGTGCAGTTTTAGGGGCTTGCAGCCAAACCTAACAACCTGAGCCCAATCCCTGGGATGCACATGGTAGGATAGAAGTGACTCTTGAAAGTTGCCCTCTAACCTCCACATGTGGAGAAGGGGGACATATCAAAAATAATGTATACACACATGCACAAAAAAATAAATAAACATTTAAATAACAGCTGCAGGAAATGCCCCCACCGAAGGGTGTGATGTGAGGAAGCAAGTGTCTTCCTCCTTCCTTCTAGGTTGAACTTTCCTAAAGAGAAACCTAGATCCTCTGGAGGGATGGCCGGGGACAGAAATTTGGGGGAATACACTGGTACACTGAACTCCACCCACACACCCAGAAATGGGCTGGAGCACACAGATCAGAAGTGATTCAGAGAGGGACTCCCTCCTCCCTGGAAGCATGGGCCCCCTAGAAATGGCTTTGTCCCTGTGGGATGCTGTAGTGAAGTATGTTTGGTGGCGTATAAGTATTTCTTTCTCACAGATCTGAGGCTGGGAGTGTAGGGTCAGAATACAGCACCACGAGGTTCTGGTGAGAACTTCCACAGTGCAGAATGTGGACACAGGAGCTCTCTTGGACTGCTTTTTAAACATTAACTTTTACAGATGTGTGGTGTGTGTGTGTGTGTGTGTGTGTGTGTGTGTGTGTGTGTGTGTGAGAGAGAGAGAGAGAGAGAGAGAGAGAGAGAGAGAGAGAGAGAGTGCCACATGTGTGCAGATGACCAGGGAAGCAGAAGAGAGCATTGGATTCCCTGGAACTGATGTAAGCCATCCAGTATGGATGCTGGGACCTGAATTTAGGTCCTCTGGAAGAGAAGCAAGCACTCTTCAGCACTGAGCCAGAACTCCAGCACCTGGGACTGCTTTTATGAGAACACTAATACTATTCATGAGGGCCCCACCCTCATGGCCTAATCACATCTCAAAGACCCCATTCTCCCACCCAGGACCTGGGTGATGGCTCGGGGAGGTTAACTGTTGGCCACAAGAATGTGAGGAACTTACTTCAAATCCCCAGTGCATAAGTTATATGTGTACCATATTTATCTGTAATCCTAGTGTCCCTAGGATGGGGATTGCATCAGGAGACTTCTTGGAAATTTACTGTCTAGCTAGCTAGCTAGCCTGATGTTTGCAGCAGAAAACAAGAGAGTCTCTGCCTCATTTGAGGTAGAAGGTTAGGGTCAACACATGTTTTCCTCTGCCCTCTACATGGGCACCATGGCATACACACACCAACACATGCCCCTGCTCCCATCTGAGACAGCATTTCCCACTCCGTAATTGGAAAGAGGATTCCTGACCCCCTTGGGCATGTTTGTCAGACATGTAGGGAGAAAGGGAGAACATTCAGGCTCTCTTGTTCCCTGAGGCTTCTATGATAGGGTCCTAAAGAAGACACCTACAGGAAAGCCCTCCCGTTTCCAGGGAACCTGTGTAGAATGCTGCCTTCAGTAAGTGGCCCTTCATTACCCACATTGAGCCCTCCTCCTCAGTGACTGAGTAGAAGGATGATTTAAATGGAGACCAAGGCAGTCACCAAGTTTGAGTGTGGGAGATGGGCTCTGACACACAGGGGACCTCTGGAAAGGACAGAAAACTTTATTGCCATAAATATTTAAGGAATACTATGTAGTGGTTGCCATTAAGTTGATTGAGGGAGGGAAAACCAAAATCTAAGGAGAAGGCAATAAAGTCAAGCCAGTCACTAGCAAATTCTTCTCCACTCAGTAGATGGTCTCTTCACTCCATTACCATCTCCTTGGTTGTACAGAAACAAGAGACCCTGCCTTAATTCCATAAAGTCCCATTTGTCAGTAGTCAGCCGTATTTCCCCAGTGATTGAGTCTTTCGGGAAGTCTTCTCCTATGCCCCGATTTTTCTGCTAACTGTCTCGGAGTTCCAGGTCTTATGTTGAGTTCTTGAACCATTTCAAGTTGGGTTTTATGAGCATGAGACATAAGAATAAGTATCTTTGGCATACACCGTCCAGTTTTCCCAACACTGTTTGTTGAAGATGCTGTATTTTCTCTATGCTGTAACTTAGGGCATCTTTGTAAAAACAAACAAACAAACAAAACAACAAACAGGTGGCCGTGGCTCTTCTCTTCTGGTCCATCGGTTGACATCTCTTCTGTGGCAGTACCATGCTGAATTTGCTATGGTTCTATATAACTTGGAATTGAGTATAGTGTTATCTCCACGGTGCTCCTTTTGTTGAAGATTGCTCTCTAGGGTCTTTCACGGCAATGTTTTCTATTTCTTTTATTTATGTCCTGAGAGCCATGAGGATGTAGATTGGGATTATGTTGAATCTGTAGACCGCTTTTTGGTAGGATGGGCCATATTAACTCTTCCGACCCACGGTCTTTTTTTTTTTTTTCCGAAGCTGGGAACCGAACCCAGGGCCTTGCGCTCGCTAGGCAAGCGCTCTACCACTGAGCTAAATCCCCAGCCCCTCCGACCCACGATCTTGAAAAATCATTCAATCTTCTAGAGCAGTGGTTCTCAGCCCTCCTGATGTTTCAGAATACAGGTCCTCATGTTGTGGTGACCTCCCCGCAACCCCAGCCATAACATGATTTTTGTTGCTACTTCATAACGGCAGCGCTGCTGACGCTATAAGTTGACTGTAAATAAATATGTGTTTTCTGATGGTCTCAGGTGGACCTCCAGTGGGGTTCACCTGTTGCGTGAAATAATAAAAAAGGAAAATCCACGCTACTGTTGGCATGGAACCGGTGGGCAAGCCGGCATGGCCTGTTCTCAAGCCGGCTGACTCTCTGACCTGGGAGCTCTGAAATCTCTCCAACTGACTCGCTAAGTTCCCATGGTGGGTTGCGGCCACGCCAGCCCCACGGTTCCAAATTCTCGTGGGTGGCTGGGGCGCCCCGCCACCGTACTTTTCTCTGAAACTCAGTTGAGTCGCCTCATGAAGGAAAACACCGCACAAACTTAGTTTAGAATCAACAGGTGACACAATTGCTCGGCGCAGCAACTAGCATCCTAATTTTGTGTGCTATTCTAAATATAACTCCTCCGATGGCTAATCCTGGTGGAACTACCATCTAAACCGGGGCCTCTTGCTACCGACATTTTGTCCTCCAAGCTCTCTCCATCCAAAAACAAGTCAACTTTCCTGCTTCCTTTCTTCCCCTCTCCGACCTGGAAGTCCCGCCTACTCCTCATCCAGTGATTGGTTCCTAGAAATCTTTATTCATTAAAGGAAGGGTTTCAAGAAGCCACCTGAATAGGTGACTCACTCCTTGTCCCAGGCAACCCCTCTTGGGGAAGCAGAATTAGCATCAAAATACAAATAGCACCAGGTCTATCCACAACAGAGACCCCCGGGTTGAGAACCACAGTTCTAAAGGCAACCTTTTTTCTCCCCTTCCCCTCTCCTCCAGAATTTTAAAGCTTCCTTTATAGAGGTCTTTTACTTCTTTTTTTTTAATGACTTATTTATTTATTTCATCTATGTGAGTACACTGTTGCTGTCTTCAGACACACTGGAAGAGGGCATCGATCCCTTTACGGATGGTTGTGAGCCACCATGTGGTTGCTGGAAATTGAACTCAGGACCTCTGGAAGAGCAGTCAGTGCTCTTAACCGCTGAGCCATCTCTCCAGCCCCGGTCTTTTACTTCTTGATTAGGTTTATATTTTTTTCTTGAAGCTATTGAGAATGGGAATGTTTCACTGATTTGTTTTTTCTCAAGATGTTTGTCATTTCGTAGACAGGAAGTTGATGATGTATTCTGCCACTTTGCCAAAAGTGCAAAAGTGTTTACCGGTTTAGGTTTTTGTTTGTTTAGTTGGGATTTTTTTTTTTTTTTGGTTCTTTTTTTTCGGAGCTGGGGACCGAACCCAGGGCCTTGCTAGTTGGGATATTTTTTTTTTTAAAAAAAATTGGTTTGTTGTTTTTGTTTTTGGTGGAGTCGTCATTGGGGTCAGTTCCATATAGAATCAGGTTATCTGCAAATAGGGATTCTACAATTTCTTCTTCTCCTCCTTGGAGTGTTTTATTTCCTTCTCTTGTCATACTGCTACAGCTAGGGCTTCAAATACCATATAGAACGGGTATGGAGAGAGTGGATACCCTCGTCTTGTTCCTGATTTTAGTGGAAATCTTCAAGGTCTACATTTGAGATAACTTTGGCAATAGGTTTTTCATATGTAGCCTTTATTGTGTTGAGATATGTTTCACGTACTGAGAAGTTCGGTTCTTTGAGGAAAAAAACCCAGTTATGTTATGTGAGTGTGGTTTGTTTTAATCCTAGATGTGAGATATGGGGCTGCTTCAGTTTGTCCACAGCCGTTGACTATGATTGTTTTGTGCTCTAGGAGGGGTGTGATTTCTGCTAGCTGTGAAGGACCCTAGTTCTTACTGAAGTGTAAGAGCTATTAAGAGACTTGGCCTGGTAGAAAGTAGGTAGGTTATGGAGTTCCGGTGAAGGACCCTAGGGGCTTTTGCCAGCTTTACACCCACTGCCTTAGGTCAAGATTAGGCCAAGTACCAGTTTCCCGCCTGGGGTCAAGGCTAGGCCAAGTTCCTTTTTCCACCCACAGTTCTCGGGAGGAGCAGGGACATTCTTGAAAACCCACAGAATGTACTGACTGATAGTCACCTGACCCTCTGGTCCCAGATAGAATTCGAATGCATGTCATATGCTTGCTAGCCAATAGATTCAAAGGTCAACATGCTTAGTCAATAAGTTTAAACTGTAACCTTGCTGATATAACCTGTACCCCTAAAAAGTATAAAAACTGCTTGTTGTAGCCATTCAGGGTTGCCTTCTAGTCACTCGCCGCCACAAGGGGCTGATTGAAGATCGGCCCTGACGCGCTGAAAATAAACCTCTTGCATTTGCAACGAACTCCGTTCTCGTGTCTCACTTGGCGAGGTGGGGGGTGTCTCCTGGTAGTTAAGACTCACTTCGAGCCTTATAGCTGCAAATGTAATTAGTTCTAATTCTGTGGACTCTGGAGAGGGAATAAATGCCAGAGCCCCGAGAGGAGCAGGAGATTCTCAGGAGACGGAGAGGTTGGGGGGAGGAAGAGGAGGATAAGGAAAGGAAGAAGAGAAGGAGGAGGAAGAGGAAGAGGAGGAGGAGGAAGAGGAGGAGAAGAAGGGGAAGGAGGAGGAAGAAGAGGAGGAGGGGGAGGAGGAAGAAGAGGATGAGGAAGAGGAGGAGGATGAGGAAGAGGAGGAGGGGGAGGAGGAGGAAGAAGAGGAGGGAGAGGAGGAGGAAGAGGAGGAGGGAGAGGATGAGGAAGAGGAGGAGGACGAGGATGAGGATGAGGAAGAGGAGGAGGAGGAGGGGGAGGAGGGGAGAAGGAGGAAGAGGAGGAAGAGGAGGAGGGGAGAAGGAGAAAGGAAGAGGAGGAGGAAGAGGAGGAGGAGGAAGAAGAGGAAGCTGTTGCTCCTGGTTGCAGTTGTTGTGGTTTATCAAGTGTTTTTGAGCAAAGAGATGAAAAGTTGGAGATACCCTGACAATGAAGATTGGATCCAAAGAACTCAATGTCCACAGAAAGCAGCCTACAGAGAGCTCTGACCCCCTTTCCTCTCTAATCTCTTTTTCTCCTGCCTAGCATTGTGGGGTTGGAAGGGATTAGGGTGGGATAAAGGTCGGAAGGGTGAGGTATAACAATCCAATACGACATCTCAGAAAAGCAATGCCAGCGGTTCTGCCCACTGCTGAATCTTCTGTAGAGACGTTAGAACCTGCCAAAGGCTTTGGCCTCATCCGTTGTGATGATCATGTGATTTCTGTCTCTGAGTCCACTTATAAGATGATGTAGGCTTAGGTTTTTTTCAAAACCTACTTCAATAAGGGTTCTCAAGTGTTTCAACTCCCCCTTCTAGCCCACCATCCAAAGGTAGGGGGTAAAAGATGGTAAATAGGTCAAGGGGATGTAGACCTGTTTAGAGGTAGTTCTCTGGGGCAGTTCCAATCTCTGTTGTCAGGATACCAGCAGTCCAGTTCAGTAGTGTCAGGATACCAAACATGAATCAGCAGCAGTGGCACAATCCAGCAGAAACCCCCAGGCCTCAACTGAATCAGCACCAGACAAAGTGAACCAGCCAGGACACCAGGAGTTCTCTGCGGTGCCTCTCTCAAAGAAGTGAAGATCAGTGAAGACACAAGACCAGTGAAGCCTTTCAAAGCTAGCTATGCAAGCACCATCACTGTTGATGTCCTATTTATACTCTCTCCAAACATCACGAGTCCTCTCACAAAGACACAACATGAGTCTGCATCATATAACGCAACAAGAAGCTTCCACCTCAGATTATTAAATTTATAATATACTCCAAATCTGAGCACTCTGAATCATCCCTGTGTCTCTGCAATAAAGCCAACTTGATATGGGCAAATGGGGCTTGATGTACTCCTGTACTAGGTTTATAAGTATCTTGTTGAGAATTTCTGCATACATATTTATCAGAGAAATGGACCTGTAATTCCCTCTTTTGTTGCCTTTATCTAGTCTTGATCTCAAAGTAATACTGGTTTTGTTAAAGGAATTTGGAAATGTTCTTTTATTTTCTATTTTACTAAATAATTTGAGAAGCATTGATTTTAGTTCTTTAAATGTCTGATAGAATCCTTCAAGGGTTCCTTGTGAGCCTGGGCCTTAGTCAGGAGGGTTAAGTGGTTTTTGTTTTGTTTATTTCATTTTGTTTTGTTTTGAGAGAGAGAGGCTCTTACTGTGTAGTTCTGACTGACCTAGAACTCATTATGTAGACCAGGCTGGCCTGAAACACATGGGGATCTGCCTGCCTCTGCCTCCAGAGTGCTGGGATTAAAAGTGTGAGCCACCACACCCCATTGGTTGTAGTCTTTTTACATTATTGCTGTTTCAATACCACTGCTTTTGGAAAGGATCCATGGATCTGTCTACATCAGTGGTTCTCAACCTTCCTAATACATCAATCCTCCACACAGCATGGTGGCCCCCAGCCATAACACCGGTTTTGTTGCTACTTCATAACTGTAATTTTGTATTTTAAATCATAATGTAAATATCTGATTTTCTGATTATCTTAGGAGACCTCTGTGAAAGGATTGTTTGACATCCTCCTCCAAAGGGGTCAAGACCCGCAGTTTTCGAACCACTGATCTAAATTATTTAACTCATCTTGGTTCAGCTTTGGTAGGTCATGTGCCCCAGAAACTCATTCTACTTTCTGGACTTTTGACTCCGTTCTACTTTTCTATATTTCTGTCTGAAACAGCATCTCACTCTTGCCACCCAGACGGGCCTTGGACTTACAGCTGTCTCTCTGACTCAACTTGTCAAGTGCCAGTACCACACCCATGAGCCACGATGCCCGGCTGATGTGGAGGGTGGATGAAGCCCCGAGGACACTGGGTAAGATTTACATAAGCACAGTCAAGCCATAAGACTCCAGTGCAACCCCTGGGCCAAAGGAACGGCAAGGTCTTTCCAGGGTTGGAATGTTGATTAAGGTTGACTTTTAATTAGAACCTTAGAAAGAGTCGGGCTTGTCAAAGCTCCACAGACTCCAGCTTCCTCTTCTCTGGTGACTAAGTGCTCATGACCCATGAGGCTGCTCCCCTACAGGGACCCACTGCAGAGATTAACCAACCCACCTCCTATTTACGTATGTAATAAACAGTCTGAAGTATCCAGGCTGCTCCTGTGTCCATGTATCCATGTGGCTGCGCCCAGTCACGTGACCCACAGGACCCCAGCTTTGCATTATGTGTGTGTCTTTCTTGCTCTCCAGTCATTCCGAGTTAGGTTTCTAGGACCCTGGCCCAGGGCTGCAGCAGCCTTGTGTCTCTCTTTCTAAAAAAAATTTTTTTTTAAGAACCATCTTTTATTGGGGGAGGGGTCATCAATCCTTCTTGGCCGCCGCCTTCCGCATGGCTGCCAGCACGTTGCTCAGTTCCTCCCTCTTTCTCTTGGCGCGGATGTGCGTGCCCACCTTCTTCTTGATAAACTTGAGTGCTCGCTTGTCCTTGGACACCTTGAGCAGCTCCATGGCGCGTCGCTCGTAGGGTGCGAAGCCGCACACCTCCCGGATCATATCTCGCACAAACTTGGTGTGCTTGGTGAGGCGCCCGCGGCGGCGGCTGTGTCTCGGCTTGCTGACGTTTTTCGTCACTTTGTGGCCTTTGTTGAGGCCCATGGCCATGGGGTAGCGCAGGGCCATGGCTGCAGCTTTCACGATGGCGGCCGGACAGGAAGAACGCCGCCGCGCAGAATCCTGGGATATATCTAAATTTGTTTTAAACATTTATTATGTATAAGTACATTGTAGCTGTCTTCAGACACACCAGAAGAGAGGGCATCAGATCCCATTACAGATGGTTGTGAGCCACCATGTGGTTGCTGGGATTTGAACTCAGGACCTCTGGAAGAGCAGTCAGTGCTCTTAACCGCTGAGCCATCTCTCCAGCCTGTGTCTCTGTTTCTATATTTTTCATTTATTCTTTAAAATTTTTATACATGTATACAAAGTATTTTTTGTCATATCTACCCCCCCCACTTCACCCTGCAGTCCCCCCTGGACCTCCCCCAACATGTCCCTTATGCAACCTCACGTCCTCTTATTTATTTATTTATTTATTTTTTGGTTCTTTTTTTTTCGGAGCTGGGGACCGAACCCAGGGCCTTGCGCTTCCTAGGTAAGTGCTCTACCACTGAGCTAAATCCCCAGCCCCTCTTATTTATTTTTATTCTGTCTTAAGATGTATGTGTTTTATTTTAAGTGTGTTTTGCCTTCATGTATGTATTTGTTCCACGTTATGCAGACTTCGGGGGTCCCACACATTGGCGTTACAGATAGTTGTGAACCACCATGTGAATGCTGGGAATTGAACTCAGGTCTCCTGCAAGAGCAGCCAGTGCTCTGACCCATTGGGCCATCTCTCCAGCCTCCCTCTTCTTCATTTCCTTATAACTCACAGAATCTGTTAGTGCTGCCTGGATGTGCCTGGGTTTAGGGCCATCCACTGGAGCATGGACAATCTACCAATGGCCACAGCCCTAAAGAAAAATTACTCTCCCCATACCTAGCAGCAATCAGCCTAGTTGCTCAGTTAGGAGTGGGACCTCATGAGCCCCTCAACTGCCCCAAGGGAATTTCAGCTGGCGGGTTACCACAGCTACTATGAGTTCGTGAGTTCAGTTCAAAAGACAGCATTTCACAGCTCTCTCTCCCCATCCTCTGGCTCCATATCCCTTCTTTTTTTTTAATATTTATTTATTTTATGTATGTGAGTACACTGTAGCTGTCTTCAGACACACCAGAAGAGGGCATCAGATCCCATTAGAGATGGTTGTGAGCCACCATGTGGTTGCTGGGATTTGAACTCAGGACCTCTGGAAGAGCAGTCAGTGCTCTTAACCACTGAGCCATCTCTCCAGCCCCTCATGTCTCTTCTGCTTCCTTCCCAGGATGTCCCCTGAGCTTTGGAGTTGCATGTTTGTTTATATGCTGGTGCCATCATGCTTTGACGGCTGTAGATGAGTGTGTAATGTGTTCTGAAACGCAGACCGTAATGCCTTCAGTGGTGGTGTTGCTCAAGATGGCTTGTACGACTTTGGAAGCATCAGGATTCCGTGGGACTGGAAAGATGTTGAAAGGGATTTAGATGGACTGCTGAATCTACAGGCTTTATGTGAGGATCTGAACTCAGGTGCAGAGCAAGTGCTTTCCTTCTGAAGCCACCTCCTGACCTCAAGTTTCCATTTACGTCTACTGTATTGAAACATTTTGGAATGTCAGACATGGATGTCAAAGTTTGGCGAGTGTTTTTCTGGAATTCCTGAGATGACCATGGCGGGCGGGTTGGTGTATTAGTTCTGTCGCTATCGTGTTTCACAATGATCTAGCTGCATATATTCGACCATCCTTGTCCTCCAAAGACAAACCCCGTTTACTACTAGATGCAGTTGAATTTGATCTCCTAGAGAGTGGGGAAGTGTTTGTTTGTAAGCAGGGTTCCCGCAGCCCTGGCTGTTTTCCAACTTGCTCTGTAGCCAAGGATGAAGTCCTGAATCTAATGTCTCTATTTTTTTTTTTTTTTGAGTATTTTGAGTGCCATGGCTAGTGTAGTATTGAAGGCTTTTGAACATTAAGAACATTAGCCTGGAGTTTTTCTTTCTTCCTGTATTTTTAGCTTTGGCATTAGGGACATGCTAGCTTCATGGAAGCAGTTGGAAATAGCCCTCTTTATAGTTCTGGATTTTTTTTTTTGGTTCTTTTTTTCAGAGCTGGGGACCGATATTTCTGGATTTTTTAAAAAAGATTTATTTATTTAAAGTATATGAGTACACTGTAGCTGTCTTCAGACACACCAGAAGAGGGCATCAGATCTCTTTACAGATGGTTGTGAGCCACCATGTGGTTGCTGGGATTTGAACTCAGGACCTCTGGAAGAGCAGTCAGTGCTCTTAACCACTGAGTCATCTCTCCAGCTCTCTGGATGGTTTTTTTTTCCAGAGCTGGGGACTGAACCCAGGGCCTTGCGGTTGCTAAGGAAGCGCTCTACCACTGAGCTAAATCCCCAACCCCTCTCTGGATGTTTTTAAGGAACATTGGAATTGATTACTTTTGGAAATTTTTTTTTGGAAGATTTACCTTCAATTACAGTGGTGGCGGGGTGTGTGTGTGTGTGTGTGTGTGTGTGTGTGTGTGTGTGTGTGTAGATATTTACATGTGGGTGTAGGTGCTCACAGAAGCCAGATTCCCCTGAAGCTGGAGTAACAAGTGGTCGTGAGCTTACAGATGTGGATTCTAGGAACGAAACACAGATTCTCTGCAAGAGCACTGTACGCTCTTCACTACAAAGCTGTCTGCTGGTGATTAGATCTCCGGACCCCGCCCCTCTTGTTTGGAGACAGGGTCTCACTATGTAGCCCTGTCCTTCCTGGGACTCTCTGGCTTTGATGGTACAGAGATCGATCGGCCTGCCTCTGCCTCCTGAGTGCTGGGATTAAAGGTGTGATCCACCATTCCGGGTTAGCTCATTCTTTACAAATGTTTGGTAGAATATACTGCAAGAGCCACGTAGTCCTGGGCTTTCTTGTTGTAATTTGATCTTGTTAGCTGCGTGTCTCCTCATCCATTCTGTTTCGGTAACTTCTGTGTTCCTAGCCATTTATTAATTTCTTCTATGTCATCTGATTTGTTGTTATAAAATTGTTCAGAATAATCCCTTATGACCCTTCTTATTTCTTTGGCATCTGTTGTGATGTCTTTACATCCTGGTTTTCTTTATTTGAATCTCCTTCCATTTTTTTTTTCTACTTATTTACCCTAAGGTTTGGTGAGCATTCTTGATCTCCCGCTTTTGCTCCTGCGCCCTCTTCTGGCCACCATGTGCACTGCACACACAAGGTGCTCATACAGACAGGCAGGGAAACACCGTGCACATGAAATAATACATTGAAGAACTGTCTGTTAAAATAAAAAACAAACACCTGGTCTGTTTTAAAAATATTTTATTTAGTTTTTGTATATGAGTACACCATAGTTGCCTTCAGACACACCAGAAGAAGGCATCAGATTTCATTACAGATGGTTGTGAGCCACCATGTGGCTTCTGGGAGTTGAACTCAGGACCTCTGGAAGAGCAGTCAGTGCTCTTAAGCACGGAGCCATCTCTCCAGCTCACGAGGTCATTTTATTTAAAAAGTGATTTCAATCTCTGTTAAACTCTCATTTTAGTCATGTATTCCTTTCACAATGTTGAGTCGTGCTTTTGAGCTGTCTTGAGGACCATTATTTAAATTTTTAATTAAGATGTTTCATTATCTTAATAGTGTGGGTGTTTGGCTTGTGTGTCTGTTCATTATGTGTGTGTGTGCAGTGCATCTGTAAGCCAGAAGAGGGCATCAGATTCCCTGGAACTGGAGTTACAGACTGTAGTGAGAGGTCAGGTGGGTGCTGGGAATTGAACTCAGGTCCTCTGAAAGAGCAGCCAGCACTCTTAATCACTGAGCCATCTCTCCGGCCCGTTATTTGGGATTCCTTTTCAACTGATACAGACATCTCTTACGGAGAACCAGTCCCTGGAGCTCTGTTGTGCTTGCCTACCAGGGTCCTACTGCCTTTGGGGTGTGTGTGTGTGTGTGTGTGTGTGTGTGTGTGTGTGTGTGTGTTCTTTGCAACCTCATGCTATTTCCTGTGCATTTGGAGAAGCAGCCAGAGAGCTGGGAAGATAGCGCAACAGGCAACATGGCTGCCACATAAAGCACGGGGACCCGTGTTCAGCATCCATGGCTTAGCCAGGTGCTGCTATGGGTGCCTGTAACTTCAGCGCTGGGGAGGTGAAGACAGGTCAACCTCTGGGAACCACTGGCCCCGGAATCTATCTCAGATCTGTGAGCTCCCACCAGGGTCAGCTAGAGACACTGTCTCCAAATAAGGTGGAGAGCAACTGAGGAAGACATTCAACATCTATCTCTGCCTCCACACGCATGGATGGGTAAACTCACACACCCACTTGAGTGTGTGCATGCACACGTGACTTGCGCACACACCTACACATGGACTGGCTTGGGCAAATAAAGACTTTTACCAGCAGATTGGATTGTTAATGCGGAAGTCATGGTGATGCTTGTTACAGAGGTGCAAGGTGGGGTGCTCCTGCCCCAAGATAGAACAACAGCGTGGACGCTAGGAAGTTCCCATAGCAACCATTCATTTCAGTGAAGATTACAACGGTCCTTGGCAGAGAGAGCCGTGTGTGTGGCAATAGAAAGGGCTGCTGGGGCAGCTGCCGATGAAGGCAGCTGAGGTCCTCCTCAGTCCCTGCTCCTATGGGAAACTTGTGACTGAGGTGACTCACTCTTCTCCGGGTTGTGCTGGCTCTGAGGATAAGATGACAGAGCGAACAAAACGTTTTCTCCTCTTTTGTCTGCATTTATTCTGAGGGTGGACGAAGTATTGGATTATTATGATTGCATCAGTGTGTGTGTGTGTGTGTGTGTGTGTGTGTGTGTGTGTACGCGCGCGTGCGCGCGTCTTCTTCAATCATTCTCCACCATTATTTTTTCTTTTCCTTTTTTCTTTTTTTCGGAGCTGGGGACCGTCCACCATTATTTTTAAACACAAAGCCTCTCACTGAAGCTGGAGCTCTCTGGTTGAACTAGACAGGCTGCCAATCAATCCCCAGGGATCCTCCCATCTCTGCTTCCCCAGTGCCAGGATTACAAGTGTGTGCTGCCAGGCCTAGCCTTCTAAACAAATGGTACCATCAGACTCAGACTCAGTGTATGTGCAGCAAGCATGGGCTTCTCCAGCCCTTCAGCCCTCCTGACCGCCCTCCTTCCCTCCTGCTTGCCCGCCTGCCCACCTGCCCTCCAGCTCCCCCTCCAGCCCTCGCTCCCTCCCACCCTCTGGCCCTCCAGAGCTTTGTGGCTTCTTATTTGAACTTAGGTTGTCCCGGAGGATGCTAGACAGTGGATAGATTGTCTGACCATTGTTTATCGGGGGTTTCTTACGGTCCGTGTAGCTCTGGCTGTCCTGGAACTCAACTCTGTGAACCAGGCTGGCCTCAAACCCAGAGATCCGCCTACCTCTGCCACCCACGTGCTGGGATCAAAGATGTGTGCCACCACCCAACCTTTGACATCAGTCTTAGTCAAGGTCTCTAAACCATGAGACTCTTGATCACTTCTGAGTTCAAACTTTTGGTAAATGTTATTAAAAAACTGAACACAGAAGTAGCAAGTTTTCTTTTCTTTCTCTAGGGAGCTTCTCCTCAAAGTGCTCTGGGCTCCTCATTCCTCTGGGGTCCGGTCTCCGCCAGCTCTTCCTGTTGCCATCACTGCTGGGAGAAGGCCTTCCTGTCTCCTTGGACCAGAAGTTTCAGGCTCTCCCAAGATACTAAAGTTCTGTCTTCCCATGTTCCTTTCCCACCAGTCCCTCAAGCTTCATCCTTCTGAGACCCCCCAATACTCCTCAGACATCACAGTGGGGTACAGGACGTGCTAACGAGACTCTGGGGCTTTAGTTCAAGCTAGACCCTTAAGTGGGCCCTGGGAAACCCATTAAGCATCTCCTTCCTGACTCGGAGTAAGAATCTCGTCCCTACTTTGGAAGAAGTTGGGATATCAGGGGAGCCAAACAGTGGGGCATTATCGATAGGGTCAGCCTGCTTCTGTTTCTACAAAAGCCTTTCCCAAGATCGATAGTATCATTTTATAATTTTTCGCTTGCATTATTTTCAGGTATATTTGTTTGATGTGGACTTTGAAGAATAGGTACATTTCCAGGTGGAAAAATGACATTCTGAGATGCACGTGCCTGAGATCCAGGAGAAACTGAGGATCAGGACATACTCATGTTGCTGGAAAACTTGCCAGTGAAGACTGAGGCAGAAGGCAGGGGTGGGAGAGAATTTTAAAAGTAGCTGTGGTGGGTCTGTGTTGCGATGGACCGGGCTTAGCCTTTCCAGGCTGGATTCACATCACCTTATTGATGCAAACCTCGAGTTCTAAGTGAGACTTTCCACTGTTGCCAGAGTTGGTATGTGGACAGAGGACTGGCCAAATAGAAATCAGAGGGTTGCAATTCAGGGCTTGCTTGGGTCCAGGTGTCTTCTGAGGTTAATAGTCCATACTCAGGCCATTCTTGTCCAGGGCTGGCAGGGGAGGAGCGAGAGAAGATGGCTGTCGGCAGAGTGTGACTGCCAGGGGTTGAAGTGCAAAGCTTCCAGTGAAATTTTCCAACGGAAATCCACGCTTCGTGAACTCCATGGTAAATCTCTATTCTCTCTCCCTCTCCCTCTTCTCTCTCACTTTTCCCCTCCCAATCTCTCTCTTCTCTTCTCTCTCTCTCCTCTGCTTTTCTTTCTCTCTCTCTTCTTTGATTTTGACTTTCTTTCTGCTTCCCTAGTTTATCTTTCTTTCTTTCTTTCCTTCTTTCTTTCTTTCTTTCTTTCTTTCTTTCTTTCTTTCTTTTTTTTTTTTGGTTCTTTTTTTCGGAGCTGGGGACCGAACCCAGGGCCTTGTGCTTCCTAGGCAAGCACTCTACCACTGAGCTAAATCCCCAACCCCTAGTTTATCTTTCTTTCTCAGCCCCTCACCTCTCCCTCTCTTTCTCTTTTCTTAATCTCTTATTTCCCTCTGAAATAAGCCTTTCTCCTCCCTCTTGTCTTTTCCTCTCAAGTTTCTTTACTGACTTTTAGTCCCTCTCCTCTCTCCCAACAATCTCTCCTCCATTTTTCTCTCACATACACACAAATCTTTTTCCTACCAAATTGTCTCTCAATACCTTCTCTCTCTTCTCCTACCTCTCTCTCCCTTTCTCTCTCTCGTCTCAATTTGGCATTTGCCTGCCCTGCTTTGTGAGCAGCCATAACCTGCCTCACATCCAGCTCCTAGTTATGGTCTTTCCAATTCTTCATCTCTGTTGGCTCTCTGCGTACCTCAAAGTCCTCTGCTTTATTTCATTTTCTCCTCAGGTGGATGGAGGGATATATAAGCATATGAGAGAGACAAGAGTGCAGCAAGCCCTTCTCCCCACCCCCAATATCAGCATTGGGAAAAATACTAGGGCAAGGAAAAGCTGTGTGACTCCCCTTTCATAAGCAACCCTCTCTGATCTCATCTACAAATTAATAATAATGCCTATCGCGTAATTGTCTTGCAGCAACATAAGCTGTAACGATGTAGGAAGGGATACTGTGCAAGGATATTGCTTAAAACATCACTTGTACATTGTGACTGCTCAATGGTGTCAGGGCCATCAGTTGCAGTAATGGCTGCTGTTCTCATTTCGTTCCTTTCCCCCCCATCAGTGTTTAGAGAGTACACGGCCTCTGAAGAGTAAGTTGGAAGTTGGAAGTGGTGTCAAGACCCAGGAAAACCTGGGACTGTAGGGATGGGAGTGAGAGAGAAAGGCTAGAATCTGTGTGTAGGGGTGTGTGTGTGTGTGTGTGTGTGTGTGTGTGTGTGTGTGTGTGCCAGCTTGTGCATGTGGTAGTCAGAGGACAAAAGGTCAGCCCTCACCTTTCCCCTTGACGTAGGGTCTCTACTGTTCACCAGTGCGCACAGCAGCAGACTGGCTGACCTACCACCTTCTGCATGTTCTCCTATACCCAGCTCCCAGCTCCCTACAGAAGCACCACAATTACAGAAGAATCACTTCTGCATCTGACTTTTACCCAGGACCTGGGGAATTGAACTCAGGTCCTTGGGCTCACACAGCAAGTGCTTTGCCCATCTCCTTGTCCAGGGCTGGGGTCTTGGTGTCAAGGCAACAGGAGAACGGAGCCTGGATATGTTACAAGCCCCTGCCCTGTGTCCTGCTCTCTCCACACCTTGCTCCATCTGCCCAGATAAATATTTGTGTGTGAGTTGTGGTACACAGCTATGCTGTGGGCAGGAAGCGAAGGGAAAGCCAGTCAGATCTTGATGTGTTAGCCTTGTCTGTTCTTTTTTTTTTTTTTTTTTTTTTCTTCCGGAGCTGGGGACCGAACCCAAAGCCTTGCGCTTGCTAGGCAAGCACTCTACCACTGAGCTAAATCCCCAACCCCTCCTTGTCTGTTCTCAATCATTCCTTTATGAGACAAGATTTCACTATGTAGCCCTGGCTGTCTGGAATTCACCACCCAGACAAAGTTGGCCACAAACTCACAGAAATCCTCCTGCCTCTGTCTTCCAAGTGCTGGGATTAAAGGTGTATCCCACCATGCCCCACGTTTCTTTTAACTTTTTTTTCCTTTTCTTTTTTTCGGAGCTGGGACCGAACCCAGGGCCTTGCGCTCGCTAGGCAAGCACTCTACCACTGAGCTAAATCCCCAACCCCCCAACCCCTTCTTTTAACTTTTATTATATTTATTTAGTTGGATTGCATGTGCGCACAAGTGTGCGTGCATGTGTGTGTGCACACATGCGTGTGCATGAGCAAATGCACAATGCACGTGTGGCAGTCAGAGACAACTTCAGAGTCAGTTCTGTCCTACAAATGGTTACCAGGGATTGGACTCAGGTTGGCCACCTTGGCGGCCTTGTGGCAAGTGCCTTTACCCCCTGAGCCACCTCACCAGCCCTGCTTGCTTGTTTAATCCATTGTCACTTCCTAACCGCAGGAACCCTTCTGCCATGCATCACGCACACCATTCAAAACAATCACTGCCACCACCCTGTGGGCTGAGGGCGCTGCTGGTGCCAGAGAAGATGGGGATCTCACCGTGATCGCTGATGCCTGGTAAGTATGATCTCAACTGAATTGTAGGGGAGCCCCCGTGTCTCATCAGACTCCTCGGATGAGGAACCTGGCACCTAGGGGTAAAACGAGACTTGGGTAAGTAACATGAGATATCACGTCAGAGGGCTAAGGACTTGGCTTAGCTGGTAGAGCGCTCGCCTTGTATGCACAGGAGCTAAGCGTGGTGCACATGCCTGTCATGCCAGCACTCAGAGAGGAAGAGGTTCAGGGTCATTCTCAGCTATGTGGTGAGTTCTAGGCCAGCCTGGGCTACATGAGACCCTGTCTCAAAAACATCAACATATCACATCAAAGACCAAAGCTCTGACTCTAGTTCCAGAGCTCAGTTACCTGAGGCTACCCCAGAACATTCCAGAGCTCACTGTTACCTGAGGCTACCCCTGAGCTGAATGCAATATGCACAAACACACACCACCGGGATCACAAGGAAGAGACTCTGTTTGCTTATAACATGTATTCATGTGCACATAGTTGTGTTCACATAGGGGGGTCAGGGGACAGCTTGCAAGGGCTCAGTTCTCTTCCTTCCACCATGTGGGTCCCAGGGCCTGAACGTGGGTCTTCAGGCTTGGCAGCAAGTGTCTTTACCTGCCGAGCCATGTCACTGGCTCAAAAGAGTTACAGATTCTTCTAAGATCTGTCCAAAACTGCCACTGTGTTATGCCTAGGTTAACACTCCCATCCCACCCTGCTAACTGGCTTCTCTTTCTAAACTAAGCCAGTGTCTTCCCTCTTTTCCTTTCTGTGATGCTGACAATTGACTCAAGGCTTCACGTGTTAGGCCAGTGTTCTACCACTGAGCAACCACACAAGCTGATGGTGATGACGATGATGATGATGGTGGTGGTGGTGGTGGTGGTGGTGGTGGTGGTGGTGGTGGTGGTGGTGATGGTGATGATGGTGATGATGGTGGTAGTGGTGGTGGTAATGATGATGATGGTGGTGGTGGTGATGATGGTGATGATGGTGATGGTGATGGTGGTGATGGTGATGATGATGGTGATGATGATGGTGATGGTGATGATGGTGGTGGTGATGGTGATGATGATGGTGGTGATAATGATGGTGATGGTGGTGATGGTGATGGTGGTGGTGGTGGTGGTGGTGGTGGTGGTGGTGGTGGTGGTGGTAATGATGATTTTTGAAACACATAGCTACTATATAACTCTGGCTGACCTAGAACTGGCTCTGTACACCAGGCTGGCTTCAAACTCACAGAGATCCACCTGTTTCTGGCTCCTGAGTGCTGGAGCTTAGTCTGTGCCACCATACTTAGCTTTACTTTTATTTTCCATGATGAGGATGATGATGGTAATGATAAGGAGGAGGAAGAGGAGGAAGATGAGGGAAAGGAGGAGGAGGAAGAAGAGAGTGATGATGATGATGTTAGCTAGCTAACTAGTTAGGAAAACTGAGATAGGACCTCATCATGGTGTCCAAGCAAACCCCTCAAACTCAAGATCCTCCTGGCTCAGCCTCCCAAGTGCTGGAATCGTAGGCATGTGCCACCCCACTTGGCCTTCAGACTTGTTCAAGGGCTCTTGAAAAATAAATCAAAATGTCTTTTAAACTAAACTCTATTTTTAACTGGTACATAAAAAAACACAAAATCAGAGAGATGGGTCAGTGGTTAAGAGCACGGATTGCTCCGGAGGACCTGGCTTTCCTGGTGGCTGTGACTAATAACCATCTCTAACTCCAGTGTTAGGGGAGCCCGTGCCCTCTTCCGGCTTCCTCAGGCTCTCCATGTGTGTAGTGCATAGACATGACATGGGCAGGACACCCACACAGATAAAACAAACATTTTATTAAAACATAAAAAGGTATGTTTCAGCCAGATGGTAGGAGTGCACACCTTTAACCCCAGTACTTAGGAAGCAAAGGCAAGCAGATCTTTGAGTTCGAGGCCAGCCTGGTCTAGGACAGGAGCAAGTTGTAGGACAGCCAGGACTACAAAAAAACAAAACACACACAAAGATGTGTCTCAAGATGTCCGGATATTGTATAGTGCTTAGATCAAGTTAACATGTCTCCTGCTTATATAATTCTTTTTTTTTTTTTTTTTTAGATAGAATCTCATTTATGTAGCCCTAGTTGGCCAGGAATTTGCTTTATAGACCAAACTGCTCTGGAAGTCACAGAGATCTGCATGCCCTTGCCTTGTGAGTATTTGGTCTAAAGGAATAGCCTACCTCCTTCAGAAAAAAAAATTATTCCTTTATTGGGTGCATAGATCAGATGACAACTTGGTTGTCTCCTCCCGCTCTGTGGGCCCTGGGGATCAAACTCAGATTGTCAGGCTGGCCGCAGGTACCTTTACCCACCTTGCTGTCCCCATCGGTGTTTTTGACACAGCATTTCATTATTGAACCCAAGTTGGTCTTGAACTCACAATCCTCCTGCATCCAGCTCTCCAGTACTGAGATTACAGGCATGTGCCACGTGACTTAATATTTTTAGGGTTGTTTGAAAAGCCTAAACTATGTTTAACAAGAATAAGATGTGGGCTGGGGAGAGGATGGTGGGAAAAGCTGGCCATGAAACAGAAATGAGGACCCATGTTCATTCAGACAGCCGGCATCCATGTAAAAGTCAGGGGTGGCAGTGGGTGTCTGCAGCCCCAGTGAGGGGGACCAGCCAGCCAAATCAGTCTGTTCTAGATTCAGGGAGAGACCCTGTCTCAAAACATAAGGTGGGGGGGGAGCCCTGGAGAGATGGCTCAGCAGCTAAGGGTCCTGGCTGCTTCCAGAGGACCCAAGTTTCAGTTGGCAGACCATGCATTTGGTGACTCACAGTTGCCTGTATTCCAGCTCCAGGGAACCCAACGCCCTCTTTTGGCTTACTCAGGCGCCCACACATAGGTGCACATATTCACACTCAGAGACAGATGCACATGAATGAAATAAGTCCTTTTAAACAGAAGAGAATTGTTGAGGAAGATCCCTAGGGTAACCTCTAGCCAGGGTGACATGCACCGCACACAGGCAAGTGTGCATAACCTCTCTCTCTCTCTCTCTCTCTCTCTCTCTCTCTCTCACACACACACACACACACACACACACACACACTCACTCATATACACACACTCACTCATGTACACTCACTCACACTCAAACACTCACACACACATTCACACTCACACACACTCATACACACACACACACACATATTTTAAAGATGGTTTATATATAGCTGGGCAGGGATGGCACACGCCTTTGATCCCAGCACTCAGGGAAACAAATCAGGTGGATCTCTGAGTTTGAGGCCAGCCTGGTCTACAGAGTGAGTTCCAGGACAGCCAGGGCTACACAGAGAAGCCCTGTCTCAAAAAGACCAAAAAAAAAAATTAAAAATAAAAGAAAAAAACAGTTTATTTTGAAAATAATAACAGGGTTGGGGATTTAGCTCAGTGGTAGAGCGCTTTCCTAGCAAGTGCAAGGCCCTGGGTTCGGTCCCCAGCTCCGAAAAAAAAAAAAAAAGAAAAGAAAATAATAACGTATCCACAAACTCAACTTCTTACAGTGCCACAAAACAGCAGACATAGAAGAGACATAAGGCCCGACTCTCGCTTTGCAGTGCGCTCTGACTTGTGTCCAGCACAGCAGTTCAAAGTGAGCACCGGAGGACTGATGTCATGGTTCCCCGTTGACTGAGCTCTACAACATGACCTTAGTCCATCACGAGCCTCCGGTGAGGACAGGGACCAGTGGCTAAGGACTGAGGACAGCTGCAGTGATGGTGGGGCTTCACCTCAGCCTGCTCTCCTGGTCTCATGGCGGAGAAGGTAGGTGGGTGAGCAGAGACTGGATGTAGCCAGTGGTGCTTCTTGGGAGAAATGAGCTTGGGGTAGCTTTCTGTACACGCTCTCTTGTGTGTGTGTGTGTGTGTGTGTGTGTGTGTGTGTGTGTGTGTGTGTTTGTGAGGTGGGGGGGGTTCTTTTGCTTGCCGTGTATCTTATGTCTACCTCCACAGTGCTGGGGTCATAGGCTGTGTAGTGTAGGTTTAAAAAAAAAAAAGACTGGGGGGTTGGGGATTTAGCTCAGTGGTAGAGCGCTTTCCTAGCAAGCACAAGGCCCTGGGTTCGGTCCCCAGCTCCGAAAAAAAGAAAAGAAAAGAAAAAAAAAAAAAAAAAAAAAAAGACTGGGTCCTGGGGATTGAACTCAGGTCCTCATGCTTACAAGACATTCGTTCCCATCCCCTGGGCCGTCTCTCCAGCCCCAGAGCTTGAGTTAGTTTTCAGGGGGTCCTGAGCTTACTCAGTGGCAGAACGCTTGCATCCTCTGAAGATACTTCAGGTTCCTCAAAGGAAAGGAAAAGAAAAGATGAAGTAGCATGTGCCTGTAATTCCCATATGCGGGAAGCTGAGGCAGAAGGCTTTAGAGTGTGAGGCCAGCCTAGACTTAGGGGTAGGGATGTCATCTGATGGTAGAGCGCTTGTATAGCATTCGGAAAGGGTCCTGGTGTGAGGATCTATCTGGATTCCATCTGAAGCGTCACACAAACACACACACACACACACACACACACACACACACAAGTGATGGTGATGATGGCGATGAAGATGTTGAAGGAACGTGTGGAGGATAAGAAGAGGAAGGAGGGGCTGGGGATTTAGCTCAGCGGTAGAGCGCTTGCCTAGGAAGCGCAAGGCCCTGGGTTCGGTCCCCAGCTCTGAAAAAAAAAAACCAAAAAAAAAAAAAAAAAAAAAAAAAAAAAGAAGAGAAAGGAGAGGGAATGCATGCCATAGTTGACCCGATCTTTGGTAGCTGAGTGTGGAAATGGATCAATTCTAATAGTCCGGGGAGGTATTGGACAGGAAACTGATGAGTAGAACACCCAGCAGAGTCTAATAGTCACAGGGATGGGACGCCAAGAGTGTTTAGGAAGAACTCAGCAGAATGTGGGACAAGTGCCATGGGGAAGGGCGAGGCCCGGGGTTCTCTGAGATTCCGGGGCTGGAAACTTGGGTCAGGATGATAACTGAGGGCAAGTGGGGGTGCCAAGCCAATGTATGAGAACTGAGACCCAAGTAATTAGTCCCACTACCACTGAGCCACGCCTCCAGCCCCTCACTGGGGGATTCTAGGCAGGGGCTCTACCACTGAGCCACACCCCAGCCCCTCACTGGGGGATTCTAGGCAGAGACTCTACCACTGAGCCACACCCCAGCCCCTCACTGGGGGATTCTAGGCAGGGGCTCTACCACTGAGCCACACCCTAGCCCCTCACTGGGGAATCCTAGGCAAGGGCTCTACCACTGAGCCACACCCCCAGCCCCTCACTGGGGGATTCTAAGCAGGGGCTCTACCACTGAGCCACACCCCCAGCCCCTCACTGGGGGATTCTAAGCAGGGGCTCTACCACTGAGCCACACCCCCAGCCCCTCACTGGGGAATTCTAGGCAGGGGCTCTACCACTGAGCCACACCCCAGCCCCTCACTGGGGGATTCTAGGCAGGGGCTCTACCACTGAGCCATGCCCCAGCCCCTCACTGGGGGATTCTAGGCAGATGCTCTACCACTGAGCCACACCCCAGCCCCTCACTGGGGGAGTCTAGATGTTGATTCTGTACTGTTCTTGATAAAAACTTACTCTAGTTGGCACTATGACATCATTATAAGAACAATCAAGGATGGTGATACACCTACCTAGCACTTGGAAGGTTGAGGCAGGAGGGTCATGAGTCTGAAACCTGCCTGAGCTACATATAGAGACCTCACCTCAAGGAAAAAAGTGAATCTAGAGATAGCACCATCACCAAAGTGCATGTTTGCAAGCATGAGGACCTGAGTTCGAGTCCCAGCACCCACATTAAAGAGCCAGGCACAGTGCCATGTGCCCGTAAGGCCCAGCCTGGAAGGATCCCTGGGAATTATTGGCCAGGTAGTTTAGAAGAATTTCCAAACCCCAGGTTTAGTGAGGGACTCTGTCTTAAAAATAGATGAAGAGGGATTGAGAAAGTCACCCGTTGTAGACGTGTGATCTCCACACACCCATGCACACACATACATGTATGCATGTGCGCACACAAATACATACACACAGACTTTAAATGATGATGCTGTAAAACCACTGCGTTGGGAGTGAAAGGACCCACGAGGGTAGGTTGTGATTATGTAGGAGACGGAAATGAGGATCGGTAGTGTGGTATGAGATTCCACTGGCTGGCAGGGTGTGCTTCTTCACTAATACTTTAAAGAAAGATTTATTAATTTACTTATTTTATGGATATGACTGTTCTAGCTACACATACACCCGCGTGCCAGAAGAGGGCAGCGGATCCCATTACAGATGGTTGTGAGCCACCGTGTGGGTGCCGGGAATCAAACTCAGGAAGAGCAGTCGGGTGCTCTTTTTTTCTTTTTTTTTTTTTTTTCTTTTCGGAGCTGGGGACCGAACCCAGGGCCTTACGCTTGCTAGGCAAGCGCTCTACCACTGAGCTAAATCCCCAACCCCGCAGCCAGTGCTCTTAACCACTGAGCCATTTCTCCAGCTCCCTCCTTGTTATACTTGAAAATGTGGGAGAGAGAATTGATCCAGGAATATTTATTTCCAGTTCTGGTCATCTCTGTGTCCAGAAGAAAGGGAGGTTTTGCCTTGAAAACCATGAGTCAGGTCCAAGTAGGACCAGAGGGAATTTGGCATGTGAGTGGAAGTGCTTAGGGCGCCTTTGAACGCAAAAAGTGTAAAGTGAAGGGGCAAGCTCCGTCCTGAAGCAGGCCTACTAGTCACAGTGGCTAAGTTCACAAACACAGGGCTCTTGCTCATGAAGACCTTTTGCTGTTATCAGGTGACTCAAGTTCTGTTGGCAGCACCAACTCCCTCTAACTCCACCTCCTGGGGGTTCCAGTGCCTCTTCTGACCCCCACAGGTCACATGAAAACACAGATATGCAGAATAAAATGAACCATCATAGTGCGGGCTATAGAGATCTGGCATGGCATTCTTGGGTCCAGGAGAAGAAAGGTTGGGGCACCTGGATCTTGGGAGGAAGGTGTCCGCCATGATGCTTCTCTCTGGCTTGTCCCCCAGCAGGCCCCACCTTGAGCCACTGGTCTGAGCCCAACTGGACAGTGCCACAGGAGTTTGTTATCCTAGGCTTCTCAGGGTGGCCCCAGGGCCTCCGAGTGCTGCTGTTCTCTCTCCTCTTGCCACTCTACTTGGCCACTCTGGCTGGGAACCTGCTCATTCTGGGCCTGGCCCTGGCAGAACCCACCCTGCACACACCCATGTATTTCTTTCTGGGCTCACTGTCTGCAGTAGAGGTGGCCTACACACTGGTACTCACCCCACGGATGCTGGCTGGCTTCCTCCTGCCTCCTGGTGGCCAGGCGGTGGCACCCTCCACCTGCGCCGCCCAGATGGGTCTCTTCGTGGCTCTGGGTGGCTCTGAATGCCTGCTGCTAGCCGCCATGGCCTTGGACCGCTATCTGGCTATCTGCCGTCCTCTCTACTACCCTCAGCTCATGACCTCGGGGCTCTGCTGGGCCCTTCTAGCTTGCTGTTGTTTGGGTGGCTCGATCCTAGCCTTGGGCCTTACCACCGCTATATTCCAGCTGCCTTTCTGCCACGGCGGTCTTGTCAATCACGTGTTCTGTGATCTCCCGGCCGTGCTGGTGCTGGCCTGTGGGAACCGGGAGCTTCAGGAACACGTGTTACTGGCAGCCTGCATGCTTCTGCTGGTGCTGCCTCTAATCCTTATCTTGCTGTCCTACACCAGGGTTCTGGTGGTCATCCTGGGGGTGGGGGATAGCGCTGGTCGCCGCAAGGCCTTCAACACAGTGGCATCCCATCTCACGGTGGCTGTGCTCCACTACGGCTGTGCCACAGCCATGTACGCCAGACCCCTGAGCAGCCGCTCCCTGGAGGAAGATAAGCTGGTGTCTCTCATCTACATAAATCTCACGCCGCTGCTGTACCCAGCCATCTACACACTGCGCAACCGGGACATGCAGGGTGCCCTCCAACGTGTGGTCAGCCAGAGAACGACGGGGGTGGTCCAACAAGTTGATCTTGTCTAGCGATGGATGCCAGCTGGTATGGGAACCACTGACAGAAACAGAACCACTCCAGAGCTCTCACCCACAGCCTCCCCATCACCTGCCTGATGCGAGCTTCCACAGATAAGCTTGGTAGCATCCAAAAGCCTCCAAACTGAACTAGCAGGTCAGCAATGTCCCCGCTCCCCTTTGGAATGACATAGCTCTTTGTCGTGGGGAGACATCCTGTAAAACTGTGATGTTCAACACTTCAGGTCTACATTCACTGAGCACGGGGGTGGGGGGTGGGGGAGGGGGCGCATCTGCTGTCCAAGATGTGACAACCAAACGTTACTGGGAACCAGGTGTGTAGCCTCACGTCTGTAACTCCAGCCCTCAGCAGGCAGAGGCAGGAGGGCTGAGAATCCAGGGCCAGGCTAATTTTGCACAGGGAGACACTGTCTGAAAACAAGACAAAAGAAACTCCTAATAGTTGGTGGGGGTGGGGGAGTGGCTTATGCCTATAATTATAGGTTGTGGGAGGTGGAGGCAAAGGTCCGAGGTCTTCCTCACAGTTATGTGGTGGCCATCGTGAAGTATATAAATCCTCACCTTAAAAATACAGGAAGGGTGGACTGGAGAGATGGCTGAGCGGTTAAGAGCACCGACTGCTCTTCCAGAGGTCCTGAGTTCACTTCCCAGCAACCACATGATGGCTCACAACCATCTGTAAAGAGATCCGATGCCCTCTTCTGGTGTATCTGAAGACAGCAACAGTGTACTTATATATAATAAATAAATAAATCTTTAAAAAAAAATACAGGAAGGGTAAAGAAATATATCTAATAAAAAATTTAAAACAGACAAACAAAAAATACAGAAAGGGTCAGGCTGTGGTGGCACACACCTTTAAACCCAGCATTGGAGAGGCAGAGGCAGGTGGATCTCTGTGAATTTGAAGCCAGTCTGGTCTAAGGAGCGAATTCCAGAACAGCCAATGCCACACAGAGAAGAAAATAAAATAAAAACAGAAAGGGCCAGGCATGGAGGCCCATACCTCCAATCCCAGCACTGGGGAGCAGAAACCAGTAGACGCTGAGTTCGAGACCAGCCTGGTCTACATAATAAGTTCCAGCCAGGGATATGTAGTAAAATTCTGTCTGGAAAAAAATTGTTTTAAAGGATAGAGAAATTGAATATAGTGATGCCCGCCTTTAATCCCAGTGCTCAGGAGGCAGAGGCAGGTGGATCTCTGTGAGTTCAAGGCCTGGTCTACAAAGAGAGTTCCAGGACAGCCAGTGCTAAACAGAGAAACCCCATCTTAGAAAAAAAGTAGAGAAAGAAAAAAGAAAGAGGAGGAGGGAGTGAGGGAATGAAAGAAAGAAAATTAGTAAAATTCAACTTTAAAAATATCGTTAGAGCCTACCCAGGGGGCCACCCATGGGCAAACCCGACTTCTGCTTTCATGCTCTGATGCTCGGATATGCTAAGCCCTACTGTCTCTTCAATAAATGCATAAAAAGCCACTAGAGGCATCCTTTGCACTATGAAAAATAGAAATAAGTATCCACAAATGCGAGCCAATGAGAGGGCTCAGTGGGTAAAGCGGCTTGCAGAGCAAGCCTCATGACTTGAGTTCGATCCTCTGGATCCATGCAAAGATAGAGATAACTCAGCCCACAATGTTATCTGACCTCTACAAACCCACCGGGGCACACCCACCCACCCCGCACCACGTACACAAATGTGCAATGATAATAAGTCTTTTTTTTTAACTCTCTGTAAATGTAATCTAAGTACACATAACCTATGGCATGTTATGGAATATTCAAGTCTTGTATTTGTGGCCTACTACACAACTGTGGAAAGAATGAACTACTGTTGTCGGAAACAAACAGAAATGCCGACACAAACGTAGCACCAAGTCTGTAAAGCAAGACATGAACGGAGTACATGTCAAAGAATCCCACGCAGGTGAAGGACGGGGACTGAAAATGGCTGGCATCCAGAGACTGGTGGAATACCTGAACTGGCCAGGGATGAATCAGAAATGTTGGGGTTGGGGATTTAGCTCAGTGGTAGAGCGCTTGCCTAGGAAGCGCAAGGCCCTGGGTTCGGTCCCCAGCTCCGAAAAAAAGAACCAAAAAAAAAAAAAAAAGAAAAAAAAAAAGAAAGAAATGTTGCCTGGGTTGCTATTTTTCTTGGTTTGGGCCAGCAAGATAGCTCAGCAGGTAAAGGTGCTTGCTGCCAAGCTTGAAGACGTGAGTTCAATTCCCGGGTAGCACATGGTGGAAGGAGGGAACCATTTTCTAAAAGTTGTCCTCTGATCTCTGTACATACATCCCATCCCTCAATAAATAAATAAATACAACTTCTAAAACTTTATCAAGACACACACCGAAGACATATACATCGTGCATTATTCAAATAAGCTAGGCTATTTAATAAGCTTGACTATTTAAGCAGAGCAGTCCTTCATGCACCGGCCACTGCTTGGACTGCCGTGTGTCCCTGGTATCCTCTCGGCTCTGTCCTGTGCAGACCCTTGTGTTGTTTGAGATCAGCCCAAACATCGCCATGTTCATGATGCCTTCTTCCCCTTCTGCTACGTCTACTGTGATCTAAAATCAGGTTCAGCCAGTAAAATGCCCGCTGTATGATCATGAGGACCTGAAGAAATGGATCCTGGGAACTCAGTGGTCAGCAGCTCCACACTCAGTAGGACACTAACATGGAGAGGGTAGTAGATGGCTCAGGGAGGAATGGCCTTTGCCACACGATTCAGTTTGATTTCCAGAATGCCACAAAGTTGGCCTCTGACGCCCCCCCCACACACACACAATGAGAGTAAATTTAAATTTTAAGTACATATCCAACTGTGTGTAGGTATGTGTTTGTACATGCAAGTGCCCACAGAAACCAGAAGAGGATGGTGTATTGTGGCCCCTAAAGCTGGAGTTATAAGCCATTGTGAGCCACCTGATTTGGGTGCTGGGAATTGAACTTGAATCCTTGAATCTGTATGCACTCTCTTTTTCTTAGTATTTATTTGTTTGTTTATATTTTATGATTATGGGTGTTTTGCCTGCATATATGTTGTAAGGGGAGGTTCTGTTGCTCACGTCCTGTTCCCCAATTGGTTCTTGATTTGTCAGTAAAGAAGGCTGGGGAGGGCAATCTCTGGGAAGAAGGTACAGACAGGAGGACTTGCAGGGCCGTGGAAGAAGAGGATACGTGGGGAAGGAGAGAGAGAGCTTTTCTGTCATGCTTTGAGGGGAGAAGAAAGCAATAATCGTGTGAGGTCTCAGGGAGAGCTTGGGCCTGTGGCCTCTGCTCCAGGCGGGTGACCGGTGATGTTTGACAGGGGCTAGGTGGGACTAGGCACTGAAGTTTAGGGCAGGTGGGGAGACGGGGATAATAAATTGTAAGGGTGAGCTTTTCCAGATGGGAGACAGTAACGCCCAGCAACTGTGCCAAGAAGGCAAATCATAAAGGTACAACTGTGTGTATGTGTATTGGATTTAATGGTCTTGGGTGGTAGCTGGTCACCTCCTGGTTGCAAAGTCGGGCAAACAAAAGAGAAGCTGAGAGGGGCTGGTAGTGCGGCTAGTCCCGTGTAAAGGCAGTGGCATTTAAAACTGCATGCAACATATATGTCTGTGTACCACATGCGCACAAATAAAATAAAAATAAAACAAAATAATAATGAAGTATAAACCGGACTTGACAGTAAAACTTTGAACATATATCACTCAGGGTTAAAGACATAGCACAGAGGTTAAGAGTGCTTGCTGCTCTCTCTGAGAAACCCCGTTAGGTTGCCCACACGCCAGCTCCAGGGACTCTGATGACATCTTCTGGCTGCCGTGGGTACCCACGTTCACATGCATATAAGTCACACACTCATGCAAATAAATTATATACATTTACATATGCATATATTTTCATTCAATATGTTACATGTTATCTTTTTTAAGTCTATACTACGTATTGTAGTAAAAAGTAATTTAAAAAAATCCTGGTGCAGGATTTTTACTTACCTCAAGCCATTTATGTTCCAGGATGAAAGACAGCACAATAGCTGGGCAGCTGGCTGCCCTCCATGCTGTTAGAATCTATTTCCCCATGGATAACCCAAGTGATTACTTCCAGCTCCATCTGGGCTGCTCTCAGCTCCAACCAGGCAGCCCTCTGGGCCATGTTCTCTTGACCCCCTAGCCCATGGCAACTTCTCCTTTCTCCCCTCCTACACTTATTCTTTATCCTATGGTAGCTTCTCTCTCCTCTCTTTCCTCTCCCTCATGGTCCCAAGCCCAGGAAAACCTAAACTCTGTCTATGTCTCTTCTCCCCAGCTATTGGTTGGTGGCATCTTTATTTTCCAATCAGAATTAGCTGGGGGCGGTGTCCCTCTGTGTCCTATGTGCAGACTCTCTTGTCTTTGGGGCAAACAGTTTTGGGGACCCAAATGAGCATTAGAATACAAGCAGCATTAGCCCAACCCACTACAACATATAATATATGTATATGTCACATTGTTAGTCTTCGTTATGCTGACTAGAAATGTGCTCTTCCTAACCCTTCAGAGTGACAGGATGCTCGTCACCTGGGCGAGCGGATGCTGGCAGAGTTACTGCTGAGGGTACACAGGTCTGCATCCCTGCTGGGCTGTGCCCACCGAACCTGACCTCCCGTCGTGGATCGTACCTGCCTCGGGATCCCTGTTATGCATTCAAGGGTGTGTCCCGGCTTAAGGTCTACACTGGGTACATTCCCACTGTGTCACTCAAGAACAGAGTCACAAACTTGAAAAGACAGAAACAAGTCCCTGTGATCATAGCACTCCTATTTCCTCTGCGGGCACCGCGCATGAGGCCCACTTTGCTACAGAGGTCCCCATGTGGGCCCCATGAGTAGGGCTGCCGTCTGGAAGAAAGGTTTCCAGTCGTACAGATTCCTTCAAAATTTTTAAACACAAATTCACAGAACACCTTATTGGTTGGTTCTTCCCTCATCCTGCATCTTGGACAACCCGTGCCACCTGTGTGTTTCAATGTCCCCATTGTCCTATAAACTTGTGTATCAACTTGACAGGCTTCTTGGAAAACACGCGGACACACACACTTTTTCATTTTTCCAGGATCGTGTCACAGAGCCACTTCAAACATGTTTAAAAGGAAGATGAGTTTTATGGTTTCAAATCTAACTGCTCAGACTGTAACTTCCTTTTTAATGTAGTATTTTTATTAATTCTTTAGAAATTCCTTACACACATAGGAAGTGGCGGTGGTGCATGCCTTTAATCTCAGCACTCGGGAGGCAGAGGCAGGCCAGCTTTGATACCAGCCTGATCTACAAAGCGAGTTCTGGGACAGCCAGAGCAACACAGGGAGAAACCCTGTCTCCAAAAAATAAAAAGTAAGTAAAAGTCTAATATATATCCATACATGCATACGATATACGTTAGTCATATCTACCCCATTCCTCCCTCCTAGAGTACTAGTTCTTATGGTACAAACTGCTTCTATTCTTTGGGTTTTACAATCGGAAAATGAGATACTGAAAAAAGGGGAAAACACTGACCTTGTTGAACTGATTTATGTGGCTCAGTGGTCGAGCCCCTGCCTAGAATCCCCCAGTGAGGGACTGGGGGCGTGGCTCAGTGGTAGAGCCCCTGCCTAGAATCCCCCCTGTGAGGGGCTGGGGTATAAAGCATTTGTCTAGTATATACCAGGCCCTGGGTGTAATACTTACTATGGCCAAAAATAAAACCCTATGAACGTAAGTAGCTTATTTGCAGCAGAATGCAATGGATTCCTGTGTTGGTTAATGCAAAGCCAAAACAAGTGTGGCCCACACATAAGAAAAGAAAAGACAGCTTTATTATTAGGGCCATGGAGATGACACGGAGGACGAAAAGCTGTGATTAGCTATACAAACCTGATGTGACACAAGTTTCATGTCCGGGACCCACATGGAAAGCAGATTTCAGTGAGAGTTATCGGTAATGGCAGCACTCCAGCAGCGAGAGGGGAAGCAGACAGGAGAGTGTATCCAGGGAATTCTTGGGCCAGCAGGCCAGAAGTACTCACTACAGCAGCAAACCAGGAGAAACTCTGCTTCTACAAGGTAGAAGCTGAGAACTGACTCTGTACAAAGAGCCCTCCCCACCCTGCCAGACAGGGTATCTCTGTCTTGTAACGTGCTCTGTAGACCAGGCTGGCCTCAAACTCACAGAGGTCTGCCTGCCTCTGCGTCCTGAGTGCTGGGATTAATGGCGTGCACAAAACAACCACCCAGCTGTAAAATGATTTTCTTAAAACTAAGCCTGGCTTCTTGCGCTTAGGCAGGGACTTGGGGAATCCGGATGAGGAAGATTATTCCAGGTGCTGATCAATCCTCAAGCAACCGGAAATGGCCTCTGCAGCTTGTCGGTGGGCAAAACCAATGATAAACCAGTGCGGCTTTTCGTTAAGTAACGGGAAATCCCCCCCAAGCAGTTTCTCACCAACCACACAGAGATAAGATAAAGCAATGGCAGGAAAAATGTGGTTAGAGGTTTTCTTCTTGGGCTCCCAGAAGCAGAGAAAATGAACCAGATCCGGTGGTGAGCTGTTTTTCCACATCTACAACACAATCTAGGTATAATCGAGGTATGGTTTTGCTTGCTACAGAACTGGGGATTGATCCTCTGACCGTGCCTAAACTACAGCAGCCCCAGCCCCAACCCCGCCCCCGCCACCCGACTCCCTCCCCGCTTCCCCCGCCACCAGGACTCTTTGTAAATATTTGAACTAGGCTTGATGGGCTGTCAGCATCCACTTGTCTCTGTCCCCATTGGTGGAATTATAGTCGTGGAGTCACGCGAGGCGTTTTAGGTATGCGCTGAGGATTCAAAATGGGGAGCCACCACCTCTGTAAGCCATTAGCCTGCCCTTTTAAAGCCAGAAAGGACAAATGCACCTCACCACGGCATTGGTGACCTCTGCAGCTCTTGGGCTCTAGCCCATCTTGATCAGCCAGTCTCTCTAGAGCCCACTAACTAGTTTACTTTCAGTTCTTTTCCCATGTGTAGATGTGGAGGGAGGGTATGTGTTCACGTGTACACGTGTCTGGGAAAGTATAAAAGCATGTGTTTGTGCGTATGTGGGATCAAAGGTAGACAGACACCAGGCTTCCTCCTCAATCGCTTTCCGCCTTAGTTTTCCAGGCGGGTTTCATCGACCCCAGAGCTCATCGCTTTGTCTCGACTGGCTGGACAGTGAGCTTCAGGAACAACCCCAACCCCAACCCCCAACCCCGGCCAACCCCCTAGGCTTCCCTGGCGCTTGAGTGGCAGGTGCACACTGCACCCTACTGGAGAATTAACCTCAGTTCCTCAGGTAGGGCGCGGGGATGCACAACTTTAATCCCAGCACTTGGGAGGCAGAGGTAGGATCTCCGTTGAGTTCAAGGACAGCGTTATATATCTCAACAGAATATAACGAATAAAAATTTTATAAAAGTCCTTGGCTCGGGCTGGAGAGATGGCTCAGCGGTTAAGAGCACCCGACTACTCTTCCAGAGGTCCTGAGTTCAATTCCCAGCAACCACATGGTGGCTCACAACCATCTGTAAAGAGATCCGATGCCCTCTTCTGGTGTATCTGAAGACAGCTACAGTGTACTTATATATAATAAATGAATAAATCTTTAAAAAAAAAAAAAAAGTCGTAGAGCGCTTGCCTAGGAAGCGCAAGGCCCTGGGTTCGGTCCCCAGCTCCGAAAAAAAGAAAAAGGAAAAAAAAAAAGTCCTTGGCTCAGGGCTGAGGAGATGGTTCAGTGGGTAAAAGAATTTGCCACATAAGCCTGACAGACTGAGTTCAATTACCAGAAACCATGTAAAGACCAGAGGGGAGGACTGACTCCAGCTGACCTCTGACCTACACACACACACACACACACACACACACACACACACACACACACACGTATGTATATATGTGTGTGTATGTATGCATATATGTGTATATATGTATATGTGTGTATATATCAAATAAAATGTAATTACATTTTTATTTAACTATCTTTGGCTCAGAATTTGGCCTGGCTGAGGAACACTTGCTGAGCATATATGCAATGCCCCACTATAAACAAAAACAACAACAACAAAAACCAGACAAATGAAAAAAACAAACAAACAAACCAACAAATACTAAGAACAATATTCCCCAGACTTCCTTGTCCATACAAGTAGAAACAAAAAAGCACTTAAAATATATGTGAGGTATTAGACATTAAACAGCCCTGTCCTCAAAAATTAACTCAAGAGACATCAGGTGCACGCTAAAGTCGTTTTATATTTATAATTCATGTATTAGTGTACACGCATGCTCCAGTGCATGTGAGCACATGAGACACAAGCAGGTGTGTGGCGGTCAGGCATCGGAGGCACAGCTTAGACAAAGCTGTGGAGGAACCAGACTCCTTAAATCCGAAGGCCTTTTCTTCAAGGGAAGAAAATGACTGACACCCTTTCACTGGAAGGCTGGGGTGCTTGCTGTTTAACAACCTGTGATCCTTTGCTATGCAGTAGAGCCAGCCTTCCTGGATCCCCCAATAGCCTGAGCATTTTCAGCCCCTTATCCTGAGCTGTGTCTCAGTGAATGGAGCCCGTCCTTAGGCGAGAGTCCCAGGTACTTCCCGCCCTCCATCATCTTTGATGGTGCGCATCTGTCTTTGCCAAGGGCCTTAAATGAACAGCATACGAAGGGGCTGGAGAGGTGGTTAAGACCATTGGCTGCTCTTCCAGGGGTCCCGGGTTTGACTCTGAGCATGGATGTGATGGCTCACGTCTCTCTATAGCTCCTGTCCCAGGGGATCCCACGTCATCTTCTGGCCTCTGAGAGCACTGCACGTGCTACACAGACATACATGCAGGCAGAACACCCATAAACATAAAATTTTAAGGGGGGGGGAATAGAGTATAGGAACAGGGCTAACCCCATTTTGCCCTGGGAACCATTTTAGGACTTTAGTTAGGTTAGCTTTCTATTTAGCGTGAAGTTTCTGTTTCTCTGAATTGGGCTGTGCCCCACCCCTGTCAACACGGACAGGCCCATAACAAATGTTTCAGGATTTCTTTAACTGCCTCGGTCTTGCTTCTGTGACCATGCATGCCTGTAAAATCCCCTACCTTGCAGTTTTGTCCTATAAAAGAGGCTTGAGAAATTGTTCTCCCGAGCCCCGCCTCAGAGGGAGATAGCGGCAGATTTAGCTGTCTGGCGTGCACACTAAAGCTTCCTTTGATCTGGCCATGATTTGAGGTTGGTGGTCTTTCTTCTCAAGCCTGTGTGATGAACACGACCATCTCCCACCTGCTGCGTGTCCCGGTCTACTAGGCGAGGCGCTCACACTGCTCCATGACCACTGGCTTTCCAGACCTCAGATCCACCTTCCTAGTCCCTTCTTGTCCTCTCAGGACTCCTTCAGCAGCTTCACCAGCTCTACCCTGATTTAAGCTCAAATGTACAGACGTTACTCTCCCGAAGAGTGGAACTGCAGGCTGGAGCACAGAGAGCCACACCCTTCTCCCAGCCTGCCAGCATCCACCATTCCTGAAACCATGTTTATATCACACTAACTCCAACAGGCTTCTCAGCTTTGACCTTTCCAAGTACTCTCACCTCCCTCCCGGAACACCCCTTCCCCTCTTCACCTCCAAGGATCCTGTTTTGAAGTCGGACCTGCAATTTTCCCTTTCCCAGTGAGATGTCTATTCATCCAGTATGCAGAATGATTTAGTGGTGTGGGGTACCCTTACTTGTGATTTGTGTCTAATTCAGCAAGACTCCAGCTAAGAACGGGAACTAAGTCTGTTTCCCCTCTTATTTGACCTTGACACTCAACAAATGTTTCTTCTTTTCCTAGATTTATGTTATGAGAGGGAAGGGGAGGGGAAAGGAAGGGAGGGGGAGGGGAGGAGGAGGAGGAAGGGGGAGAGCTGAAGCACTAGCATCAATGGAGGAAGAAGGCTGGAGCTGGAGTGACGGTTTTTAGACACTCAAATGTTGGTGATGGGAACCGAACTTGAGCCCTCTACAAGAGCCCTTATCTATCTATCTATCTATCTATCTATCTATCTATCTATCTATCTTTCTTTCTTTCTTTCTTTCTTTTCTCTTCTCTTCTTTTCTTTTCTAGAGGGGGTGGTTTTGTTGGAACAAAGGCTAGCCTCAAACTCACAAATTCACCTCCTGCCTCCCAAGTGCTAGGATCAAAGAAAGATGTGCGCCACCATCACCCAGTTCCACAAATGTTTGGGCTTTTTGTTATTTCAAATTAGCTCAGACCACTGAAATTAAAAAGCACTTTTCAAAATCCTCCCACGGTTCTGCTTACTGCGCTGCATTTACTGTGGGCTGTAAGAGGGGGGCGGCAGCAGCCAGGAGAGATTATAGACAAAAGGAGTATTCTCTGAACAGATGAGTCCACGGCCTTTCCTTAGCAGCCCCTCCTCCCCCTGGATATCCAGCCACAAGAGTAGAGAGGAGCAGCGTTCTGGTCCCTGGATAGACCGCGAAGCTACAAGTGAAGGAATAGAAGGTAAGCCATTCTTGGGAAAGAAGGGGCGATATCTGGGCAGTTTTCTGGGGTTTGTGCTATCATGAAATCTGTGAGCCTCCGGTGGACCATGGGCTCTGAGCAGGTAGAGCTGAAGGAGAGATGATTGGTGAGATGATAGGCTGGGAGCAGATCTAAGACCCACACAACACCTAGTATCCATGTGCCAGCTCTACCACTCAACCCGGACTGTGCAGGACACAGCCAGCTCTGCAGGGACCAGCAACCAGCAACCTAACTCTGAACAGCCAGAGAGCAAAACTGTGCTTCTGGGAGCAGATGGGATAGCAGTTGCCACGGTACAGCCTGGAGTCCGGAAGTGTGCACTTTGGAGTCTGACCCCTGAAAACAAGCCTAAGAGGCCCCTCACTATGAGTGACGAGAATACAACTCCCAAAGGTCACCGCGGTACACTGCGCCTCGGCACTTCCGGTCATCAATGATGCATATTCGCTTATAGCCTCCAGGATCCCCGTTAAAAGACCGGGTCCCCATCCCCGTTAGCTATGTGGCCTGGTCACAAGACTCTTTTTTTTTTTTTTTCTTTTTTTTGGAGCTGGGGACTGAACCCAGGGCCTTACGCTTGCTAGGCAAGCGCTCTACCACTGAGCTAAATCCCCAACCCCCACAAGACTCTTTCATAGCACTCCTGGTCCGGGAAGCTGCGGTGCTTGATATGGATACCACGCAGATTGGCCCCGGAGCGATCTTATAGAATTAGCTATCAGAAAGATCTCAACACTTGAGGGCAGTAGAGCTGACTGAAAGGTCTAATCCAAAGCTCTGGTTCTCAACCTTTCTAATGCTGCAACCCTTTAATACAGTTAGTTCCTCATGCTGTGACCTCGAACCATAAAATTATTTCGTTGCTACTTCAGAACTGTAATTTTGCTGCTATGAATCGTAATGTAAATATCTGTGTTTTCCAATGGTCCTAGGCAACCCCTGTGAAATGACGGCCCCTTGAGGGGGGTACCCTGGGAATCACAGGCTGAGAACCACTGGTCTAGAGCACATAATGCTTTACGGAGGACTTAGGTTCAATTGCCATTCAAAACTTCAGTTCCAAGAGATCCTATCACCTCTGTGGGCACTGGGTAACACGCGGTGTACATACATACATACATACATACATACATACATACATACATACAATACACAATAAAAACGTTTTTCCAGGACATCCAAGACTACAAAGGGTGACCATGAAGAGGGAGGTGGGGAGGAAGGAGGAAGGAAGTACAAAGGGAGGAAGATAGATGGAGGAATGGATGCAGACTGAGCTCAGGAGGGTTAGTAATCCTAGCGCACAAGAAGCTGATGCAGTTACACGTGGAGTCCCTGGTCAACTTTGTAAGAAATAAGTTAGCTGAGGAAAATGAAGACCCTATTTCAAATAAATACAAAAGGATAAACTATTAAATGAAAAAGTTAAATGAATCAAAATCAAGAAACTGAGTCAAAGAAATGTTTAGAGCTCATAGGAAAAATAAAACACAAAACGGCAAAAGACAGTGTGAACAAATGCAAAGACATATCTGCTCTTGGATAGATTTAATTTCCTGAGGACATCCATCTTCTCTGGGTGCATCGATAAACCAGTCACGAGCTCAATAAAGACACTATTCATTTCCCTCATCTTTAAGTTCGAGACAAAGCTGAGTATCATTTGAGAAAATATTAGGGAAGCCAGGCAACTCTTGAAAGGCAGCGGGTTGCCATATATTGAGGCATATTTTAAGCCTTTGTCATTAAAGCAAGACGCTGTCATTTGCAGACGCCGCAGGGAAGCAGGAAAAAAAAATCAAATCTAGAAATAGAACCAGCCACAGATGCGGAGCCAGCATGCAGTACAGATAGTATCTCGAGCCAGGAAACCGGGTGAAGGACTCCAGTGTGTGATGGCGGGATCGCCGGATAGCTGGTGGAAACAATCACATCCAGTCTCCGGCCCATACAGCCGATGCATTTGAAATGAACCGAAGACTGAAATGGAAAGAGAAGAAAAGAAACCAGAAATGGCTCAGGCTGAAGAGAGCCTGCTACTATTGCAGAGGACCCAAGTTTCAGTCCATACCTACAGACAAGTGTCTCACAGTGGCTGCAACTGCACCTTGAGGGGATCCAACACCCTCTTCTTCTGGCTTCCTCTGGGACTTGTGCTCGCTCGTACATGCCCACATGTGCACCGAATTAAAATAAAATAAAAGCATACAAAGAGAAAAGCAGCCGGGCAGTGGTAGCACAATCCTTTAATCTGGCACTACTCAAGAGGCAAAGGCTGGTGGATCTCTGTGACTGAGGTCAGCCTGATCTACAAAGAGAGGTCCAGGGCAGCCAGGGAAAACCCTGTCTCAAAAAACCAAACCAAACTGAAAAACAGCAAATAGAAAAAAAACAAACAACAACAAAAACGAAGAGAAAAGCAAATATATAGAAATTCCCCCACAATTCGTAACGAAGTTTTTTAACCGATGAGCCATCTCTCCAGCACCAGAGAAAGGATTTTTTTTTTATTGTTGTTTTGTTTGAGACACATATCCAAGGCTGACCTTGAGCACTTCTCTGTAGTTAAGGGTGACTTTGAATACCTGATCCTCCTGTCTCTTTCTCCCCAGACTGGGATTACAGATGTGCCTTACAACACTTGGTGTATGTAGTGTCAGAACACAAGGCTTCGTAATGCCCTCTACCATCTGAACCTCATCTTCAGCCCAGCAAACTCTCCTAATAATAACATTCAGTCATGTGAAAGCAAAAGAGAGCATATTTACATATTTACATAGTATAAAATAGCATGAGCAAAGTCAAAAAACAAACGACTTACAGGGACAGTGTGTGTGTTATATCCTGTATCATAGACAAAGAGTAATTAAGGATACCAGGAAGTTGCCGGTTGTGGTGGCGCATGCCGGTAGGACTTGCTGAAGGAGGCAGAGGCAGGAGGATCACGAGTTCAAGGGTTCAAGGCCAGCCTGGGCTACACATTTTGGGGTTGGGGATTTAGCTCAGTGGTAGAGCACTTGCTTAGCAAGCGCAAGGCCCTGGGTTCGGTCCCCAGCTCTGAAAAAAAAAAGAAAAAAAAAAAGGATACCAGAAAGTTCTTAGGGTGAGAGGAAGATAGCAAAAAGCTTGTCATGGAAATGGGAACTTGGGGGAGCAGCTGGAGACTTAGCTCAGTGGTTAAGAGCACTGGTTGCTCTTCCAGGGGTCCTGGGTTCAATTCCCAGCAACCACATGGAGGCTCACAATGTCTGTAGTTCAAGCCCTCTACTATACTGTGTGGAGATACAACATTCGTATAAACAAATCTTTTAAAAACAGGCCGGGGAGACAGCTCATTCAGTAAAGTGCCTGGCGTGAAAACACACAGACCTGAGTCCAGCTGTCAGAACCATCCACACAACAAGCTGGACCCGATGGTGGAACTGTGTAAATCTCAGCACGTGGGCAGTCTGCGCCCGCAGTCTATGTCTAGTCTAGTCACAGAGTTCTAGGCCATTGAGAATTCCTATCTCAAAACAGACACAAAACCAAACAAAAATAAACTCACTAACCAAAAACAACTTGGGCAGCCCTGAGGAAAAATACCAATGTTTACCTATGGCTCCCAAGCATGTGCGTGTACACACACACACACACACCTACTTCTGTAACCCTAGCACTCAGGAGCCAGAAGCAGGAGATTGTGAGGTCTGGGCTATCCTGGGGTACTGAATGGAAAGCCAGCCTAAATAAATAAATGCCAAAGACAAAAATGAGGAAAAGATGAATCGGCTGAGGGCCAGCAAGATGGCTCAGTGGGTCAAGGTGCTTGCTACCAAGCCTAAAGAGCTGAGGTCTATTCCTGGAAACCTACACAGAAGCAGGAGAAAACCAACTTCCTCCGGTTCTCTTCTGACCGTCACAAGCTCACATAGATATGCATACGCACACCACATACAGACCCTCGAAACAAATAATAGAGAGAAATCTGCGGCAAAGCCCCTCCTGACAGAAAAGGTGAAGATGTCAGTGATTGCCTTAGCAACAGAACATGCTGTGCATTTGAATCATCTCATCCCCATAGCAACGCAGAATCATAGTCCTTTGGAGTCGGGTAGCAACAGCGCCTGTTTAGGCCGACCTCTTAGATAAAAACAAGAACAGAAACAAACCAAGACAAATCTGCACCCCCACCCACCCGCCCCCCTGGCTTTCAAAGCCCGTTTTTTCCCTTGGAAATACAATGGAATGTTGATACAAAAAGGATGAACGCCGGGGTAAACACTTTGCTGAGTCTGTCTCTTGCCTGACCAGTACTGAGGATACAGGAGCATAACCAGGGAGGCTTGGCTTTTAGCTGGGTGCAGGAATTGAACTCAGGCTGCGGAAAATGCTCTATCCACCACTTTCCCAGCCCCCACTTTGCTGATCCTTCAGCAAACTTAAATCTGTAGCTGAGTTACTAAGAACAAAGGAGTTTTGCTTGCTTGTTTGTGTTTGTTTTCGTTTTTTTGACTGAGGGAGGAGGAGCAAGCTTGTCAGGGATGAATGGGGAAATGTTAGTATTGGAGACCACAGAGCAAGGACCTGTCATTCATTTCTCCCTGAACACAAACGAGGTTACAAATTTCTCTGTATGGAGGATGCCAGGCAAGGCAAACCGCTCTTCCTCCTTATCAGCTCTAATTAAGTATTGTAATAGGAAGATAATTTCCCCTCAGTCAAGACTCTAACTTGTGGCTTGGAAGCAGGTCAGATGTTCGTTTGTTTGTTTACTTAATTACTTGTTTATTTTGAGACAGGGAGGCTCCTTTATGTAGCCCCTGCTAGTCTGGAACTTGCTATGTAGACCAGGCTGGTTCAGAATTCACAAAGACCCAGCAGGACTTGCTATCCGTGGGCTGGTGAGACAGCAGTCTTGGAAATCACCACCTTGTCCCAACAAACAAAATATTGAACACGCTGGAAGCTCAGTGACTCAGTTAAGATTGATTCATCAGAGGCCTGGGGCAGGCAAACCCACAACCTCAGACAATAAGAGACACCCAGGGAGTTGACAATCACACTCACCTAAGCAGAAACCTCTCTGGCAGATGGCCACAGGCAGGAAAACCTAAAGATGAGTTTTAACAGTGAGTTGCTGGAGCACTACCCCGAGGGGACCTGGCTGCTGGGTTCAGGAGCTGGGAGCTGGAGCAGGGCCCGACAGAGGGCGCTGTGTGGTGGAAGCCCTCCTGAGTGAGGTAGGACGGAAATTAAGCTAGAACACGTGGTCTCAAAGCACTCAGGACTGGCTGACCTTGCTTAACCTGTGGGGTTTTAATCAGAACCCTCATATACCCGGAGAAAGGGGAGCGGGGGAGCACAAACCCATTGTCACACACCCCCACTCCCACCCCCTTTACTTCCACCTCCTATGTGATGGTTAATCTTGGTTGGCAGTTGGCTGTGGGAGCGATAGGGAAATCTAATCAGAGATAGCCCCTTTGGGGTGGGGGGCTGTAAGAGTATTTCCAGGAAGGAGTAACTAAGAGGGGAAGCCCCTCCTCCTGAGTGGATGGGAGCTTCCAGCAGCAACTCGGGTATAGAGAGATCTGAGGACAGAACAGTGCTATTTGCTTACCTTCACTTCCTGCCGCTGACTGCATCCATCCCGCTATGGCTGCTGCTGCTCCTGCCGCCGCGCTGCTGCCATTGTCCATAACTGACATTGGGACATACCTTTTTTTTTTTTTTTTTTTTTTTGTCTTCCAATAACGACCAGCGGTCTCCCTAAATCCTCCAGGCTTTAGCTGTCTGTTGTATTGGGACTATGGAAGCACCCAGCCTCATGGACTTGAGCAGATGTTCCTAACCTCTCCAGAAGCAAATGGCAATTGTTGGATTAGCCAGCCTGAATCAAGTAAGCTAATCTAATAAGCCCTTTGTGAACACACCGCATTCATTCTGTGTGTTCTGTTCCTTTGGAGAGTCCTTACTCACTGACTTGGGAAGAAAACTAGGGGCCTCCTGTCAGAGCGTAACTGAGTCCAAGGGTGAGAGCACAGGCTGTAGTTGGTAGTGACTGATTCAATCTGGCATCTTTCTTGGCCTCTGAATTGCTCTGCTTGGCCTCAAACTGATTCTAGCAATCTGTTCTTATCTTCTGACTCCTTCTCATTCTCTTGTTCACTCTGTCTTTACCTGTGTCTAGCTTGTTCTCTTCAATCTGTCTCTGTGAAACTCTCCCGGTAACACTGCCTCCTTCTCCCTCTGTGTTGCTCTCCTCTCCCTCACAACTCTACTGCACTGCTGTCCACGAACTCTACTGTATTCCTGCTCTGTACCCTCTCCCTCCTGTACTGTCTCTCCCTTAAATAGCTTCCCTTCCTTTTTCTTCTTGCGAGAGTTGGGCATATCCTATACTGTCAAATCTTTCTCTGATTCATCACTTTGTCTGCCATTCGGTTAGACATTACTTTCAAATGTGGTGTTTCCTCCTACAAACTAACTTTACCTTCATTGATTGGGATTACAGGTGAGTGCCAAGGGCACGTCTGTATTCCAACCAGAGGAATTAAAGTTTGTGCCCAGGGCTGAGCTACACCCTAACTAGAAACTGATTCAAATAGCGTATAACTCAGGGTGCAGACTGAAATCATCAGAAGCTTTGAAAAAGAAGTAGAGAGAAGAAAACTACCTGTCCCTTCCCCCTACTCCCACTTTCCAGCCACCACTCCCTCCTTCCCTTCCTCTATCCCTCCATAGCCTGCAATGAGTAAGGAAAACAGCTAATGGGCTCAGTGTGGTGGCACACACCTTTAATCCCAGCACTCAGGAGGAAGAGGTGAGAGGATCTCTATGGGTTTAAGGCCAGCCTGATCTACACAGTGAGTTGCCAGGGCTACACAACGATACCCTGCCTCAAAAGAAATATAAAATGGCCATCAGTCTCTCGTGGTCCCAGCCCACGTCTCAAGGGGAGTCCCCGTGAAACTTAGCAACGAAAAGAGCAGTGAATCCAATGTGTTTGCCTCTCTTTGTTGCCTGATGCCTGGCCTTTCATCTGAGTATTAACCAAGCCTAACTCTGCTTATCATTCCAGATTGGGCACAATCACCGTGATAGGGCTGTAGACGGGAGTGTGCTGGTTTGAATTAGAATAAATGCCTCCTTAGAATGAATGGTTCATATTCTGAATACTTGGCCTCTGGTTGGTAGAACTGTTTGGGAAGGAGTAGGGGGCATGGCTTTGTTGGAGGAGGTGTGTTATGGGGGGCTGACCTTGAGATTTCAAAAGACTTACCACTCCCAGTGTGTTCTCTGCCTCCAACTTGGAGATCAAGATGTGAGCTCTCAGTTGCTATTCCAGCCACCTGTTGTCAGGCCTTTGCTCCACCACTGTAGGCTCAAGCCTGATGGAAGCTCAAGCCACATTAAACTATCTGTTTTATAAGTCTGAGTGGTGATGGCGCACGCCTTTATTCCCGCACTTGGAAGGCAGAGGCAGGCAGATCTCTTGAGTTTGAGGCCAGTCTGGTCTACAGAGTGAGTTCCAGGACAGTCAGGGCTACACAGGGAAACCCTCTCTCAAAATAAAAAAACAAAAACAAATCACTAAAAGAATCGAACAAAAAATTTAAGTTGCCTTGGTTATGGTGTATTATCACACATCAAAAAAAAAAAAAAAAAAAAAAAAGACTGGGGTGGGGGATTTAGCTCAGTGGTAGAGCACTTGCCTAGCAAGCACAAGGCCCTGAGTTCGGTCCCCAGCTCCGAAAAAAAAAAAAAAAAAAAAAAGAAAAGAAAAAAAAGAAAAGAAAAAAAAAAAGACTGAGACACTGGATCTCTTTGTCTCTATGTGGCTTCTTACTATCCAGGAGACTTTTCCTAGCCTTTAATTCTTTTAAAAATTTTATGCGTATGTGCATAATATCTGTGTGCATTCAAGCACATGTGCATGTGTGGGTACACAAGCGTGCGAAGCAGAGATCAGAGATCAATGGCAAGTGTCTTCCTCATCCATTTTGCATCATCTTTTTTCTTCGATTTCCTTACTACATTTAGTGTGTGTGTGTGTGTGTGTGTGTGTGTGTGTGTGTGTGTGTGTGTATGTGTGTGTGTGTGTGTGTGAAAGAGAGGGGGAGAGGGGGAGAGCAAACTCGTGAGATCAAAGGAACTGAAGCTGGTTCTCTTTCAACTTTGTTGGTCCCAGGGATCAAACTCAAGTCCTGAGGTTTAGTAGCAATCACCTCTATTCCACAGAGCCATCCCCCAGCCCTACCTTGTCTGTCACTGAACAATAAGCCCCAGGCAGCCTCCTATCCCTGCCCTCTGGCCACCCCAAGCTAAGATTACAGACCACACCTGCCTCTTTTTTTTCCTTTTATCTTTTTGTGAGATGGGAGGAGGATTCTCTGTCTGTCCTGGAACTTCCTTGTAGACCAGGTTAGCCACCAACTCAGAGATCTGCCTGCCTCAGTCTCCCGAATGCTGGGATTAAAGACATATACCACCACTGCCAGCCACCTGGCTCTTTTTTTTTTTTTTTTTAACATGGGTGCTGGGGATCAAACTGGGGTCTGTGTGTTTATGTGGGAGGCATTTCATTGATGGATCCACCTTCCCAGGTCTGTACACTTAGCTTTTTGACATAGAACCAAAAATAAGCCAAAGAGACAAAGTTGCCCTTACTTCTTGGAGGTAGTATGCTGTCCCTTCATTGCCTTCTACTGGACCAGGCTAGCCCAAGGCAAGCCCAGGTCCAAGTGGAGGAAAGTAGACACTATTTCTTAGTGGAAGTGTAGCAAAAGTCACTTTGTTAACTGCCGAGTCATGGGAGAGGAGTGGCTCACAGGGGAAGGGAGTTCTTGTAAGAATCTGGTGACATCATTTGTCCCTCCTTGAACAGCCTACTCTACTCCGAGAAGACAGCCCACAGAACTTCTGCTCTGGTACAGTGCAGACAGGCGTAGCTTGGACCCAGAACAAACGATGCCCTTTACAACCCAGATAACTGAAGCATGAGATAAATTGAGATGAATTATTATAAGATCAGATTTGCTTTTTTTTTCTTCCATAAAATGGAATATTAAAGAACGGGTAGGGGAAGCCATGCCTGTGAGATGGCTCAATGTATAAGCACTTGCTGCCAAGCCTGAGGAGCTGAGTTCGATTCCCAAGACCCACATATGTACTACCACACTCATACACACACACACACACACACACACACACACACACACACACGCACGCACACACACGCACGCACACATGTAAAAGAATTAAAAGGCAGAAGAACAAATGGAGCTTAGGGGCAGTGCACTTGTCTAAAATACACAAAGCTGTTCATTCTAATCCCAACACCACAAATGGGAGGGAAAACAGGGGTGTTGGTTCCATGGTTAAAAGCACCTGTTGCTCTTGCAGAGAACCTGTGTTTGATTCCCAGCACCCACATGATGGCTAACAGTTGTGTGTGACTGCAGTGCCAGGGGATCCAATGCCCTCTTCTGGCCTCCAAGAACACTAGACAGACACTGTATATGTACATAATGTTATATATATACATATATATATTCATATATCACAAAATGGGAGACTAAAAGTAGCAATTTGAGGGTTGGGGATGTGGCTCAGTGGTAGAGCGCTTGACTAGCAAGCGCAAGGCCCTAGGTTCGGTCCCCAGCTCCGAAAAAAAAAAGAATTAGAAAAAAAAAAAGTAGCAGTTTGGAAACTGGTATAATGACCTCTCTGTATTCTCAGTTGTTGAAGTTTTATTTAACGTGAATGAGTGTTGTGAGCGTTGTGCCTGCATGTATGTCTGTCTACCACATGTGTACCTGATATTCATAGAAGCCGGAGGAGGATGTCAGATCTCCTGGAACTGGATTTACAGAAGATTGTGAGCCACTCTGGGTGTTGGAAAAGCCCAGGTCGTCTGAAAGAGCGGCAAGTATTCTTGACTGCTGAGCCATCTCTCTAGTCCCTCTCCTAATTTTTAAAAACTTAGAGTTGGGGGCTGGAGAGATGGCTCAGCGGTTAAGAGCACTGACTGCTCTTCCAGAGGCCCTGAGTTCGATTCCCAGCAACCACATGGTGGCTCACAACCATCTGTAATGAGATCTGATGCCCTCTTCAGGTGTGTCCGAAGACAGCTACAGTGTAACCACATACATGAAGTAAATAACTCTTAAAAAAAAAAAACTCAGAAGTTATCATCAAGAGTGGGAGCTGCCGGGCTGGAGAGATGGCTCAATGGGCTGGAGAGATGGCTCAGCGGTTACGAGCACTGACTGCTCTTCCAGGGGTCCCGAGTTCAAATCCCAGCAACCACATGGTGGCTCACAACCATCTGTAATGAGATCGGATGCCCTCTTCTGGTGTGTCCGAAGACAGTGACTTATATATAATAAATAAATAAATCTTTAAAAAAAAAAAAAAAAGAGTGGGAGCTGCACAGTAGCTAAGAGTGGAAAATGATGAAAAGAAAAAAGATGTCTGATGCTGACCTCTGGCCTCCACACATACCTATAGGCACATGTGTTGCACACACAATAGATAATTGAAAAATGAAAATCACTTCATGATGTACAAAAAGGAGTGGTTGAAAGAAGCTATGGTAACAAATCAGGACATTTCTTTCTTCTTAATCTCCCTGGAGTTAGGGACAGAAAGCAAACACAGACATAGTCGAATAAAAGATGATGCCAAGGGGGCTTGGCTGGGCAGCGGTGGCGCCCGCCTCTAATCCCAATGCTTGGGAGGCTGAGGCAGGCTGATCTCTGAGTGTGAGGCCAGCCTGATCTACAGAGTGAGTTCCAGGACAGCCAAGGCCACACAGAGAAACCCTGTCTCAAAAAAAAAAAAAAAGAAAGAAAGAAAGAAAGAAAAAAGAAAGAAAGAAAGAAGGGAAGAAAGAAAAGAAAAAACCAAAAGGGGGGGGACAAAGAAAATATGATTCCAGGGCTGGCAAGATGGCTCAGTGGAAAGGTTGATGAACTTAGGTCTGATCCCTGAGACCCACATACAGGATGGAGGAACCGACTTCTGCAAGCTGTCCTCTGACTTGTACATGTGTGTGCGCGTGCGCACACGCACCCATGCATGCGAGTGTTAAATTAATAAGCAAAATGTTGAACCCAGGTCCTATCAGCTCTTACTACTTAGGAAATTAATAGGGAGCTCTGGCCAGGAACATAACCAAAATACTTATTTCTTATGTATGACCTAATCACAATAGCTTTATTGAAATGTGGACAGACGTCACAAGATGCCAGCCAGCCCTCAAGTTTGTTGCCACCCTGCTGTCTTAGCAACATATCCAAGTAATGGGAAGTGGTTGAGCTCGAAAGGTTGATGGAAATCTCAGATTCTAACCATGTCCAGGAAGCTCAGATGTTACCAGTGGAAGCACATACAACTGCTCCACTAGAAGCCATGTTGTCAAAAAAAAAAAAAAAAGTCTGAAATATGCACCAGTTGAATGGGCATAGTTCATCATGGTCAATTTTCCCTTTAGAACCATGCGTCTGGGGGAAGGAAATTAGTTCCTCCCACAACTCAGAGGATAAGTGTAGAAAGCCTTTTCTCCAGAAACCATTGTGTTTTGTGACTGCTGGTTTTGGTTTTATTGGTGTGATAAAACATAAAGCATTCGGATAAAAAGCAACCCCAGGGGTAAGGTTTTACTGCAGCTCACCAGGTTATAGTCCATCAGAGCGGGGAGGGCACAGTGATAAAAACTTAAAAAAAAATCAATCAAACAAACAAGCCAGTCATGGGCGGGAGACCGGGGCTCAGCAGTTAAGAGCACTTACAGCTCTTTCAGAGGACCCAAGCTTGGTTCCCAGCACCCATGTGAAAGGCTCACAACTGCCTGGGACTCTGCTCAAGGGGAGCCAGTGCTCTCCTGCATTCCCCAAGTACCGGTCTCATGCACATATGTACATATGCACATAATTCTTTAAAAAGTCATATATGTCTACAGTCAAGGGCAGAGACATACATACATACATATATATATATCCACAGTGACCAGCTTGCTTTCTCCTCCTTTAGAATTTATGTTTTAATGTGTATGCATGTGTCTCTGTATGTATAATTTATGGCACATGTGTGGAGATGTCTTTGGAAGCCAGAAGAAGGCTTCCAGTCCCCAGAGTGAGAGTCACAGGCAGTTATGGCCACCAGACATGGGCTGGAAATGGAACTTAGGTCCTCTATAAGAGCATCGAGCACTATTATCCCATGAGAGGTCTGTCCCACCCTTCTTTTCTGTACTGCCCAAGATCTCAGGTTATGGTGCTGCCTGCAGTGAACTCCGTCTTTCCACATCAATTCTGCACTCAAGACATACCTCCAGGCCGACCGGACCTAGACAATTTCTCACTGAGATTCAAACATGCATATAATGAATCTTCTTTTTCTTTTTTATTTTATCCCATTCCCTAGACAATTTCTCACTGAGATTCAAACATGCATATAATGAATCTTCTTTTTCTTTTTTATTTTATCCCATTCCCCCTCCCTCTGCTCTTTTTCTTTTTTCTTTTTCTTTTCTTTTTTTTTTTTTTTTTTTCCGGAGCTGGGGACCGAACCCAGAGCCTTGCGCTTGCTAGGCAAATGCTCTACCACTGAGCTAAATCCCCAACCCCCCCTCCTTCTGCTCTTATGAGGGTGCTCCCTCACCCACCCACCTACTCCCTCAGGCCTCCCCGCCCTGACATTCCCCTACACTGGGGCAATGAGCCTTGACAGGACCAAGGGCCTCTCCTCCCATTGATGCCTGACAAGGTCATCCTCTGCAACATATGCAGATTGAGCCATAGGTCCATCCCCCTGTATGTATAATGAATCTTATTACTTCCATTCCTTGTTACTCCCTCTTTCTCCCTTAAAACCCCTTTCTTCTCCATGAATCTCCCTTTTACCGCCATGTATTTTTTTAAAACATGTGACCCGCTGAGTTTAATTAGGATCGTCATAGGACCTTGGGTACTGAGGACAATTATAACCTTTCCCTCGACCACCTTTAACTGCGACACAGTCTCTCAGTGAAGCTGAGAGTCTCCAGAGCTCACCCATTCAGCTAGCCTGACTGGCCAATATGTTTCAGAGACCTGCCTGTCTGTATCTAGCTGGGGTTACAGAAGTCACCGTTCAGCCTTTATTGGGTGCTAGGCAACCAGGAGACACGTTAAGGGCCAAGCTAACTCGCCAGCCCCTGATCTCAGTCCCGATTGTGTGTGGTAGTTTTGTGGGTCTGTAAATTTGTTAGAACTGATAGAAAGTACATTTAATCTGGGTGCTGTGTTCTGTATATAAATTATACCTTAATAACATCAATTTTCTTTCTCTTGTGATAATGGGCCAGAATGGCGGAAAATTACTGCTTCTGAAAGCAGATCCAGTTTGTGTCTAGTTTCCTCTGCGACTAGACCCGAACCAAAGAGCCTCCATTTGCATTAAGCTGATGACAATGGCCAGAGCTCTTAGGAGCAGGATGGGACACACACTGGACTGACGGCAGCCCTGTGCCCCCGAGACTAGTTTTACAGGCTGAATGAACAGTGATGTGAAAAGGAAGAGAGGTGAAATGGGGGAGCACTGAGGAGCTGGGGAGATGACTCAATCAGTGGAGATATAATCAAGGCTCCACTTAATAACCGAATTACAGCATGTCAAGGGGAACAGCCCCAGAAGGTGTTGTCAGGAGGCTGAACCCAGCAGGCCCCATGTCCTTTGCTATTGTTGGTCTGTAAATGTCCCCTAAAGGTCCATGTGTTAACGATTTAGTTCTCAGGGTGGTGCTACTGGTATGTAGTATTAATTATTAATATTTCATACTCTGGTGACAAAGTAACTTAGGAGAGGGAGGACTTTTTAAAGATTTTATTTTTCCTTTATTCACCTATGTGTGTGTGTGTATGTACATGTTCATGCAGGTGCCCACGGGGCCACAGGAGGATGTCAGAGCCCCAGGAACAGGAGTTAACGGGTAGTTCCAGCCATCTGACGTGGTTGCTGGGAACCAAACTCAGGTCCTCTGCAAGAGCAGTACACACTCTTAATGGCTGAGCCAGCCAACTCTCCAGCCCCAGGAAGAGCTTGGTTTACAGTCTGAGGGTTCAGTCCCTGACAGAGGCATGGTAGCTGAAGTGGGAGGTTCCTTTGTGCCCACGGTTAGTGAGCAGAGAGAGAAAAATACAGACTTTTCTACAGGCTTTCTGCTCTTTGCGCAGTCTGCAAGGGCCTTCCTACCTCAATGAACCTAATCTAGATGGTTCTCACAGATACTGACAGAGGCTAATCTGATTTAGATGATACCTCACAGGCAAGCCAAGAGGTTTGTCTCCTAGGTGATCCTAGATCCTGTCAGGTTGAAAATCAGCATAAATCATCACCGAGCTGGTGGAGCCTGATTAGAACTATGTGGGCCATTGAGGGCACGGCCCTGAGAGTGAGTGTGAGTGTGGTGAGGGAGGGAAAGAGACTTATCTCTAGGTACCACCTTTTCATTTTTAGACTCCATTTAGTCACAGGGAGAAACTAAATCCAAGATCCCAGGCCCTGAACTTCCCTATAACAGAACAGCTTCTGTTGTAAACAGTTGTCTGAGTCCGGACATCTCAAGGACAATTTCTGCATCCTGCCAGCGGGGTCAAACAAGTTCATGTTCTGGGCCTAGGAATGAACACCTATCCCACTTCTCCAGATGTGTTCTTAATTATCTGTTAACCAGGAGAGAATAGAAATGTTGCGGTTCTCTAAGGCAAGGTACATAAGTTGTAAGAATATATAACCTATTTGCCTGCCATGCCCTAATTAACTGCAGGAGGCTGGCCTGCTCCTTGGTCCCCTTGTCACTCTGGGGTCTGCACCTAATGTCTAGAAGAATGAATGAGGGACCTTGAAGCCAGGTGCCCTGGATGCAGTCCAGTCTCCAAAGGGTACTCCCTTGCTTAACCCATTATGTTAAATTGGATAACACTGTAGTTCTCGCCTTCTCCCCCACCCCCCAGCTTCTTGTTCCCTTTGTGTCCCTATTCTTTAAAAATGTTGTACAGTCTCCTTTTGGGGACACAGTTCAGATCCCGACTTGGCTGCCTCTCTGTGCGCTCAGAAAATAAAGCTTTCATTTTTTTTTTTAAACTTCTGTATCCGAAGTGAGTTTTCTTGGCTTCCACCTAGAACTGAACAGTAAGGCCCCCTGTCCTTTACCTTCCTCTTTTTGGTTTCCTGGACACGAGGTAAGCCGTTTGTTGCACCACCATTGCCGTTTGGATCACCAATCAGAGACCAAGGAGATGATGATTGGCTCGGTCTTGGACTGAAACCTGGAAAACTGAAAGCCCGTAACCTTATTTCTTTATAAACTGATTCTCTCAAGTATTTTATTACATCATCATCATCAACAGCAACAACAGCAACAACAACAACAACAAAAACCTGAATAACACAACTTTTGGGTGTTTGTTTCTTTTGTACCTTTTATGTCATTGGTTGGCTGACTTTTTTCAGACAGCCTCACTCTGTAGCCCTGAGTAGTGTAGAACTCCCTGTGCACACCAGGCTAGTTTTTAAACTTGTGGCAATCCTTTTACTTCTGCTCCTGAACCTGGGTTCACAGGTCCGTTGCTGTGTTCCTTCCTAGAATGAAGTCTATCCCGCAGGGAAGCTCCTTAAACTGAAAGCTAAACAACTCAACAGAAACTCACCAGATTCATCGGGTCCCTCCCTGCCAGAGTAAGCAATAAAAACCGAGATTCCCTCAGAAAAGCAGAGGCCAAGCTGCAAAGAAGACTCTCAGACGAGCACAGCTACAATAAAGACTCTCGAGAGCAGACCAGCTTCCTATAAGCGGAAACCAGCAGAGCTGGCTGGAAGAGGTTTAGAGTGGAGGCACCTGGGAAGGCTCTCTCCAATCTGGTGAGCTGCCTGCACGCTGTGCAGTGTGCTCCAGGTTTCCAGCTTTGCGGGCTGTCACCCATGCTGGGGTGGGCTTTGGTGTTGCAGCTGCCTTTGAGTCGTTTCTGCTCCTATAAGCAATCCTTCACCCACATTCCTGCAGGTAACCTCAGTAAAACTCATTGGTTCGGGGTTGGGGATTTAGCTCAGTGGTAGAGCGCTTGCCTAGGAAGCGCAAGGCCCTGGGTTCAGTCCCCAGCTCCAAAAAAAAGAACCAAAAAAAAAAAAAAAAAAAACAACCTCACTGGTTCACCAAGTTGGACTTTGGTGGTATCTGTACTTTGGTCCGTGTCAGGGTCCTTATCTGGTGGGGAGTAGATGTGCGGTGGTGTGTTTTTTCAGGAAAAGTTTTGTCACATATGTGCCACCACACTTGGTTTAACCACCCTCCATTTTACTGTGTTTTCCCGGAATCTCTCTCCCAATTATGATAATATATACCTACAACCTAGAAATCCCAGCACTTGGGAGAAAGTTGGAGGCCACTCTGAACTACGTGGCTAGCCGTTGTCAAAACAATAGCGATAAAAAAGTAACTGGATCCTTTAGAAGCATGGCCATAGGCCCTGCTACCCTCCTCCTTACACCACTGTCAGCAAGCCTTCTCTTGGTATGGTCTGACTCTGCACTCTAAAAGTTCATATACTGACAGCTTCTTCTCAGTTCTGTGTGTTATTGGCATTTGGAAATGGAGCTTTTGTCGTTCAATGAGGTCATGATGGTGGGGCTCTCACAATAACATCAGTGGCTGTACAAGCAGGAAGAGACACCCAGGTTAGCACACAGACTCTCTTGGATAATGCAAGGCCTTCTGTTATTTTATGATTCAGTAAGGAGTTTCTCTCCATGCTACGTGCTAGCCTTTGCACTTCCCAGCAAGATCACAAGTTCAAGGATGGGCTAAGCTATGTGAGTTCAAGGTCAATCTAAATAACTTAGTGAGATCTTGTCTTGAAATTTAAATAAAAGTGAAAAATAGGACTGGAAATGTAATTCAGTGATTGAAAGCTGGTCTAGCATATGTGAGGTCCTGGGTTCAATCTCAGAAGCACACACACACATACACCATATACACACACCATACACACACATACCATATATACACACACCATATATATACACACACACCATACACACACACACCATACACACACACCATACACACACACACACCATATACACATACCATATACACACACTATACCATATACACACACACCATATACACACACACCATACACACACACCATATACACACACTATACACACACACCATATACACATACACACAAGCACAGACAGACAGAGTACACACACATCATATACACACACAACCATATACACACACCATATACACACACCATATACGCACACACCATATACACACATACCATATACACACACACCATATACATGCACACCATACACACACACACCATATATACATACACACAAGCAGACTACACACACATACCATATACACACTCACACACAGAAGCATACCACACACTCATACATATACAACATACACTCACACCATAAACACACACAAACATATACAACATATACACATATATACACAAGCACACACACTCATACATATACAACATACTGAAGCCCAGACAGACCACACAGATTCATCATACATACACATACATACATACACAACCATACACATGAGTGTGTATGCATGAAAGCGCGCGCATACACACACATACACACACACACACACACACACACACACACAGAGCCTTAAGGGTTTTTTATTTAAAAAAATTTTTTTGAGACAGGATTTCTCTGTGTATCCCTGGCTATTCTGAGCTTACAAGTGCCTCTGCCTCCCAAGTGCTGGGATTAAAGTAGTGGGCCACCACTGCCTGACTAAAAAAAAAATTAATTTCTATTTTTTACTTTGATTTTATGTGTATGAGTGTTTTGCCTGCATATATAGCGGTGCACAATTTGCATGCTCAGTGCCCACAGAGGAGATCATAGAGGATCTTCTAGAATGAAATTACGGAACATTGTAAGCTGCAGTGAGGGTCCCATGAACTAAATTTGGGTCACACACACATATACCAAAACACATCAACATAGACAGATACACAAAGCATACACACTCATATACACACAAGCACTGACACAAAGTACACACACACATACCATATACACATATACACACACGAGCACACTCATAACACACATACAACGTTCATACACACACACACCATAGACACATACACACAAACATACACAACAGTTCTTAAATAAGAGTGGCTCCACTGAGCCAGCTCTCCCGCCTTGATTTAACAGAGCTTGAATTGGATTGAAGAATGCTTTATTCCTCACCAAATATCCTTGGAGGAGAGTTGGGTCATTTTACCTGTCTCACCTGGTACACAACACCACCTCAAGAGGAGATAGACAAGTGGTCTATCAGTTGATTTCATCGCTAGCTGGCCTTGCAGCCTGGAGAGGATACAGTGACCCCTTTTGTCTTCCCACCGCAAGTGGGAGTCAAGGCTCTGCAGCTGTGGAGCCTAGATGGAAGCCAGCTAGGCATCCATCTCTATGGTCTCGCTCTCCAGGTCCCTCCTCCCCGGCTCTCCGCGTGCCTCTATGGTTCTTCCTGTCATTAGTCGGGAGGGGGCGCTGCGCGCAGGCGCGAGGTAGACGCTGAAGCAAGGCCGGAAGGAACGCAGTAGCGGCCTCGGCGGCAGCGGCGGCGGCGACGACAGCATTGGCAGTGGCGGCTGTAGCAGCGGGGAAGCTTTTCGAGCGGATGCTTCAGGTGACTTGAGATTGAACTCCCGGGCGTCGAGCCCCGCTCGCGGAGCTGGACTAGCTGCGTGGCGAGTACGTGATGGGCGGGCGCGCGCGTCGTCTCCCGGGGGCTGCGGGTCGAGCGAGGAGAGTGGCCTCCCGCCGGGGCGCCACTGGGGTGGGGGCGGGGGCTGAGGGGGACGCGTTCGCGAGCCCCGGGGGTCCGGGGGTCCGCGCAGGGGGTGTCGGGAGAGGAGCGACGCAGACGACCGCTGGCCTGCCGGCTCCCCTCCCGCCACTTAAGGAAGTTTCTCGGGCCGGCCTGCTGCGCGGGGGGCGTCGAGCCACTGAGAGACGGTTCGCTGGCGGCTCGCTGTGGCCGCACTCCCCACCGCGGCCTGGAGAAGCGGAAGAGGCGGCGAACTGTTGACTTTGAACTCCAGCCCGGGCCAGTTTGGGCCCCTTGGAGTCCAAGTTGACGCCTGTCATCCCAATCAGCGCTCCGGAGCAAAAGGGACTCGAAACTCCTGCAGTCGGGCGTCCTGGTGCGCGGTGGAGAGAGCGCTCCCGTGGCGCGTGGCACCTTGGGTGAGCGGCAAGACCCACGCTGGAGTGGACGAGGCGGCCCCTTGTGGGGCTCATCGGTCATCCCAAACTCCCTGGCTTTCTAAGGGGTGCAATGACCTGGGACCCTCTCCTCCATTGTGTTGACTGTCTTGGAAGCCATCTCTGCTGGCGTTTGTCTTGGTTTCGTTTCTTCCTTTCTTTTCTTTTCCTTTTTTTTTTTTTTTTTTTTGTTAAAGAATTTTACTGCATATCGGAGGTTAGCCTGCAACCTGAAAAGTAGATAAGGCTGGCCCCAAGGGACTCAGGAATTTGCATGCCTCTGGCCCAGTGTAGGCCACCTTGTCCTACCATTATGTTGTTATTGTTATTTTAAGATAGATTCTAACTGTAACCCTTGCTAGCCTGGAGCTCAGATGTCCGCTTGCTTCTGCCTCCTGATTGTAGGGATTGAAGGCCTGTGTCACCTTGCTCAACGTTTTTCTCCTACCCAACAGCTGCTCTACCCCTGAGCTCCACACACGCCCTTGCTGGATTTTTGTTTGGTTTGGTTTGGTTTGGTTGTTTGGGTGACTCTAGTGGATTTATTGGGTTTTTGTACAGTGCAGGGGTGAAGGATTATGTATTGGAGCCTGTGTGCTCCGAAACATCTGCTTGAGGGCCAAGTTTCAACCCCACCATGGATGGTGACTTTATGAGAGCTCCACCTGCTTGTTATCTTAACATATACAGAGAAGGGGCTTGTCCTTGCCTGGAGGGAGGGAGGGACAGTATTTTTATGACCTTTGTTTAGCTTATCCGAATTATGAGATTTCCAAGCCTTGCATTCTGTTTGTATCCCAATAAACTGTCTAGGGAAGGGTGGTGAACTTGAGGAAATGGCTGAGGCTCTTGAGCCTGGATTTGGATACCTGTGAACCTGTTGCATTAGCGTGGACTTTTATCTAAAAAGGACAAGAGCAGCTAGTGAAAAGTTCTTGAGAAATCTAATAAAGTTGTGGCTCGGGGAGATTGAAAGTTTATGAAATTTGCTGTGTGAGGTAATGGTTTCTGTGTTTACTATTCTCCAGATTTTATCTGCACAAAGCTGTTTGTTTGTTTGTTTGAGGTAGGGTTTCTCTGTAACAGAGCCTTGGCTGACTCCCTTTGTAGACCAGACTGGTTTTGTACTCCTGCCTCTGCCTCCTGAGCAGGGGCTGTTCTTCCAGAGGACTTAGGTTCAATTCCCAACACCCACATGGCAGCTTACAACTAACTGTAATTCTGGTTCCAGGGATCCTACACCCTTATACAGACACACATGCAGATAAAGCACCAATGTGCATAAGTAAAAATAAACGATTAAAGAAACATTCCCTGTGTATATGGACACTTAAGGGCACTTGTGGTCAGAGGACAGCTTTTGGAAGTTGGTTTTCTTCTGCTGTACGGGTCCAGACAGTGCCACTCATGCTGTCTGTCAGGTTTGCAGCAAGTGCCCTTAACCTATTGAGCTCATGCAGCAGCCTTAGCTGCACACAACTTGGTGCTAAGTGCTAGATATAACTCTCCTTAGACTTGTCAATAACGTAGGTTCTCTAATAGCTTTTGTTGTGGGTCAGGGGGAAGGGAGATGCTGAAAAATAACTTGATACAAAGGTCACTCAGTTACACAATTTAAAAGTTTTAAATTACATTTATTCTTTGACAGTTTCATGTATAATGTATTAATGACTCTTATCCCATTAAACACACACACACACACACACACACACACAAAATTTCCATTCCCACAGTCATGATGTTTGTTTGTTTGGTTGGGTTTTTTTTTTGTAATCCACTGAGTTTAGCCAGGGCCATTTACATGAGCATGGGTGTGAGCTATCCAATGGCTAGATTATTTTCCCATTAATTTATTTATTCCCTTTACATCCTGATCTCACCCCCTCGAAGTCCAAGAAGGGGGAGGTTCCTCCCAAGAAACCCACCTTGGCACTTCAAGTCACTGCAGGACTAGATGTATCCTCTCTCACTGAGGCCAGACAAGACAGCCCAGTTAGGGAAGCCGTATCCACATGGAGGCCATAGTGTCAGGGTAAGCCCCCAGTCCAGTTTTGAGAGACTTCCATGAAGACCAAGCTGCACACCTGCTCCATATAGGGAGGGGTTAGGTCCAGCCCATGTATGCTCTATGGTTGATGGTTCAGTCTCTGGGAACCCCCCAGGATCCTGGGTAGTTGACTCACTGGTCTTCCTGTGGGGTTCCTATCCCTACAGGTTCCTTAATCCTTCCTCCAACTCTCTCACAAGACTGAACTCTGTCTAATGTTTGGATGTAGGACTCTGACTCTTGTTTCAGTCAGCTGCTGGGTGGAGTCTCTCAGAGGACAGTCATGGTTACACCATTCTTGCCTCTGTATTGTACTGCTATATCTTCACACTGTTCTTTAGATCTGCCTCTTGATGCCTTGTCTCCAGGCTTTGGAAGCTTTGAGTAAGGCATGGTCTTGTGCATTTGGAACTTAAGTTCCAACAGCAGATGTTAAGTATAGTTTGAGTTGAAGATATCATGTGGTATCTGAGGGGCTGAGGGATGTTTTGTGAATGAACACGGAGCAGGGACACTTAAGGGATAGTCAGAAAAGGTTTTTGTCTGAGGAAGTGGAGGATCAGGGATTAACAGAGGTAATTTGGCCAAAGAGAGGCAGTCTCACTAAGAGAATTCAGCATGAGATGAGCGAAGTGAAAGAAAGGTTGGTCTGAGTAGGGAAAGAACGATCTATCACGTGACACTACTTGGGTCAGCCAACACCTGATGAACCATGTTTTTTTGTACTGTAGTAAGGACTTGGGGACTGTCATGGTGATGTGTAACTTAAAAAACAGCCAGACATGATGGTAGATGCTTTTAATCCCAGCAGAACCCAGCGAAGTATACATAGTGAGTTCCAGGTCAGCCAGGGCTTCTTAGTGAGACCCTGTCTGGAAAACAAAACAAAAACAACCCTGAGCGCTGTATGAAGAGGTCAAAGTATGGAGCCTAGAAGGCAGAGCTTGAGCTAAAAGTAAGAGAAAAGTAGACAATTGATTTGTAAGATCTTCGAGGACTAGGGCTATAGCTCAGAAGTATGACAAAGCACCTGCCAGGCCCTGGGTTCAATTCCAGCACTGTGCCCCACCATCAAAAAACAAATCAAAGGTATGAGTGTTTACTTACCTGCTCACATTTCAGAGTCTATCGTCCAACAGCTAAGAAGAATCTTAGCATTTTATGTTAATTTTTTCTAAAACAATTTTTTGTAGTGTGGGCTGGCCCCAAACTTGGAATGTAACTCAGGATGACCATGAACAGTAGACTGTTCATTCTGCCTCTTCTGAGGGCTGGACTCAAAAGATCTGTACCGCCAACCAGGTTCATGCAGTGCTTAGAATTGAACTCAGGGCTCCCTGGATGTCAGGCAGCATTCTGTGTACCACAAAACCCCCAGCCCTTATGCTAAATCTTAAATGCTAACTTTGGGGCTGGAAAGAATGGCCCAGCCATGAAAGAGCAGCAGCAGCTCTTTAACAGCTGATGTGGATTTGGGTTCTCAGCACCCATGTGGGGCCCATAAACATCTGTAACTCCAGTTCCAGGGTTTTCTACACCTCCTTTGGGCGTCTGTAGGCACTAGGTACACACGATGCACATACAAACGTGCAGACAAAGGTTTGTATGCATGAAATAAAAATAAACAACTTTACAAAATATTTAGCTAGCTAACCTGACTGAATTTAATTTTTGGTGTGAATCCTAGTGTAGAAAAACATTGGTAGTAGGATTTCTAGATTTTGTTTAAACTGCTTAAAGTCATCATTATGTATACACTAATATTTGTAAATATGGATGTTATCGTGCCTTAATTATTTCACTTGTCTGTATATTAAAATTAGTATCCTGTATTTTAATTCTGAACTCATCATCTTGTTTGTTGGTTCTTAAGTCTTTCTGATATGATACAGCCTGGTCTCGGCATCTAGGTCAACCTAGACTCCTTTTTTCTCTTGCCCTGATAGCCAATTCGAAACCCCACTAATTCTGTACTCAATACCTGTGCCCTGCCCCTCATCATTGCCCCCCCCAACACGCCCTTCCCTTCATCCCCCACGCCTATACCATTATCTCTAGTTCAGGCTTGACTGCCTCTTGTTGGCTGGATTTCCTGGCTCAAAATGTCCCTACTTTCCCCATAGTAGCAAAGCTGATTTTCCTAATGTGTAGCTGTCATTGTTCTGTTTCCCATTGGTTGGAAAATATAATTTGAACTCTAGTTCAGCTTCCTCTCAATAGCACAAACTACCCCCCAAAAGGCTTAAGCCACAGTTTACTCTGTTGACAGGAGTCTGCATTTGTTTTGAGTGTGGTCTGCATTTGTTTTGAGTGTGGGTCTTAGCATTTAGGTCAGGCTGAAACCGCTGTGATCTCCTGCTTCTACACCCAGAATGCTAGGATTCTAGGGAAGCACCTCCACATCCAGCTCCTTTACAGTCATTCTGGGGATTGAAGAGGGCTTCCCTGGCACACAGTGTCAGCCAAGATGGCCGATCAACAACTCCTGTGATGGTTCCTTCACTCACATGCCTTGTCAGGGGTTAGAGACTGCTGGGAGGAAGGTTTGGGTTTTACTGTCTGTAGTGCCAGGGGGTTTCCATGACTCCAACTGACCATGCAGACTTCTTAGGAGATCTTAGCTCCCAGATCTGTAGATAAAAGCTCTTAAAACTGTTAGACTCTGGCACAGGACTCAAAAGTGGTTGGCCTTTCTAAACTATCCCTGTCTTGTCTGTTTGTCTGTGTATGTGTGCCTATGTATGTTGTGTATACGCGGAGACCAAAAACCAACTTCTTCCCCAGGAGCTGTCCAACTTGTCCTCTCACTGCCAGAAGCTTGTCAAATAGGCTACCCTGTCTAGTTAGTGAGCCCCGCACAAGGATCTACCTCCCCAGCACTGGAATTGCAAGTTTGGGCCATCATACATGGCTTTTTATGTCAACACTGGAGATCACTGGGATCTTGTGCTTTCATGGTAAATACTTTATTAGCTGACCTGTTTGTTTCCCCAGTCTAAAATGGTTTATTGCATGAATAACACCTGATTTATTTGCATGTTTTCTCTCATTGCTCTAAGTCTTTTTTTAAAGTGTGGGTGTCTTGCTATCATGTATATCTATACGTTGTGTGGGTGCAATGCCTACAGAAGTCAGAAGAGGGCATTGGATGGCCTGGAGCTGGAGATCTGGGTGGATCTCAGCTATTTTTTTTTTTTTTCTTTTTCTTTTTTTTCCGGAACTGGGGACCGAACCCAGGGCCTTGCGTTTGCTAGGCAAGTGCTCTACCACTGAGCTAAATCCCCAACCCCCTCAGCCATCTTTTTAAGTACTGGGAATTGAATCTTAGTGCCCTAAAGCATTGAGCTGTCCAGCCAGCTCACACTGCTCCAAGTTGTTTGCTTGTTTGTTGTGTGTGTTTTGGTTTTGTTTTGTTTTGTTTTAAACAGGGTTTCTTTGTGTAGACTTAGCTGTCCTGGAACTTGCTCTGTAGACCAGGCTGGCCTCAAACTCAGTAGATAACCGCCTGCCTGCCCCTCAAGCGATGGGCACCACTACTACTCAGTAACTCCAAGTTCTTTAGAGCACTATGCATGTTGGGTTTTCTTTGTGTATCTTTGTCACGTAGCAAACCCACACTACATTTTGCTGAGTTCTTTGATGTTTTTAAAACTACTATGGCCAGTGGGGTGGCTCCACAAGGAAAGGTGTGTGCCACCAAGTTTAACCCTGGTACCGATAGAAGGGAGCTGACTCCTGCAAGTTGTCCTCTGACTTTCATAGCTGTTCAAATAAGTGTGATACATTTTTAAATTGTTAGTAAAAAAAAATCAGTTTAGTATAAAAAAATCAGGAAATATGTAGACATAAAAACAATGACATAAACCTTTAATGTCTTGATTTAACAGCAGGATATACAGACTTAGCAAGTATGGATATGCAATGAATGATTAATCTGAGCAATTAGTGCTAGAAGGAAAAGCAGTAATCGTTGCATTAAGAAACAGGAAAGAGGCCTGGCAGTTCCTGCTTTTGCCCACTTCTCACTGGAAAATAAAAGAGATTAAATCATTACATTTGAAAGTTTTAGTTGGGTGAGTGATTGTACTAATGAAGTTCCAGCCTTGGGAGTTGGGCCAGGGGTGAGGGGATGGGACTGAGATGGAAAGATAGCAGGGTCAAGGTCAGCCTGGGTTCTTACTGAGACCCTGTGCTAACTAAATAATCCGAGTGCCTCTTTACTCCGGAATGGTGCTGCAACATGACAGGCATGTTTATTTATGGACAGTATTCTGGAACACAAGTACTAGACATACTTGTCTAGTATATATGACTTTAGGGTTATGTGTGAAGAGAAACCAGGAGAGTGACATCAGTAGAGAAGTGAGAGTGACTTGCTAGAGACAGTCCCAAGTACATGTACTGTGGTGTTGAGATGAAACTGCAATTTTAGAAATCAGAAATTGTTTTTTGAAACATCTATGTAGAAAACCCATCAAGCAAATGTGTAGCTTCGTTGTCATAGTGAACTCAAAGCCACCCCTGGGCTGGAAATGGACCCTGCCCGCCCGCCCACCCTCAGGAACTGCTCTCCCAAGTCTGCCTGCCTAGTGTTCTGTCCACTAAGTCCATTAGGCTCTTACTCACTTCAAGAGTATAGGTCTGGTCACTCAAGTCAGTGTTCTTAGATGTTATTGTGTAATTTTATCCATTTAAAAATGGGAATCTTTGACATTTCTTGCTTTCCCCCCCTATATTCTTTTCCTTAGAATTTATCTACTGTTGAATGTCCCAGTCTCCATAAATATTTGTTAAGCCTTAAAATATCATTTCCAGGGGCTGGGGATTTAGCTCGGTGGTAGAGCGCTTGCCTAGCAAGCGCAAGGCCCTGGGTTCAGTCCCCAGCTCCGAAAAAAAGAAAAGGAAAAAAAAATATCATTTTCCCAGATGACTGTTTCTCTACGTGTCTTGCTCTTGGTAAGTACTGTGTGACAAAAAGTTTTGCTGGCTTCTGTTTTAAACTGTGGCTGACCAGACTTGGATTCTGTTGGCTTAGTGAGGTAATGTTTCTTTCCTTAGATGGGACTGAATCTTGTCCCTATAGCAGTTTCTCTAGTAGCCAGTGGTATTGTCTAGAGTTAGCAGTTCATTGAAGGCTGAAAAATGGTGATCTTTTTATTGATTTTATTTGTTTTAGTTAGAATACTTATAGAAAGAAGCCACTTTTCTATTTGGTACCCAGTGTATAATTTATGTAGAAAAAGTAAGGGAGTGTCAAATTATTTGCCCCTATTTACCAGTCTGTTGGTTTAATTTCTATGTTTATTTCTTTATGGGTTTGCTTGTTTTCTGAGACAGGGTCTTACTATGTAGCTCTGATTGTCCTGGAACTTACCAGGCTGATCTGCATTTGCCTGCACACACACACACACACACACACACACACACACACACACACCAGTGCTGGGATTAAAGGTGTGTGACACCACTGCCACCGATGTCACCCAGTGAGTTTCTTCTCTCTTGTTCTACCTTAGTTCTAGTCCCTCCCTCCTTCTCTACCTTTGTTTGTTTGTTTCTATTTTTAAAGACAGGGTCTAAGGAGCCTGGTCCGGCCTCAAACTTCTCTGTAGTTGAGGATAACCTTGAATCTCCTGCCTTGGCCTCCCAAATGCTGGGATCACCACACTCAGCTTTCCTTTGCTAGATTATATATCTTTTGCTTTTCATCATCTGAACATGACCTTTAAATGTTAGAGAAGCTAGTGGGGTAGTTCAGTTGGTAGAGTGCTGGCTGTGAAAGCATAAGGACTTAAGTTTGATCCCAGCACTCCTGTAAAAGGCTGCAGCAGCAGTCAGTCAGTGTTATCCTAGTGGTGGGGTTTGCTTGCTAACCACCCTAGCCATGTTGGTGAATCCCAGTTTTCAGTGAGAGAGCCTGTCACAGAACCCAGTGATGGACAGTACCTGAGGAGTGACACCCAAGGTCTGGCCTCCACACATACAGAACAGGCAAAGTTATGAACTCTAATTTATACACACTGAAGAATTCCATGCCAGATCAACACTTACTCTTATTGAAGGTAAAGATGATCTATTGTAGGTCAGTGGGAACTGCTCCAGCCTTGTTTTCTTGTTCTGACGGGACCCAGTCTTAACCACTAGTCTATGATAGCTGCTTTAATGTCTGAGTGACAAAATGCTGCAGGCTGATCCTGTGTATCTCCTGTCCACAACCTGAAGGTGTAGTTGTCCAAATTACTTTTGGTGAGAAAATTTCAAAGATTGGAGAAACCCTATTTTGTGGTTTTTCTTTATTGCCCTCAAAAATGTTTTTTTATGTAAGAAGGCTTAAAAGTTGGTCTATACATGCTGAGTTATGGCTGGAATGGAAAATCTGCAGTGTGGTAATAAAGCCAATCTCTTTACACTAGTTAATGCAAGGGAAGTAAGTAGTTAGAAAGGCCTCACACCGCACCCTTAGTTTGTCATTGTGACCTTCTCCCACAAGGTCAAGGATCATAATCCAGCTACTTGAACACCACTCCCTCAGTATACCACCTCATCCTTGTCTAAAAAATTTAACTTCAATTTTAGGAAAAGGTTTTAAGTTGGAGTGATCATTGGCTACCCAAAATGTAGACTTGTTTCACTCATTGAATGTTTTTGGAGTCTAGCAGTCTCAAAATAGGATTGCCAGTCTGGTTAGCTCTCATGAGGTCTTAACTCTGGAATCACAAGACAACTGCCTTTTCCCTCAGTCCGTGGTGAAGGAAATACTTAAGCTGTCTGGTTCCTTTGGTTCTGAGGGTGCTAAACCATAATTGGGCTTCACCCCATAGCCTTCTGTTAAAGCTAACAACCTCCCAAAGGCCCAGCCTACAGCTCTTGTCACAATAAAGAGTAGAAGTGGGAATTTGACACACTTAGCATGTTTTTATTTTTACTCACGCTAAATAGTTGTATTTTCAGTCAAGAAACAAATAAGCTCTTACCCTCTCTTCGCTGCTCTTGTCCCCTTCCCCATCGCCCCCCACCTCCCATGTGCTTGTTGCCGGCCGCCTTTCTGCTCTTCTACTCTTCTCTCATTAAACCTCTTCATGTGGCGGGGGGGGGGGGGGTGGGGGGGAAGAAACAAATAATAAAATAATCCTAACCATGTATGTTAATGACTTTAGTCCCAATCCGTGGGAGGCAGAAGCAGGCAGATTTCTGTCACTTTGAGGCTAGCCTGTTTTACAAAGTGAAATCTAAGCCATTATCAAGGGCTACACAGTGAGACCCTGCCTGAGAATAACAGAAAGCAGAGTCTAGGTTTGCATCCTAAGCAGAGATGGCACTGGGAATTGGACATGGCCTGCTGTGGGGGGGGCTCTGTGCTACTTGTTGCTTTGTTACTAGCAGCTCCCAACTCGGGGCATCTGGGGTGGTATGAGCACTGTCAGTGTCCAGGTCCACTCTGCTGAAGAAAAGCCTAGGAGAATTCAGCAGATTATTAAAAGAGCCATTGAAGAAGATGTCTACTGAATCATGAACAAATATTAAAAAATAAAAATAAAAAACTCCAAAATCTGAGAATTCAGAGCCCACAGCCAGGCAGTCCTATAGACATTTAAAGTTCAGAGGACTCTTGCCGCAGCAGCGGCAAGCAGTTTTTAAAAGTCCTTTGGCCTCTGGCTACAAGCAAGGCCTGGAGAAGCTGATGTTAATAGCTCAGGTGACCTTTGTGATGCAGGCGGGTTATCGGGGTCTTTTGGGTTGGGTCTTCCACCCAGGAATGGTGGGAATTTAAGGAGAATATGGTGTTTTGTCTATTCGTCTCTTCCTCCCCTCCCCCACTCTCAGTAATGTAAAGGCAATTTATTTACTCTGGACACCATTATATCATTCTCTGAGCCACTGAGCAGATGTCGCCTCAGGTGGTTTCCTGTACAGAGGAAAGTGTGTTTCAGAATCAGACAGCTGTGGATCTGAATCTCCGCCTGTAGCTTCTCAAAGGTGCGCGCACCCTGCGGCTATTTCCTCCTAGGTGAGGACTGAGTGAAGCCAAAGTGAACCTTGAAAAGAAGCCATTCGCTCTCCTAGCTCTAGCTTGGCTTTTCCACACTCTGCATCCTCCTAGTAACTCACCAGTGAGCTTGTCCTGTCCAGCTCAGAGCTCCACCAGTCTTAGTCTGTACCATGGCTTGCCATGCAGTGTGCCAAATTGCTGCTCTTCCTGACTATCTCACTGCATGCCCAGGTCCTTGAGGTTATGACAGAATATTCCCTGGGTCTACTCAGCTAGAGGATGGGCTGCCTGCTTGTGTCCTTGCAATTATGTTAAAGTGACATCTGTTTCTGCAAAACTGATCAACAAATAATGAAATAAATGTATCAATTTGTGATGACTCAGGGAAAAAAATCCTGCCATTATCTTTAAAATATCCCTTTACATCAGTGGTTCTCAACTTTCTTTTTTTTTTTTTTTTAAGATTTATTTATTATATATAAGTACACTGTAGCTGTCTTCAGATACACCAGAAGAGGGCATCAGATCTCTTTACAGATGGTTGTGAGCCACCATGTGGTTGCTGGGAATTGAACTCATAACCTCTGGAAGAGCAGTCGGGTGCTCTTAACCACTGAGCCATCTCTCCAGCCCAAAGTTCGACTTTGAAAACCACCACAGAGAACAGATTGCTAACACTGACTCTTGACTGAATGTGTGGTAGAAACACACAGTGGTCTCCCAATATCTTTTTTTTTTTTTTTTTTTTGTTCTTTTTTTTTCGGAGCTGGGGACCGAACCCAGGACCTTGCGCTTCCTAGGTAAGCGCTCTACCACTGAGCTAAATCCCCAGCCCCTGGTTCTCAACTTTCTTAATGCTGCAGCCCTTTAGTAGTTTTCCTCATGTCGTGGTGACCCCAACCATAAAATTATTTCCATTGCTACTTCATATGTGTGATCTTGCTACTGTTGTGAACCATAACACAAGTACCTGTTTTTCAGTGTCTTAGGCGACCCTTGTGAAAGGGTGCTTTGTCCCCTGCACTCCCAAAGGGCATTGGGACCCATAGGTTGAGAGCCACTGCTTTATGTCATTTTCTGCTTCCTGAATTCTCTGACACTTGTGTGGTAGAATGTTTGTCTTTTATGACTAACCTCTCCTTAACATTCTTTCCAATATAATGCTCACAACAGACGTGAACAGGTAATTGAAGATACCCATAATAATAAAGTTGGACCCACTGTCAGCTTAATCTCCCTCTACTGATGCATGCAGTTGGCTCATGTAATAGACTACGTCTTCCAGCTCCGGAACACTTCTATTGTTCCCCTCACGCCCCCCAAGTTTCTTCATGTTCTTTGTGGTTACCTTTCCTTCCACAAAGCAGCTTTTGTTTTTTTGTTTTTTTTTTTAAAAGATTTATTCATTTATTATATATAAGTACACTGTAGCTATCTTCAGACACACCAGAAGAGGGCATCGAATCCCATTACAGATGGTTGTGAGCCACCATGTGGTTGCTGGGAATTGAACTCAGGACCTCTGGAAGAGTAGTCAGGTGCTCTTAACCGCTGAGCCATCTCTCCAGCCCCACAAAGCAGCTTTTGATTTTCTGTCATTATAAATTAGTCTCTCTAGGTAGGAATATGTAATCTCGGTATTTCAGAAGTGAGGCTGAAGGATTGCCATGAGTTCAAGATCTACATTAGGTACTGAGTGAGGCCCTGTCTCAAAAAGAAAACAAACAAACAAACAAACAAACAAAAACCGTGCAAAGCACGGCACACCTTTAATCCCAGCACTCAGAAGGCAGAAGTAGCACAGTCGCCTGAGTTGAAGGCCAGCCAGGGCTACACAGCAGAGACTCTGCCTCAAAACAAAACAAAACAAAACAAACCAAGTTTTTTAAGCCAAAAAAGAGGTTTATATTTCTGTACGTAATGGGGGTACAGTTCAGTGGTAGAGAGATTGCATGTCTAGCACATGTGAGGCCTTGAATTCTCTAACACTTCAGTTTGTCATTCAGTAATTTTAAAATTCAAAATTTGTTATGAGACCGCTAGATTTTATTTAAACACTTAAGTAGTGAATTTAAATCATGTTGTGAAACTACGGTAACACACAGGATGTGGTGGTACATGCCTTTAAATACCAAACTGGTCTATGAAGAAAATTCCAGGATAGCCTGGGCTACATAGAGAAACCCTGTGTCAATCTCCTTCCCACCCTACCCCACCCCACCCACAAATGAAAGAAAGGACTGTAATGCAAAAATTATTTTCATTATTATTATTATTTTTCGGTACTAAAGATTAAACCTAGACTCTTATCCCTATTAAGCAAGAGCTCTACCACTGAACTCTATCCCAAACTTGATGGTCATCCTGCCTCAGCCACCTAACTGGAAGGATATTAGGTCTGTACTTCTTTGTATGTTTGGTTGGTTGATTGGTTTTTGGTTCTTGAAGACAGGGTTTCTCTGTGCAACCCTGGCTGTCCTGGAACTTGCTTTGTAGACCAGGCTGGCCTTAACAGATCCACTTATCTGCCTTCCAAGTGCTAGGACTAAAACTGTGTACCACCACTACCTGGCTGGTGCCACCTATGTTAATGCTGTCTTCTCTTCCTTTTCAGACCCTACAGAACAGATGATCACCATGTCTGGGTTCTAGCAATCACATACGTTTATATCTGAATTTGAAAATGGCAGAGGGAAACAACCAAGAGGAGGTCATTCACTTGAACAACTTTCACTGCCACCGGGGGAAGGGTGAGTTGCTGTCCTTTCTCCCTTTATCCAGTACTTTTTCTTTAGTGTGGTAGCACTATCTATCTTCTTCGAAATGAACCTGTTTAGTACCATTTATTACCCAGCGATTCCACTGTTAGACCTAAGACCTTTAGGCATAAAATGTCAAACTAGAATAATGTCAAATAATGATACATGTAGCATAAATGGAATTTAATGACTCATGCCCCCGCCAGCGAGGACCCATTATTTGTGGGGGTCGAAGGGGACCCATACCTGCGGGAGAACGGGCGAGAAAGAGGAGTGAGACCAAGCAGTGTCCTTGTCAAAGGTCTGTTTATTGAGAGGAATGTACAGCATTTAAAGCTCTGAAGCAGGAATTGAAGCAGGAACTGAAGCTTGGGGGGGGGGGGAGTACTGGGAAGTGCCCAAGGACATAAGGTGAATCTCTATAAACTGCAAGATATTCTCCTTAGACAAGGAGGCAACAGTCTTCCGGGGACATGTTCTTTCTTTGAAAAGGTCAAGCCCTTCTCAGGAATCTGACTAGTCCGGCAGTCCTTCCTGACAGCCTCAGCAGTCATAAGTAGATTCATACTGTAGATATTTGCTTGTGCGAGGGTTTGGGGGAATGGAGATCACACAGGAGCACCTGGGGTGGGTCAGCTCCAAGATACCATGGACAGTGCCCTTTTGCTCTTCCTTATAGAGAATGTTAGGGCATGATTGTTTTATAGTCCTTAAAATTTCTGACAAGTTCATTCATTTGCAAAGAGCAGGAGTGTCCTGCATTTCCATACATTTCCTAAAGGTATGTGACATTTTCTGTTAAATCTGAACATACATTTATTTATACTTGATCTGAAAGAAAGAAATCATATTGGTAAATTATGAGAATCCTTAATACAGTCCCTTCTTGTGAGTACAAATTCCATGAAGAGGCTAAGCTAGCTTTGTTTTTTCTCTTGATATTTTGTCGTTGTGAAGATGATTTTTTTCCTAGTATAAAATAAGTCATATAATTCCTTCAGCATGTTTGAAGTGTAAGAAACTTTATTAAGTGAGTAAATTTAGGGGAAACAACCATGCAAACTGTACAAGTTACAGGTACAAAAGAAAAACTGAGTTTATGATTTTTGTTAGCACTGGATGACAGCTTGGCAGTGACCATAGTCATAACTAGAAAGTTAGAGAGCTTAGCTGGGATCTCCTGACTTTTATAAATGCATACTGAATTAGTGTTAGAATTTTTAAATTGGGCCTTAAATATAACTGCACAGAATTTTCTTCCAAAACTCCTAGGCCAGTTGCGGTGGCACCTGATTTAATCCCAGAACTCAGGAGGCAGAAACAGCTAAGTTTCTGTCAGTTTAAGGACAGCCTGGTCTACATAGAGAGTTCCAGAACAGCCAAAGCTACACAGTGAGACCCTGTCTCAAAAACACTGGATGGATGGATGGATGGATGGATGGATGGATGGATGGATGGATGGGCGGGCGGCGAGCGAACTACTTCCTTTTGGAAAATTCACTTTGGAAATTAATTCTTTTCAACAAATATAAACATTATACCTATTTTGAGGATGTTTGTCAGGTATGTAGAGTTAGTTGATTTATGTCAGCTACATTAGCAGTATTTATTGTGCCAATCTCTTAAGTTTTTTCCTCAAGAATTCTGGAAAAAGAAAAGTTCTGAAAAACGAACACGAAACCTTAGAATTGTGACCAGACCATTTCTGCTACCTTATGAAGATTCTTCTTTGTCTTGCCTCACACCATTTTGACCTCGAGAGGTCACTGATCTGCTTGTGTTACTATTCACTTCCCTATACATAGAACAAACTATAGTACACTTTTTTTGGTAGAATTCTTTTATGCAGCATATTGGAATTGACATGAATCAGTTACAAAGTTGTTTTAAGATTTATCTATTTGTTTATTTATATACATGTTTGGGTGTTTTGTCTGCATGTATGACTGCACAACAGAAGAGAGCATTAAATCCCATTATAGACAGTTGTGAGCCTATGAGTGCAGGGAACTGAACTCAGGACCACTGGAAGAGCAGCCAGTGCTCTTAACCATCGAGCCATCTCTCCAGCCCAAGTTCTTGTTAAAAATCCTTGTATATGTGAAATAGACTTCAGGCTTGGCAGTGCTGAGACACATATTTAATTCCAGAGGCAGGCAGATCTCTTGAGTTCAAGACCAGTGTGGTCTACAGAGTAAGTTCCAGGACAGTCAAGGATGTACAGAGAAATCATGTCTCACAAAACATAACAAAAGGCTTCAGATTAGCCCAAAGTAAATCCATGTTTTAGAGAAAACTTAATACATAAAAATGTACATGTATTGTATAGCAAAGCTTTGGGGAGTTAGGAGTACAGGTTAGGGATCAGCAAATGTTAAGGCCCAAATAGCAGACCCTGTGTCTGCTGCATCAGCTTAGCAATACAGTTTGTTTCCCAAGATTGAACATGTGCTTACTCTGTGACTCAGAATGTCCATTCCCAGACTGTCCCCAACTGAAAGGAGCACCTCAAAGCATGTACATACCAGCAGTATCCAAAATAGTCCACATCAGCACCAGCTCAGATGCCCATCACAGGAAGAATGAATTGTTTATGGTACATTCACAGCAGATTCACATGCAGCAAAGAGAACTGTCATCACAGCAGTGTGGATGTATCCCAGGCATGCAATTTACAAGAAAGTGAGACACAGGAATCCCAACCAACCAAGCCTCATCTGTAGAGTTGAGTAGGATAGAGGGTGGAGATGGGAAAAGGCACAAGGAGCCTGCAAAGATGTAGAACTATTTCCTGGTTTGTCAGGGTTCCATGGTCGTGGAACCGAGCCCTTGATTTGTAGTGTTTGCTTGCTTAGGCTACACAGTGAGCTCCATACATAATGGAACTACAGTGCAAGACCTTGTCTAAAGGAAAGACAAACATAAAAGCAAAGTCATGGCTGGGGATATAGCTCAGTGGCAGTGCTCTTGCCTAGCCCTGAGAGCTCTGCAGCCTCGCAAGATGGCTCGGTGAGTAAAGTTGCCCGCTGAGCAGGACCTGAGCTTGGTTTCTCCTCTGAGAGATTCTGCTCCTTCAGAATCCTCATAATTCCCAGAATCCTAAATTCCCAGCAACTGTATGGTGCCCCTCAATCATCTATAATGAGATCTGGTGCCGCCTTCTGGCCTATAGGCATACGTGCAGTCAAAATGCTGTATACATAATAAATAAAATAAGTCTTAAAAAATGCTGCATGGCTTCTTTATAAAAATGAGAGCAGGTAACTTAAATTGCCCAGTGTCCTAGATGCCAGATGATTGCTCAGTGGATGCTAAATGTTTGATTCAAATGGAAAAGTCTGCTTAAGTAGTCTGTATAAAGTAAACTGATTTTTAAATCTTAAGTAAATATATTAGTATTTTTGAGCATCCTTTCATATGTAGTTGTTTAACAAATCAGTCTCATTTCTACAAAAACTATATATGGGGAGTCTCTAAAAGCTGGCAGTTCTATGACAATGTCATAATAAAATAATTTCATATATGAAAAACATTTGCAGTTGGCCTGAGGACATAGCTCATTCAGGAGACTTGGGTTTATGTTTGTTTTTTTGTTTTTCTTTTTTTTTTTTTTTCGGAGCTGGGGACTGAACCCAGAGCCTTGCGCTTGCTAGGCAAGCGCTCTACCACTGAGCTAAATCCCCCAACCCCATGTTTGTTTTTTGAGGCAAAGTATCACTCCCTCAATTTGGGTTCTATATCTTTCTATGCCTAGAGGATGGCCTTGAACTTCTGATCTTCCTAGTGCATCGATGTACCCAACTAAACAGATTCTTTTGAACAGATTCAGTGCCTGTATTTCTAGTACTCCAAGGGCTGAGGTGGAGGATTGAGTATAGTCTGGTCTTCATAGTATCAAGCCAGCCAGCCAGCCATGGGTATAGCATAAAACCATGCCATAAACCAAAACCAAAACCAAACAAACCCCTAACATAGAAAAAGTTGATACATTTTGCCTGGCATCTCTCAGTGTTATTGGCAAAATCAGCATGGAAGCAGTTCTTACTCCTTGAGGCTGTGTGCACTGTCGTGCTAAGTTAACTGCTGAGGCTTGGCCAACTGAGTGAGCTCATGCTTTCTACCTCACTGTAGAGTGGATGGCTGTCAGAGAGGGGCCCATCACCATATCTGACTCCTCTGATGAGGAAGGGATTCCAATGCTGGTTACCCCGGCTACTGAGCAACAGGAAGACGACCTGGATGATGATGTCATCCTGACAGAAGTGAGTGTTTTCAAACTGTCCATAATGAAAACAACCTGTTCCCATCTGCCTCTTGTGTCTTAGTGTTAACCCTCTCTGTGACCTGTGCCCTTTCTCCTTCTGTTACCACATTACTACTCTCACTTCTTTACAGTTAACCCATAGTATATATAGTGCGCCTTACTATAACAACTTAATTCCTTCATAGTTCTCAGGTGCCTCCACCCCGACTTATGCATTTTTATGAACTTGATGCTGACTTTTTGAAAATAGTTTGAGTTTTATTTCTTCATGGTTTTGAATATATGGAAAAAATTTAAAGTCTATTCTTTTTACTTCTGTAGATTTTCCAGTTTCCCTTTTTTTTTTTTTTTTTTTTTGGTTCTTTTTTTCGGAGCTGGGGATCGAACCCAGGGCCTTGCGCTTCCTAGGCAAGCGCTCTACCACTGAGCTAAATCCCCAACCCCCCAGTTTCCCTTTCTATTTTGATTATTTTAGTCCCACTTTTTCTTTTTTTTTTTCTTTTTTTTTTTTTTTCCTTCCTCTTCTTTTTAGACAGGGTCTCATATAGTTCAGCTGGCCTGGAACTTGTTATAGAAATGACAGACTCATCTCACTTCCGAGTGCTGGGGTTAGGAATGCATGCTACCATACTGGGATTTCTCCTGTTTATAAACTAACCATTGTTTTCCCTTCCTTTCTTTCTAATCATTTTTCTTAAGGTTTATTTTTATTTTTATGTGTTTGCGAGAACAAATGCCACATGTGTGCAAGTGCTCTTGGCCACAGAGGACATCAGGTGGCCTTACAGGCATCTATGAACTGCCTGATGTGGGTGCCGAGAACCAAACTCGTCTTTTGGAAGAGCATCAAGTGTTCTCTAACAACTGAGCCATTTTTCTAGTTCATTTTCTTGGTTTTACTCATTTTCTTCACCCAAGACACAACTCTGAAATGTACCTAGTGGTACTTGCATTTATTTTCTGCTTTGGTGTTTTGTAGTTCTGCTTTTTCATGTTTGACAGACTTCATTTCTTAAGTGGTTCCTTTACTGCTTTAGTTTTTTTTATTTTGTGTTTAGCCTCTTTTTTTTTTTTTTTTTTTTTTTTTTTCCTTTTTTTCAGGACAGGGTTTCTCACTAGATCAAGCTAACCTCTAACTCGCAGAGCTCTGCCTGCCTCTGCCTCCTGCATGCTTGGATTAAAGGCATGCACCCAGCTGCATGTTCCTGTTACCTCTCCTTATACCTTAGTGGCTTGAAGCACATTGTGCATGCTCTTAAATCACCTCATCAGTGGCTTACGGTTCAGTGTAATTGGGAATTTTGCAGATATCTTGTTTGTGTATACAACCAATGATGGTCTTTCGCATTGTACCTTTTGACTATCATGTAGTTGTGCTGTAAACATTCATGTAAAGTTTGCGTATGACTGTATGTATTCATTCTGTTTGTGTATGCCAAGAGGTAGAGTTGCTGCATCACTTAGAAACTGTTGTATCCTGCCAGTGGTTCTGCTACTTTACATTCTCACTGGCTTCTAGTTTTCTCTATGTTCTTGCCTATACACGCTCATGACAGCGTATGTTACGGTTGTGGACCAATGTGTGAGGGTTCATTCACTTACAGACACATGTGAAAATCTTGAGGGTTGCTGTCATTTTCTGTTGTTCTCCACCTGCTTTTTAAAGGCAGTGTCTGTCAGCGAACCTAGAACTTACCGTTTTGACTAGACTGGCAGGCCAGGAGGCCATTGCAATTTGCATTTTTCTGCCTCCTTGACATTGGGATCACACATATACTGTCCCTGTATTTTGTCTGTATGCTGGGCATTAAACTCAAGTCCTTGTGCTTTATGTATCACACTTTAACTGGTGAGCTGTCTTTCTAGCCTCTACTTTGGACATAATCAATTTTCAATACTAAAATAAATGTGAATGGTATTTATGATGCTGCAGACCTTTAGTCCCAGCACCTAGAAGGCAGAGGCAGATAAATCTCTGTGAGTTCAAGGCCAGCCAGGTGTACTCTGAGCCTCCCTACCTTTAAAAAAAAAAAAATGGGATAGTTTTTTTCCCTTGAGATGCTTCTGGTTTTATTTGTTTTTTATCCTTTCATTACAAGCCCAGAACCAGGCATAGATACAGGAAGGACATTGAATTTTTATTATTAAAATTTCATTTTTTTCTTAGACACATAAACCTCAGACATCCCGGCCCAATCTCATCAAACCAGCTGCCGAGTGGCAAGATCTGAACAGATTGGGAGAAGAAAGGCCTAGAAAATCTAGAGCAGACTTTGAAGCAGATACCCACAGCTATTTTTCCTTTTGTAACAACTCATTGTTTGATTCTGGGGCACAGGATGATTCTGAGGATGAATGTGGTGGATTTCTGGATCTTAAGACTGAGAAAAAAGGAGGAGAAGCCAAACCTGGACCAAGCAATAAGCAGACAGCAGACAATACTGTCAGCCCCAGGCTGGAGCAGAAAGTCATTATTTTGGGAGAAAATGGTCTTCTTTTTTCAGAAAGTGAGCCTCTGGAAGTTCAGAACCAATTATCTGAAGACTCAGAGACAGATCTTTTATCAAATCCTGGTGAGCCAGCTGCCTCAGTAGATGAGCAGCTAATTGAAGAAGAGTACTGGCTTGACCATCCCTACTTCCAGGCTCTGAATCCACAGCCTCAGGAGAGAACAAACCAGCTTGTGCCCCAAGAGCGACATTCTGAATCAGAAATGGGCCCAATGTTTTTCCGCCATGATTTCCCGGAGCCAGCTTTTCCAAGGCCAGAACCCCAGCAGGAGGGGATTCCAGGACCCGCTTCTCCACAACCAGCCCATCCTCTAGGAGAGCTTGAAGACCAGCAATTAGCAATTGATGAAGACCCTGGGCCTGCCTACCCCCTGCCAGGACCCCAGGAGGCCAATTTGGCAAATGTGTGGGGACAAGAAGCTGCTGAAGGGGATCAAGAGCTCATTCCACTGTTAGTGAAAGAAACGGTAAGGTCATTTCTTTTTATTAAAGAATGCTATGCTACTAATACTGATACTATACATTTGTTTTCTGTCATTGCAGTAAAGAGATGCTTTGTTGTATAAGTAAGCTTTATTTTCCAAAGAAGGACATACCTAGGGTGAAAGAAAGGAACCCAGATAGCTAGACAGCCTACAACCCAGCCTGTGCCCTCTACCTCCAGGGAGGGCTCTTGGTGCTAGTTGTACCTAATGGAGCCTGATGCTGTCATTCTTGTAAACTCCTGTTTGTCAAGGCCTTATGTTCCTGTTTATTATATTTCCTAGCTCTGGGCCATCTAATACAGCAACCAGTAGCTCCTGTGAGTATTGTAAATCTCTGAGAGCTGAATAAAGTTACATTCTGTTTCCAGTGCATCAGTCATCTTAATAGTCGTGATTCTGTAGGATATCTGCAGTAGAGAGCAAAGCAGGCCTTTGTTTTCTGAGATCAGCTATTGCTTGCCTTCCCTAAGTCTCCTAATTTGTTAGGTCTTTTTATTTGACCCTGGGGGTAGGGGGTGAGTTTGAAGGCAGGTGTAGGGAATGTTCCTTTCTGATCTCTGGCCTGTATTCTCAGTGTTTGTTCGAAGGATGGAGAGTGGACAGGGTAGATGACCTCTAAAGGTCTTTGTAGGCCCCATCTGATCTGGGGACTAGGAGCTGAGATAGGAAGGTAGGTAGGTAGGTAAGAGATAGATAGATAGGTAGGTAGGTAGATAGATAGATAGACAGATATAAAATTTATTTTTAAGTTATGCACTATAGATATAAATTTTATTTTTAAGTTATGCACATTGGTGTTTTGCCTGTGTCTATGTGTGTGTGAAAGTGTCAGATCCCCTGGAACTAGAGTTATAGTTGTAAGCTCCCATGCGGATGTTGAGAATTGAACCTGGGTCCTCTGGAAGAGCAGCCAGTGAGTGCTCTTAACCTGAACCTCCTTTCCAGCCAGCCCCTATATACATTTTTTTTTCCCCCCTGGAGCTGGGGACCAAACCCAGGGCCTTGCGCTTGCTAGGCAAGCGCTCTACCACTGAGCTAAATCCCCAACCTCCCTATATACATTTTTAATGGTTGTTGTTGTTGCTAGTTTTTTTTGGGGGGGGGGGTGTTTTTATTTTTTTTAAAGACAGTATTTTCTCTGTAACCTTGGCTGTCCTAGAACTCACTCTGTAGACCAGGCTGGCCTTGGATTCAGAGATCCACCTGCCTCTACCTCTCAAGTACTAGGATTATAGGCAGCTCTAGGGGCACAGGGCTGCTTTACAGCCATTCTCCGGTTTTAAGGCAATTTGTATACTTTCTGCTATTTGATTTTTATTATCTTCAAATCCATTCTAAGGAACAAAATATAAATATTTCTTTCTAGGAAGCAAGATTTCCAGACGTAGCAAATGGATATGTTGAAGAGATAATTCATTTGAAAAATTACTATGATTTGAATGTGTAAGTATTCTACCATGCTTGCTGCCAGCCCCCTCACCCCCCACCCCACCCCTAGTTTCATTGCCATAAAGAGACACCATGACCAAGGCAACTCCTATAAAGGAAAGCATTTAATTGGGGCTGCCTTACAGTTCCAGAGGTATGGGCCATTATTATCATGGCAGGAGACAGACATGGTACTGGAGGAGCTGAAAATTCTACATCTTGATCCTCAGTCAGCAAGGAGAGACTATTACTGGGCATGGTTTGAGCATAGGCAACCTCAAAGCTCACCCACACTTCTCCAACAAGGCCACACCTCCTAATAGCGTCTCTCCCTATAGGCCAAGCATATATAAACACATGACTCTATGGGGGCCATCCCTATTCACACCACCATGCTCCCTCTTTCTCTTTTTGTTGGTAAAGTATAGGTAACATTTTGGCTATTTTTGAACATATAGTTGAATGGTATTATTAAACACATTTCCTATTACTGTATAGCGCTCTCAACTGTTGATCTCCAGAACTGGTATCATCTTAAACTGAGGCTCTCCATTGAACACTTAACTTCCCCATCTCTTCCCAGCCTCAAAGCTCACTGTTCTTTTAGCCTCAGGGAATTTGATTAAGGATAAAACTCTTTTATACCCGAACAGACTGGGAAAGACAGGCCTTGGAGTAGACTTTGAAAAAATATTAGCAGCTACTTTTCATGCCTTTTTAATGATGTTTATTTTATTTATTTTTTGAGGCAAGGTTTTACTGTGTAGCCCTGGCTAACCTGGAATTGAGCTGCCTCTGCCTCCTGGGTGCTGGGATTTTAACAATGTATGCCACTATTTGCAGCTTCTCATTGTCTCCAACATATGATCCCCCCTTGTAGGTCCTCTTACTGGCATCTTGGTGAGAAGAGGACCCTAGAAAGGGACTTCTTTTCTCTGTTCTCTTCTTGCCATATCTGTCATACTGTTAAGAGACACACTACTGACGTTGGATAAGAAAGGAAATGGGTGAGAGATCTAAGGGAGCTGATTCTACAAATCTGCCATAGCAAGGAAAGGAGCAAAACACAGAGGAAAGCTTACTTCCCTATGAGCTCACACTTTCTGCTTTTGAGCCCCACCCAGGCCAGCCTCCGCACTGACTGCTGTGCTGGCCTTCTGTCCAGCCTTCTGACTTGGCTTGGTTACGAGTGAAGAGCCTGGATAGTTGACTTTGCTTGAGTCTTGACATTGGTGCGTCGTCATGGGTTAGCTTGTGCTATCTCATCTTAGCTTGAAGCATTTCAACAGTGATGTAGAGTAGAGGAAGCCTCAGGCTTGATACTAAGAGAGTCTGTCCTAGAAGACATGGTCTGCTGATCAGTCTTGGAGTTGGCTGATAAGCTGAGACTGACACAGTACCCAGAAGCTTACTTTACCACAACAGGATGCAAAGGACACTGATGTTCTGGAGTTCATTTATTTGCTCAGTAATTGAACTTGATCGCAAATGTGTTTGATTGTGCACTTTCTCCTCTTTATATGTGCTCATAGTTTCCTTGAGGAGTGGCCACTTTCCTTCTCCACTCTTGTTCTGTGTAGTTTAGGTGGTACTCCTTGAAGTGTCATCCTCTGGAAGTTAAAGCTCAGAGGAGTCTGCATCTGTCAGTGTGCTCAGTGTTTTTGTTTTGTTTGAGTAGAGTCTTCCCGTGCAGCCTCAGTGGTTGGGAGTTAAGCCTCCTGAGTGCTGGGGTTATGTTTGTGCACCATCACTTCTAGCAAAATGAAATCAGAGGGCTGCTGTCCTGGTCTTTGTTATTTGCTAGTTTGTCATGGATACTATATCTTAACTCTTTTCCCCTAAGTTGAAACAATGTCAAGTTTGAGATTCTCCTGCTGCTTCGACCTCAAGTGTAGGGATTACAGGAATGTGCCAACCTGGTATATCTCCCCCCGACCCCCTCGGAGCTGAGGCCTTGCGCTTGCTACCACTGAGCTAAATCCCCAACCCCAACTTGGTACATCTTTGTTTATTTTGTTTTTTCTTATTTTTTTTTTTTTTCGGAGCTGGGGACTGAACCCAGGGCCTTGCACTTGCTAGACAAGCGCTCTACCACTGAGCCAAATCCCCAACCCCCCAACTTGGTACATCTTAATTCCTTGATAATTTAGTTGTCCTATGTCTCTGAGACATTTTCCCCTCAAGTATTTTGTGATTCAGTGGGCAAGTCTGGGCTTTGGAAAGTACTATGTAACATTGTGTGGGTTACTTTGCAGACTTTGTAATTTTCTCCTGGAAAATCCAGATTATCCAAAGAGAGAAGACCGAATCCTTATCCACCCCAGCAGTAGCCTGCTTGCCAGCCAGGATGATGTGAAGGCAAGTATTCCTGTGGCTTTGCCACTTGGATCTGTTCTGCTCTGTTGCTGCTTTCCGGGTCATCCTGCTGACAGCAAGAGGTGCTGTTAACACAGGGCTTTACAGGCAAGCAGGAAAAATAACATTTCATAATGTTTGCAGACTCCCTGAAGGCTCCTTTTTGAAATCTTTCCATTCCCATAAAGAATTAAGCAAATTCTTGTGCCTTTAATTCTGCAGAGCAAGTTAAGGGAAAAGAATTAGCCAGTATTATTTGTGTTGTTCTAATAGTTTGTTTTTCTTAATGCTTTATAATTGTGGATTTATATAAAAGTTGAATGCTTCACGTGAATTGTTGGTGTACTACTCTATTGTACTGCTGTCTGTTACTGCTGTTCCTTAGAATGTTTCCATCCTAAATTGCAAAAACAACCACTTCCCTGCAAATACTTCAGCATGCACGTAGCCATTCTTTTTTTAAGATTTATTATGTACAGGTGTTTTGCCTGCACATGTGCCTACATGCCAGAAGAGGACGCTAGATCTCACTTTTGATGGTTGTGAAGCCACCATGTGGTTGCTGGGAACTGCTCTCAACCTCTGAGCCTTCCCTCCAGCCCATAGATAGCCATTCTTAAAAGATTTGTGTTCAACTCATTTAGCCAAATCTCATATCAAGATGTCAAAAGTTTCAAAACTTTAATATTTAGTCAATAATTGTGATCTACCACTAATGTTGAGTGTGTTATGTGGTTAAAAACCCCCACCCCAGATGATTCTTTTTTTTTTTTCTTTTTTTTTCTTTAGAGCTGAGGACTGAACCCAGGTCCTTGTGCTTGTTAGGCAAGCGCTCTACCAGTGAGCTAAATCCCCAACCACACCCCCCCCCCCCCCCATGATTCTTAATGTTTAATTTCTGCTGGCTTTGCACTGACCAAAACAACTGTCGCCAACACCCACCCCTGCCTCATTGCCTCAGCCTTCTAGTGCAGAATTAACAGATAATGTACTTTTTCTTCATTTTTGTTTTAGTCTGGTCACCCTACAAAGTAATTATGAGCCCAGGCAAGAGTCTTTTTTGTAATATGTACTGTTTTAAAGATTTGGTTGGTTGATTGGTTGCTTTGCTTTTTCTAACGGAGTTTCTCCGTGTAGCCCTGGCTGTCTTAGAACAAGGTCTGGAGACCAGGCTGGCCCAACTCAGATAGACCTACTTGCCTTTGTCTCCTGAGTGCTGGGATTAAAGATGTGTGCCGTCAGTGCCCATCTTATTTGTTATTCTTTGTTGGGTAGGGAATGAGTTTGTGTGCACCATGGTGTGCATGCTGGTCCGTGGGGACCAGAAGACAGCCTTGTAGTCTCTGAAACTGCGGTTTTAGGTAGCTGTGAGTTGCCGAAGGTGTGTTGTAGGAACCAAACCTGGCTTCTCTGGAAAAACAGCAAATGTTCTTCACTGTTGAGGCCTTAGAGCCAGCCTCTGTCGTCCCCCTCGTCCTCCTCTTGGATGAGTGTGCTATCTCACCTCTAACTTTATGCTTTTTGTCTCATTTCAGTTGCCTAAGATAGACTTTTTTGACTATTCCAAATTGACTCCACTTGACCAGCGCTGCTTCATCCAAGCTGCTGACCTCTTGATGGCTGATTTCAAGATGCTCAGCAGCCAGGACATCAAGTGGGCCCTGCACGAGCTCAAAGGGCATTACGCAATCACCCGAAAGGTAGGCCGTGGGCTTCCTTTTGGGCTCGTTCTTTGATTGTCCTGAAGAGACGGGAGAGCTATAGATTACAGAGGTTGAGGTGGCTGTGGTGGCAGAAAGCTTCAGAGTTTGCCAGGGGAAGTAGGAGCTGGTTAGGAATCACTGAGTGAGAAGTGCCACCTAGAGCAGGAAACCTCAATCTCCAAAAGTCCCTTTGCGATGATATTTGTTCTGAGAAGAGCAGGGTGCCTGGAGTGTGACCCGTATCTGCCTGGTTCATAGTTTGTTCAGTTGTACCAAGCTCCAAGTTAAGGGCTTCTGGTTGGTTGGTAAGTCTTTTGTCTCTAGGTTCTCAGTGTCTCCTGCTTTCTTTTGTCTTGATCCTATAGGTTTCAAGAGTCCGGGTTTGTGTCATCTGTACCTCTAGGTGTTACTAGCTGGTTCCCGTGTCCTCAGCATTTTATCTAAAATTATAGATCTTACATGTGATAAACATAAGGGTCATTTTACTTCCCCCTGAGATTTGCACAGATGTCCACTGTACACTGAGCTTCAGTTTCTCGCAGTGTAGACAGGCTCTCTTGTAGATGAACTAGATAACAGGGTAAACCTGCGACCTGACTGGCGCTGCTCATGCAGTCTCAGTTCATTCTTGCCCTAGCATAACTTTATGTCTGTAATTCCAGTCCCAGAGGATCTGGCACCCTCCTCTGGCCTCTTTGGGTACTGCATGTGCATGGTGCACAAACATGCATGTAGGCAGAGCCCCCATACACATAACATAAAATAAAAATAAGCTTCTAAAAAAATCAACTATGGCTTAAATGCCTGCATGCAGTTTTAACATGGCAGGTTGGGGCTGTGTCTGCTCTCTGAGGCAGCTAAATTCTTTGATCTGCTTTGTCGAATTTGCCATCATGGTTTGAGCACAGGCTTATATTTAATCAATCATCTTGAAACCTGTTTTCAGTTCTCTCATTGTGGTAAGAGCCCTTACACACATGCACATCTCTCTCTCTCTGACAGTCTTGCTGTGTAGCCTGGAGAGTGTTTAGACTGACTGGTCTTGATTTCCTCTGCTTACCTCCCCAGTGCTGGCAGTAAAGGAGTACACCACCTCACCCTGCTTGCTTTTGGAGAGGGCGGTCTCACTGTGTAGCTCTGGCTTGCCTGAAATTAGCTTGTAGGCCAGGCTGGCCTCAAACAGATTCTCCTGCCACCACCTCTGAAGTGCTGGAATTAAACCTGGCTCGCACACCCTCTTTTATACGTGTACTTTTTGGAGAATCTCTGTTTTCAGGATTTACTTTGGGAATGGAATACATTTGTTGTTCAGGTAAACAATGTACTCTTTTCCGGTGCTTTCTTTCTTGAGTGGTGTAGGGGATTTTGTAGTTAAATTCAGAATGGCAGCAAGCTAGATGCATTCTTCAGGAAGTTCAGAGGCAAGAGGGCAAAAGCCAGTAGCTTTTCCCTTGGGCCAGTTCTGGAAGGCACTACCCACTACAGGGAGTCTCAGTTAATTCCTCCCAGAAATTCCTCTAGGAAATACTCTTCTCTGTCTGTACAGAGGCTTTGTTGTTCTTGTCGTCATTGTTTCTAGATTCATCCAAGATTGGCATGACACCTGTCTTGGTTTGCATGCTCAGGCCTAGGAACTTCAACCAGCTTGAAATTTTGATTTTCTTTCTCTCTCTCTCTCTCTCTCTCTCTCTCTCTCTCTCTCTCTCTCTCTTTCTTTTTTTTTTTTTTTTTTTTTTTTTTTTGGTTATTCTGCTGTAATGTGACTATCTTGTTCAGTTTCTTCATTGCCTGCCCTAGCTCGTGCACCAGGAATATCAAATGAACATTTAAACCCTCTAGTGGAGCAGGCCATCTTTTAATCTATTCTATAGTCAGTCTCTCTCTAGGTGTCCACTTCCCCAGGCTTCATAGACTTCCACCATGTGGCTTTAGTGGTCATCTTGAATGGGGCATGTCCCCACCTTTACCTCTCCTCTCTACAAGCTTTCTTTCTGTCCCTGGGTCTTCAAGGCATCGTCATGCCTAGTGTCCCATTCCTCATACTCATTCATTCTTATTCTCTCCCCCCCACCCCCCTCTCTTGGCAGAGTCCTGCTGTGTAACCTCCATTAGATTGAATCTCATGATCCTCCTGCCTTAGCAGCCCTTGGCCCCCAAGTGCTGAAAATATAGGTGTACACCCCTTCTTCGTATCTCTCTCTTGTTTTTCTTTTTCTTTTTTTCCCCTTTTAGGTCTTCTAGGTATCTCTTAGGGCAACTTTGGCCCTTGTTTTAGATGTCTTAAAAACCTTACCAGACTGACTGCTTTAGAACTGTCACAAGCAGATGTTTAATTTATACATGTAAGTAAATTCAGGGAAAGGATTAGACAGCTAAAAGAATATTATTTTTGAGCTCCTGTTGTTCCTAGCAAGTCTTTTTAATCCTTATTTACGCGTGCACCAACCAGGCTGCTCCTTAAGATCTGAGCCTCAGTGGAGCAGGAAGATAGTGTAAAAGTGGAACTCAGTGGGAAACTGGTGGCCTGCCTTGCACAAGTCCTATGTTCATCCACAGCACTATTGAACAAGGAAGGAAGGAAGAAAAGAAAATAGGACACAGATTAGCTTTCTTCCAAAGAGCTTTTAGTCTGTTTGGGGACACAGTGTGGTAAGTGCTCTCAAGGCAAGTAAGAGACCTGGAAAGAAGAAAGGTCACTTAGAGCAGAGCCTTGATAGAAAGATACTTTCACCACAGCCCAAGAGGCAGGAAAGAAACCTATGTGCCCTGGTGCACACTGGTCACAAGGCAATCTGATTACATCTGGTCTGTAAACTAGGCATTTGGCCAAGTGTAATAGAAGTGCTGGTTTCTAATACAACTGTTCAAGTGAGAATTTGGAGACTCCTTTAACTAACAGCACAACATTTTAAAAGGTAATGGTTTCCCGACAAGTACTGAATGTTCATTTTAAGTGAGACTTTCTCACTGCTATGGAGAACAATCTGCTTAGGGCTCCAGGCTGGAGCTTCTCCCTCTCTTCAATACCAAGCCAGTGAACCACTATTCAGGATCTCTGAGCTCACCTTCTGAATAGCACCTCTGCTTTAATGGCTGAATCATTAATAATAAAAAAAAAAAAGTATATGAGTATTTTACCTACATATGTGTCTGTGCACCACATCCTTGCCTGGTGCCTGGGGAGGTCAGAAGAAGGTGTCAGTTGTAAGCCTGCATCTGGGTGCTGTACATCACATCCAGGTCCTCTAAGAAGAGCCATTGTTCTTAACTGCTAAGGCATCTTTCTTTTTTTTTTTTTTTTTTTTTTTTGGTTCTTTTTTTTTTTTTTTTGGTTCTTTTTTTTTTCGGAGCTGGGGACCGAACCCAGGGCCTTGCGCTTCCTAGGTAAGCGCTCTACCTCTGAGCTAAATCCCCAACCCCCTAAGGCATCTTTCTAACACCTGAGCACTAAGTCATGACTTTAAGATTGGTTCATTCGGTTTGGAGATTCCAGAAAGAAGAAAGGGGAAATTCCACACCCAAAGGAGAGCAGAAAGGAAGCATGATGGGCGTCACCCTTAGCAGGCTTTGGGGTCTCCAGATTTGTATGAGGCGGCATTGTCAAAGAAGGGAGCATCAATTCTAGACTGTACTGTCGGCAAATCTAGCCTTTTTGAGGTTTGACTTGGGCTAGCCCTTCCACTAGAAACCTATGCAACATTTCTTCCAGAGGCTCACAGTTTGGTAGAAGAAATAACGTGAAGCAGAGAAGCAAGCAAATAGTTAGGCTCTCATGACTGAGATGTCCTCTGAAAGAAGAAAATACAGTCTGTTTCTAGAGGGCCTCACAGCAGGCATAGAAGAATGTAGCATGGCTAGAGGGAGGAAAACTGGAAAAAAAAAAAAAACAACCCAGGTTTGCAAGGGAGGAATAAGATGCCACTCTGATGAGTAGCGTTTATAAGACAGCTAAATGTTACATATTTGAATGGACAGAAAAAGTTAGAGAAGTGGCTGGAATTTTGAGAGCTAACAGTTTGCAGAAGGCAAACCTGCGTTACCTAGAGGGTATGTTGAGTAGACTAGGCTCACATTTTGTGGGGGAGAGGGGGCCTGCAAAGGAATGAGAAAGAGTTAGCACATGCCTATTGCAAAGGAGGTCAGAATCAGGGAGATGAGGACTCACGCTGAGGGATGCTTGCCCTCTTATTAGTATTTGGGCCGAATAGAATTTGAGTTGAAAGCCTGGCTTTTCAGTTTTGTTTATGCCCCTGGGGGGTAGGAGGTGAAATAGCATCTCATGGCTCTTTGACCTCAAAGAGGTAAAGAGGGGTGGGGCTGAAAGCTGACAGAGGAACGAGACCTTGGTAGGTGCTGTTAGGAAAGATCTAAGACATGATGAAGCCAGGTTTGGGAAGGAAAGAAGTGGACATTGGTCTAAGGACTTCACACTGCCACATACAGTGAAGAGCCTTGGTGTGTGGGGAGGGAAGCTTAATTGGGGGTTAGACAGGGACTGCCACCAACAACACTCAGTAGGCTGTTCACAAGTATTCATATAATTAGTTGTACTTATGCATGGATAGCTTAGATTTCCTTGTGTCACCATTTAATCTGTTAGAAAGCATTTTGGTGGTGTCACACTGGGCAGAGCTGGCATTGTGAGGGAATATGAAACTCAAAGATTGCTTCCTGTGTACTTGTTCTTTATGATGGTAACCTTACCCTTCTCAATTTTTAGGCCTTTTCTGATGCCATTAAAAAATGGCAGGAGCTATCACCTGAAACCAGTGGAAAGCGGAAAAAGAGGAAAGAAATGAATCAGTATTCTTTCATAGACTTCAAATTTGAACAAGGTAATAGACGCTGAACGTGGCGATAGCACATAAAGTTGGAATCTAGTACCTTGTTTGAGGTCACTGAAGTGGGGTGCAGTGTAACCTGAGGTTTGCAAAGGCCCAGCAGGCATCAGACTGACTGACTAGAACAGCACATCACAATATACAGACAGTGGCAGAGGACGCTGTGCAGTAGGAAGTTTGTATGGACTAAGAAGAAAGGCTGCTAATCATGGACAGACACTGCTCTGGAGATGTGAGAATTGATTATATATTGACTGGCAGATTGACCAGTAAACAAACACAGGCCATTCTAGTTGTATCTGTAATAATTCAAAAGTGTAAAAACTATCCTTATAAGGGTTATAAGGTGTATGCTCCCAGTGCAGTGCTGTCAGAATAGGAGGGACTTTGTAGTTGGAGATCATAAAGAAAAGATGAGGAAGGACAAAGCCTCCCCACAGATTCTGCATGATGAAGCGTGCAGTCTCCAGTGGCAGGATGGGTTGTGGGAACCTACAGTGTCCTGCTATAGAGCTAGGGAGTGCTCAGTTGTTGACGAAGCATGGTTGGCCTGGATTCCTAGTGAGTAGTTGTCGCTGTAATTTCACTTTGTGATATATCTTCTAGGTAACATAAAAATAGAAAAGAGGATGTTCTTTCTGGAAAACAAGCGTCGACACTGTAGGTCCTATGACCAGCAGGCCCTCCTTCCAGCTGTGCAGCAAGAGCAGGAGTTCTATGAGCAGAAAATTAAAGAGATGGCAGAGGTAGGAAGCTGTGCTCTGATCTTGGTTGTGGTTTTGGGGTTCTAGCTTGCGCTCCCTGTTGGGAGTTTGGTACGTGCTGGTTCCTTTGGGCGCTAGGGATGTAGCTGGCCTGGGTTCCATCACTAGTACCACGTGCACTCCTTTCTTTTTTTTTTGGAGCTGGGGACCGAACCCAGGGCCTTGCGTTTGCTAGGCAAGCGCTCTACCACTGAGCTAAATCCCCAACCCCACTGAGCTAAATCCCCAACCCCTCGTGCACTCCTTTCTTAAGAAACACATGTTGCGGGGTTGGGGATTTAGCTCAGTGGTAGAGCGCTTGCCTAGGAAGCGCAAGGCCCTGGGTTCAGTCCCCAGCTCCAAAAAAAAGAACTAAAAAAAAAAAAATAAGAAACGCATGTTGCTCAAGCCCCTTAAGTCTAATCCAGAAAGCCAAAACAGGGGAATCTTGAGTTGGAGGGTTTGGTTTTCCTCTGTACTGGGTACTAAGCTCACAGTTAGACAGCATTTTGCCATTGAGCTACAATACCAGCCCCAAATTTCCTTTGTTGGAATGGTTAATAACACAGTAAAGTTTAGTTTGCCTTTAGGGTTTTTGTTTTGTTTGTTTGAGAAAAAGTCACACTGTAAACCAGTCCAGGCTTGTTTTGAATGCTTTGAAATCCTCCTGCCGCATTATTCCAACTGCTTAGATTAGAGACATGAACCTCAGGTACTGAGTTCCCAGAGATCCAAGCTTGTGAGATCACATTTTTTTGTTTGTTTTTGAGGCAGGGTCTCTTTCTGTGTAGTCCTGACTGTCGTAGAACTCTCTGTGTAAACCAGGCTGATTTTAAACTCAAAAAAGGTCTATTATTCTCCTCTGCCTGGAATTGATGGTGTATATAACCTTAGGTCACTTTTTTTTTTAAAGATTTATTTATTATATATAACTACACTGTAGCTGTCTTCCGACACACCAGAAGAGGGCATCACATCCCATTACAGATGGTTGTGAGCCACCATGTGGTTGCTAGGATTTGAACTCAGGACCTCTGTGCTCTTAACCACTGAGCCATCTCTCCAGCCCCCACATTTCTTAAAAAGACAGAACTAGCTCCTTTTTTTTTTTTTGTAGCCAGCAGTGGCTGAGCAGTCTCTGCACTCATTCATAAGATGATAATATTACCCGTGTGTTGGAATGTAATCCTAGTTTCCTAGTTTCCTTGGGAGCCAGGGCCAAGTTTATACAAGTTCAAGGCTAGCCTATTTAACTTAAATAGAGAAGATAGAGAAGGCCAAGAATGTGGCTGAGTGGGAGAGCATTTGACTTAGCAGATCCCGTGTTCAATTTCCAGACCACCATGAAAATAATAGAACATGCCAGTGTTAGTGAGTCAGGCATGGTGGTACACACACACACGTAGTCCCAACATTTGGGAGACCAAGGCAGGGGAATCACAAGTTCAAGGCCAGTTTGAGTTGTATACTGAGACCCTGTCTCTGAAAAATAAAAAGAAAAACGTTCACATAGAAATATCTTTAATAAAGCAGTCCAAGATAGTGTTTGTTGCTATTGTCTGGCAACAATTCTGTGGAGCAAAATGAGAAGTCCGGGAGTGCTCTTACAGCATCTGCATGTAAAAACTTATCCTGAGGAGAGGCACTCGTCAGCTGCGTTGAGAATCACTGAATCAGCACCAACACACACACACACACACACACACACACACACACACACACAATTATCTCTCTACCACCACAGAACATAGAAGAAAACAACTGAAAGAAAAATTACTGATTAATCAAAATCGAGTATTTGGATACACATTCTCTCAAAATGAAGTGATGATATATATGTGTGGGTAAAAATTAAACATCTCAAGCAGACGTCACTATCATTTGGAGAAAGTGTTCATCTTGATCCATGGTCACAGAATTGCATATGTTAATACCACTGTGGGAGGTTGTAGAGATGACTGAGATTAAGAGTAAACACTGGCTGCTCTTCCAAAGGACTTCGGTTCAATCCCCAGCACCCACATGGTGGCTCACAGCTATCTAACTCCAGTCCCAAGGCATCTGGTGACTTTCGCTGGCTCTTAATGGGCACCAGACACACACATAGTAAACAGACATATAGGGAAAATACCTATACATCTAAAGTTAAATTTAAAATCACAGAGCTAATCAACAAATGGTTTTATAAAATGGGTTATCTGTTATTTATAGTCATTATTAACCTTACATTCAAATTGTCCTTCTGACCAATGGCCGCCCCTTTGTCCTAATCTGGTAGTTTCTGGCCACATCTTTGCTTTCTGGCATGGTGAAGTGGTCTGGTTTCTCTGGTCTTGTTTTATTTACGATTTCTCTTGTTACTTCTATAAGGAGGAAGGGCTTGTTTGGTTTAAATTATTACCATATAACCATTCCTCATCTAAGGAAGTCATGACAGGAGCTAAAAACAGGGCAGGATCCTGGAGGCAGGAGCTAAAGCAGAGGCCATTGTGGGTCCTGTTTCTGGCTTGCTTCCCATGGCTTCCTCAACCTGCTTTCTTGTGGAATTCAGGCACTCCAGCCCAGGGATGACACTACCACATAAGCTGGATCCTTCCCCATCTAATCACTAATGAAGAAAATGCCCTCTAGGCTTGTCTGTGCTTGATCCTATGGAGGTATTTTCTCAGTTAAGGTCCTGTTCTCTCACTTTAGCATGTGTCAAGTTGACATAAAACTTAACTATCCAGCAGAGGACTAGATCTGGAAAATTTCTCCAAAGTGCTTTCCTTTTTTATTGGATTTTTCATGCTCAGATTTCCATTCAGAGTTTGATATACAAATCTTATTATTTCTTTCTTTTATGGTGTCTGTGTCTGTTAAAAAAAAGTCTTGACTCTTAATGGTCTAACACGATTCCCACCAGATTAGATTTTAAAATCGGCCAAGCATAGTGATACAGACCTACAGTCTCAGGTCCATGAGAGAGGGAAGCAGGGGAATTTTTACCCCAGAAGCTCAGGACTAGCCTGAAGAGCATAACAAGAATACACTTCAAAAAAAAAGTCACTAAACAATTGTGGTTGTGCCGACAACTTTTGCTTATGATTTGACTTCTAGGGAAATAGCCTTGGGGGTGGGGGGCAGCGGCTTTTTACCTTTTAGTTTTGTAATAATTTTATTTATTTATTTAAGTCAAAACTATTAAGTAGGAGATGTCCAGAGGGCCAGATTCTTTTCTCCCTTCCTCTATATTCTTACTCATTTTAGTTTATCTTTACTTAGTTCAAATAAAATGTGTATGGGTATTTTATTTATTTCTCTTTATTAGTCAAGAGATAGATGGAAATAATTTTTTTTTAAAAGGAAATAGAGTTAGCAAGATATGGCTCAAGACATTTGCTGAATAAAGCCTGTGATGTGAATTTGACTCCCAGAACTGGTGAAGGCTTCACAAAGCTGTCTCTGCCCCATTCCTGCATACACACGTGTATATCGTCATCCAGGAAGGACTACAGCCTCTGCTGCTTCCCTCGGCAGTGTGTATCCGGAGAGCCGTGTGACCACATACGCATTCAGCCACAGCCATAGATGTCTTCCTCTTCGCTTTTAAAACTGCCTGCTATAAAATTGTCAGATGTCACTATTTGTAAATAAGTGTGTGGGTTCATTAGTTCATATTTATGTCTCGGGGCATCTTGGGGACAGGTTCCTCAGTAGACATGGAGGTATACAATTTAATCCCAGCCTGAGAGGCAGGGGCAGGCAGGTCTCCATGAGTTTGCAGCTAACCTGATTCATTTATAGCAAGTTCTGGGCCAGCCAGGATATATAGTAAAACTGTGTCTGGAAATTAAAGTTTTGGCCAGGCATTATGGCTATGCCTTTACTCACTTGAGCAGGAGGGAGACATGCTCTTCTTTATGAGTTTAAGGCCTGCCTGGTTGTGAGTTCTAGGACAGCCAGGTCACGACTACATAGAGATTTCTCTCTGGGAAAAAAAAAAAACAACTTGACCGTTGAGTTCACACCACATGCCTTCTTTTTGGTCAACTCTTTTCCGTCTTCTGCAGCAATGCACAAATGCTGTCTGCTTACCAACTTAACCTCAGATTGTGTTATCAAACTTAGTTTGGGTTCTGTTTGCTTATGCTATTTGCTATTCCAGAGTGTTTCATATTGATTGGTATGTTCTTTTATTCACTCTGTAGATGGATGCTCTGGTAGCTTTTTCATCCACTGAACAATGTTAACTGCAGGGATACCTGTAATAATGTGCATCAGATGAATTCAGTGCTAATGGTACGGTTTTTTTCTACGTTTGTATCTGAATGTGTGATTCTCTTCTTCAGCACGAAGATTTTTTGCTTGCCCTGCAGATGAATGAAGAGCAGTATCAAAAGGTATTTTCAAATCTCACCAAGTTAATTTATTCTGTATTTTCTCATTTGGGCTCTTGAAAGCAAACTTTTTTTTTAGAGTCTCCTGTTGACTTGTCAGCTTGCAGTTCACTCAAGTCACGGTCAGTAACATCAGCCAGAAGAGGCTGTCTTTATCCAAGATCAGAGCAGAACTAAAAGGAGATAGATAAGCTCTTAAAGACCATGAGCAGAAATCCATAGCATGACAGAAAATACTTTCCGTGTCTGCCCTTTAAGTGACTATATGTTCTTCAGTGACAGTTAGTTGGCTCCTGGACTTCTGAGAGCAGGATTGGATATAAAATCGAGCAGAGGCTGAAGGGAAGCGGGAGGAAAGAGTTGGGAGAGAGTAGTATTACAGGTAGACGTTCAGGAAACAGAATGGTAGGTCAGAGAAGGAGGAAGGTTGAGTCGGGCAAGAGCAGAGTGAGCATATAGGAGACCTGGGCTAGCAGACTTGGAAGACAGTCGGTGCCAAGTGAGCTGGGAGAAGCTGAGCCGAGCCAGAAAAGATATTGTTAGGAGACCAATGAAAGAAAAACCACAAAGAACCACAAACAAAATAGCTATGTAAGTTTATAGAAACAAATATTATAAAGCAAAGTGACATTTTTACATTCTAAAATTTTTACTTTTTTTTTTTTTCCTCAAAGAGGTACAGAAATCTACTAGTCAGTTCTAGAAGGAAATGTAGAACTCAGATTCACTGTGTGTAGCCTTGGGCCGGGGTTTCTATGCTGTGTCTGCCAGCTTGCTTAGTGGCCTTCTAAGAGAAGTGGGCAGGCTGCTCTGTCTCACCAGCAGACCCTGACAGTATATGTATTTGATGTGACTTAAATTGCTTTCCTCAGTCTCTTAACCAACAGCAAGGGCTGGCGTGAGGAACATAGTCTAGCTTTAGAAAGCTTCTGAGATAATGTGTCATGCTGTCATGCTGTTAACCCTTTTATAGTCAGTCATGTCAGCATCTGTTGGAGAGGCTACCTTCTGTCTTTAGCTCTGGTGTAGTGTTATACTGATATCCTGATTTAGGCTTTTTTTTTTTTTTTTTTTTTTTTTAATTTACCTACTTTTGGGGCTGGGGATTTAGCTCAGTGGTAGAGAGCTTACCTCTCTACCAGAGCAAGGCCCTGGGTTCGGTCCCCAGCTCCGAAAAAAAGAACCAAAAAAAAAAAAAAAAATTTACCTACTTTTGAGACATGATCTTACTTCATAGCCCTGGTTGGCCTTGAACTCTAGTTCCCCCTTTTCTCAGTGTCCTTAGTACTGTTGTCATACATACATTGCCATGCTACCCAGCTTCTGAGCTAGGTTTAGACAGTAAAACCGTTTCTTGTTATTTGGTGTCTCGTAGTAGTGGGTGTTGCCCTCATTATGTGTCTGGGGCAAGGAAGTGTGTGAGACCTCGCTTCCTGGGTATGGGTTATGGGGGCATTAACATTTATCTTTTTGGCCTTACAGGATGGCCAGCTGATTGAATGCCGCTGCTGCTATGGGGAGTTTCCATTTGAGGAGCTGACACAATGCGCTGATGCTCACTTGTTCTGCAAAGAATGTCTCATCAGATATGCCCAAGAGGCCGTGTTTGGATCTGGAAAGGTAAGTGTGTGCTGCACATAAATAAGAAGGGTGACTGTGCTTATGAACGAGTGTACTTGAGTGGCTGCACAGTTCTGCTAATAGGCTGATATATGCGTGACCTGTTTTGTGTCATGTTGTTTCTGAGTACAGTAGGTTTCCTGACTCATTCATGCCCTATGTCTAGCTCCACAGGGCTCTTGTCTCAGCACTCATCTTGCCGGTACAATTAAAGGTTGAGCTGAGGATGGGTCTTCATGTTATTTAAGCATATGAACGTGCATTAGCATTTTTCACATACTTAACGGTTTTATAGTTGCTTTTAAAAGACAGAGTAAATCTAAGATAGTATTTCTTACTCCAAAGTAAATTTTACTCAACACCAGCAAATCTCTTCTAGCAACCATGGCAAAGTGAAAGTGAGCCCCTGGCACAGGCCTGTAATCCAGCTGTATAGAGGACCTATGCAGGGGGATCACAAGTTCAAGGCCAACCTGACCAATTTACTGAGACACTGTCTCAAAGGAAAACTAAAGTAGGACTAGGGCTATAGCTTAGCAGTAGAGTGTTTTCCTACCATGTTTAAGGCCCTGGATTCCCCAGTACTGACAGAGAAGGGGACAGAAGGAGAGTGGAGACGGGGGAAAACTAACAGTGATTTAGAACATGGCCATGGCCTTTTATTTTTATAGATTTTCATATGTGGTACTGTATTTGCATCAGGCACACACCTAGTCCATCCAGTGTCTCCTATCATTCGTCAGATTTTTGGCTTCTTACTCTTTAATTATTTGCGTGTGCACATACAGATATAATTTGCTAAGTTAGTGTTAGATATATATGTGTGTGTGTTTAAGGGGTTATCCCTAGAGAAAACTGATTCTCCCTTTGTCAGCAGCCTCTTTCCTGAGCGTTCTCATTTTGGAGTAAGACTTTGTGAGATTTCTCCCATCTGTGTTGGCATGTTGAAATTTTCTGACAGTTTCCATGTCCAATATAGAGGATGGTACCTTGCAGCTGACATCCTGGTTCTCTGACCTGTACTCTGACTCTTAGAACCTTTCCACCTCTTCTGTGATGCTCTTCTGGCCTTAGATTAGGGCTGTGTTACAGATGCATCGGTTAGGGATGGATACCCAGGGTCACCTGGTCTCTGCATTTTTGACCAGTTACGTCATCATGTCTACCTGCTGCAAAAAGATGTTTTCTTGATGGAAGATTAGTGGTAGAAGGTATAGGATTAATGTTTAGAGTGCAGTTTAAAGTTACACTGGTTCAGTGAAGTGGCAATAGTAAGTTTTCCTCTGGTGTCGTGGCCTTACCAAATACAGGTAGCAGGCTGTACAGTATCAGGAGTAAAATCTCTCCTGTATGGAACTGGCCCTCAGTCCAATTAGATGGTTGTTGGTTACCCCTGGGGTAAAAATGCCTCCGTTGAACCTATGAGGACAAGGTTTGTCGTCTTTTTTGTCTTTATTGTGGTCATGGGCATCCCCTGGTAGGATTGCTTTTCTCCTGGGCAGCTTGCATAGCGCCACCTCATGCTCTGAAACCAGTCCTCAGGAGGAGGCTCCCAGGTCTGCTCCAGTAGATTCCTCAAGTCTTCTGCCATAGTGTTGGTGTCTTCAGCTCTTACCTCAACTTCTGAGGGACAGCAAAGGTCAGCAACAGTAAACCATACTCTTTCAGTCTCTTGGCCTCCCCCAAAGAACAGTTCTAAAGGAGGTTTCCCATGTCTGATACTTTTTCTTTTAGATAGTCTGTGGATTTTAGAAAGGAACATTGTCATTTCAAGTGTCATAACTTCATTTAAGAGAGAGAGAGAGAGAGAGAGAGAGAGAGAGAGATTGATTTTAAACATAAAGTAGTATGATTTGCTATGCCTTTTAAAAGCATCTTTAGTGTCACTCATCCCTCCCTGAACCATTCCCTTCTCCCCCAAGACAGGATTTCTCTGTGTAGCCCTGACTGTCCTAGAACTCTTTCTGTAAACCAGGCTGGCCTCACCCTCTGAGATCTACGTGCTTCTGTCTCCCAAATGTGCTTTTTAAAAATTTACGTATCTGTAAGAATGTCTGCACTGTGTGAGCTCCTGGTGCATGAGGAGCGTAGACAGGGACGTAGACCCCTTGGAGTAGCAGGAGAGATAGTTATTATGCGCCACTGTGTGGTTCCTTAGAATCTAAGTCTGGTCCCCTGGAAGAGCAGCCAGTGCTTCTGACCACCAAGTCATCTTTCCAGCCCTCAAACATAACCTTATATAAATAGCTTGAGTATCACGTTATATGACTCATCAATCTCATATACTTGCCATGGTTCACTGGAAAATCGCATGGGCATGGTAAATACTGAGACAAATCTAACTTGATAAATAATTGCACCCTGTAAAGTCAGAACCCTGAAAGACCAGGAGAACTGAGAAACTCTGTGAGACCGGGAGGGAGAGCCTCAGCCTCCAGCCTCCCACTGATTGCTTAAAGCACTGTCTGTTCCATGGCCCTGGACATGTGGATCTCTTTCCACTAGCAAGGCAGGTACTCGCTTTTGCAGTTGTCAGTATTGCTCACACTGGCAGGCAATTCATCTCTGTGGAGAGTTAAGATTCTGTAGGTTGAAGTTCTCAGAACTCAGAGAAATGCTTATACTTCCAAGGTTGTTACACAGGTTGTTAGAAAGCTCCAGGTCAGCAGATTGATCAGAAGCTCGGGACATGGAGGGGTAGATAGGTGGATGGAGTGAGCATACAAGCTCTGTCTCTGTGGTTAGGAGACATCACCATCCCCACAGGGAATAGAGTTTTGTTCCCCTTCCTGTAAGCCTCCAGTGTTGAACACCTGAAAGTTCTCCAGGTCCTGTCCTTTGAATTTTTTTTTTTTTTTTTTGGTTCTTTTTTTCGGAGCTGGGGACCGAACCCAGGGCCTTGCGCTTCCTAGGTAAGCGCTCTACCACTGAGCTAAATCCCCAGCCCCCTGTCCTTTGAATTTTTAAGGAGTCCTCTTTACATAGGTAAGATTGAAGTATCAACAGCTTATAGAAATGCATTAGATGGGGTTGGGGATTTAGCTCAGTGGTAGAGCGCTTGCTTAGCAACTGCAAGGCCCTGGGTTCAGTCCCCAGCTCCAAAATAAAAGGAAAAAAAAAAAAGCATTAGATAAGAGCCTGATAGACAGAAACCCACCAAGGCTATTCAATCCTTCCTGTCCTCTCTGTGATGTGACCCCATTTGAAATTGAAGGTCTTAGTGTACGGTAACATAACAGGTTCAGAGAATTGCTTTATGGCCGCCTCCAATATAAAAAGACAAAGAATTGCAGTATATATATAGGGTTGGTTTTTTTTGTTTTTTTTTTGTTTTTTTTGTTTTTGTTTTTGTACTGATCTTGAAGAAAAATGTTGTGGCCTGCCTTGGGGAGGAAAAAAGAACACTTGAAAGAGGGGTCAAAGGGACTGTTTTCTCAGGCTGATAGTACCAGCATTATAGCAAATGATTGTCTCTCAACTTTATCACTAGTTATTTTGAAGCTGCTTCTGGAACCAAGGACAAAAGGTCAAATACTTATTGTTCTAGTCACTGTGGAAGTAATAGGGGCCATGGAAACCATGATTGAAAAATCAAAATACACACACATACACACACACACACACACACACACACACACACACACACACACACACACACAAAATTTGGGGGAGACCAAAGAGAGCTCACAGCTAGAAGCCATGTGGGATTCTAGACCAAAAAGGAATAAACAGAAAACCTGGTGAAGTCTTCTGCCTCAGTTTCTTCTCCTGGAAAAGGAAGATGCTCAGGGGATTCTTGGGAGCGTTAAGTAAGGTCATTTCCATGTGTTCACTTTGGGTTCTACCTTTTTCTTTCTTTTTTTTTTTTTTTTTTTTTTCGGAGCTGGGGACTGAACCCAGGGCCTTGTGCTCGCTAGGCAAGCGCTCTACCGCTGAGCTAAATCCCCAACCCCTACCTTTTTCTTATGGTTCCTCAGATGTCTAGCATGTGCGCCCCCCCCCCCCCTTTTTTTTTCCACTTTTCCTTTTGGTTTTTAAAAAGCACAGGTTTTCTCTGTGTCACATTCTTAGAAATGATGTGTTTGAAAGTTTTTTGAGCTGTGGGCATATAGGCCAAATGGTGACTTTGGGTACGTGAATAGTGATCCTCCGATAACATCCTTAGGCATTTTCACTAGATGTGGATATGAAATTGCCCTCACCCCAGCATCCTAGCACTGAGTGGGAAGAGGAGAAGTGGATGTTGCTATTCCATATGCAAAGTTTGCTTCAGGTCTTCCCTTAAGGCCACACATGAGCTCTGCTGTCCCTGAACGTTTCTCCTTTCTATTGATTTCCATCCAGAGAAAGTCAGAGCAGAAGCTGGAGCCACTCCCTCCCCATTTCATACCCAGTTAACCTTTTCTCTCTCCTTCCCAGAGTGGCTCCAGCTTTGCAGACTCTACAGGGGAAGCAGCTTATTTCAGACACTGAAGCCAGCCTCTCCCAGTGTCACCTTAGCCACTGGTTTCTTCTTGGGCTGCTGGAGGTCTTCTGACAGGATCAGAGAAGGCCTTTACACTTTCTTATCAGTTCCAAGCTTAAAGGATGGCTTATCAGAGGAGAAGGATTTTGTAACCTCCGTATTTGTGCTCATCTCCCTTCCCTTGAAAGACGCGTTTGACATCCTTCACTCTTTGTTATTCTGAATCCCTGGTTAACGTTTTTCTTTGCTTACTTTATTCTAGTCAGAGCTCAGCTGCATGGAAGGCAGCTGCACATGTTCCTTCCCAACCAGTGAACTGGAGAAAGTGCTCCCCCAGACCATTCTGTACAAATACTATGAACGGAAAGCTGAAGAGGAAGTCGCAGCAGCCTATGCTGACGAGCTTGTCCGGTGAGTTCCGAGAAACTGCTTTACCCCAAGGTAAAGGCTGTTCCTACCAGGCAAGAAGATTGTCTGCATTTTCTGGTACTTGTTGCTAAGAAATGAAAGAAATGACAACACCCATCTGTGGACTCTACCTGCACACCTCACTTACTAGTATTCTAGCTTCTAACTGAATCACTGTGCCCTAGGAGGAAGGAAAGGTAATGGTTACAAGGAATCCTTGAAAGCTTGAGTTATGTGACTGATAGTAAATTTGGCTTTGGAATGGTGTTTCCTTGTAAATGCAAGTATAGGAGACAGCTCAGTCTAGGTTGTAGTGATCGTTAAGGAATACAAAGTGCCCTCCATCTTGGTAGCACGATCCCATGAGACCTACTTTAGCTATCTTGAGTGATGCCACTTTCCTGTTATTCCAGGTGCCCCTCTTGCAGCTTCCCTGCTCTGTTGGACAGCGATGTGAAGAGGTTCAGCTGCCCTAACCCTCGCTGCCGAAAGGTAAGGAAGACAGTGGGGGTTTTTTTCTAGCACATTGCTTGAGTTTTGGCTTGACCCATGTTGGTTATGTTCTGTGATCTGCATGCCGATGCACAAGAATAGTTTGACTCTTCAGGAAGCATGTGAAGATTTGTGATGGAAGTTGGCGTAGTTACAGAGGTGAAATTAGTTGTGGAATCCAGTTGCAAAGCTCAGTTTTTCTCTTCTATGTCATTTTATAAAGACAGATACTGTGATACAAAATGTGTTTTCTTCTGCTGTGTCATATATTTGCTTGCTCCTTTCCCTGTTCTGTGCTCAAGTATAGCACATACACACACAGACACTTCCTGTAACTTTCAAGGTCCAAGTGACACTTTGATTAAAGACTAACACCATGTTAGCACTATGTCATGTCTGATAGGTTCTCACCGAGTTTCCTCTTAGAAGAATCAGTCGTTTCTAGAGGGGCTATAGCCATGCAGCCGCCTCCCTGATGAAAGTGCACCTCTTCCCCTTTAATGGCCCTTCTACTTTGAATAAGGGCATCTTCAAACTTACCAGCTATTGATAGTTACTCAGGGGTTTCTAATCGCCTTCCCTGAAGAAGACAGATGTGTTTTAGGCCATTTTATAAAACTACGTCATCAGAGTTAAGTATTTCCTTGTTTTGTAGACAGTGAAAAAACTCTGAAGTTAGAGAAGACACTAATCAACTAAAACTTTACACCATTTTTTTTTCTCTTCTTTTTTTTTCGGAGCTAGGGACCGAACCCAGGGCCTTGCGCTTGCTAGGCAAGCACTCTACCACTGAGCTAAATCCCCAACCCCGCTTTACAGCATTATTAATACTAATATTCCCCTGTGAAACCTGTATGCATTCTGAGAGATGATGTAGCAATTTTGTAAGTTGTCCCCATTCAGGTTCTTGCTGTACCTATTGGCCTAACAGTTCTGTCTTCTTGGAATGGAAAAGCATAGTAAAATGTCCCTGTGGGTGTCTGGGTGTGTGAGGCACTGGTACACTTGAGCAGGTGACACCTGAGCTAAGACACAGAAAACCATAACTAAATGGAGTTATGCATTGTATTCCGAGTGAGGAAATGCCTCCTCAGGTGAGAGCACTGGCTGCCCTTCCAGAAGACCACCTGGGTTCAGTTTCAGAGATGGCAAGGGAGGAAGAGAGAGAGAACAATGTTCATACCTTTGATCCCAACATTCAAGAGGCAGAAGCAAGCAGATAACATCTCTGTGAGTTCAAGGCCAGGCTCATCTATATAGCAAGTCCCACTTCAGCCAGGGCTACACTGTAGGACCCCATCTCTTCTCTTCTCCCCTCCCCTCCCCTTCCTTCCCTTCTCTTCCATTCCTTCCCTCCCTTTCTTCCTTTCTTTTCTTTTCTTTCTTGCAATGTAATACATCCATAAAAATCAGTGGATTCTTCAGCAGAAACCTTGTAAACGAAGAAGGTTAAAGTGTTGGAAAAAAGTAACCTCTAGCCAAACCAAGAGAATTGTATTTGATAAAATTATTCTTCAAAAGTTAAGAAGAGGGCTGGAGAGATGGCTCAGTGGTTAAGAGCACTGACTGCTCTTCCAGAGGTCCTGAGTTCAATTCCCAGCAACCACATGGTGGCTCACAACCATCTGTAATGGGATCTGATGCTTCTTCTGGTGTGTCTGAAGACAGCTACAGTGTGCTCACAGACATAAAATAAATAATTAAAAAAAATAAGTTAAGAAGGCCTGACATGGTGGCACGCACATTTGGGAGGCAGAGGTAGAGGATCAGTGTGAGTTGGAGGCCGGTCTGTTCTACATAGCAAGTTTCAGGCTGCCTAAGGCACATAGTGAGACACTGTCTTTTTAAAACAAAAGCAAAAACAAAAAAATGGAGAAGGAAGAAGAGAGAAGCAGTCAGGGTGTGGAAAGAGAACAGGGTGGGTTAAGTACTTCACAGATATGAGGTCCTGCACTCAGTTTCAGGTATGGTGCACACGTTCACCATAATCTCAGCACTTGAGAGGCAGAATCTGACTCTGCCCCAAGTCCTAGCCAGACACTCTTTCTTAAAAACCATGGTGAGTGGCTCCTGAGAAACAACCCGACATAAAGCTGTATACATACACACATCCATGACCATGCACACACATGCTCAAAAGGCAGCGCGAGGAGAAACCAGATACGTTCCTGTAATCCCAGTATTAGGATCGAAAACTAAGTAGAAACACAAATTCATGTAAAACTACGAAGTTCATTAGCAAGTAAATAAATCTATAGATAATATAATAGTTGTATAATATATAGATAAATATAATAGTTCCCGAGTTAAGTAAATATACACATAGTTCCTGATTTAAGGTTTTTCAACTTTAAGAAACCATATTTTTGGGGCTGGGGATTTAGCTCAGTGGTAGAGCGCTTACCTAGGAAGCGCAAGGCCCTGGGTTCGGTCCCCAGCTCCGAAAAAAAGAACCATAAAAAAAAAAAAGAAACCATATTTTTTTATTTTAAATTTTAATTATTAAAATAAATTTCATTTGTCTGTGTGTGCGCTTATTTAAGCACATGGTGAGGTTAGAGGGCAGGCAGCTTGTGAGAATGTGTTTTTTCTGTACCATATGGAATTTAGGGGTCAAACTCATATCATCAGGCTTAGAAGTAAGCACCTCACGCACAGAGCCATCTTGACGGCTGAAGAGACTACTTTAAATCTTGATCCTTTGTGAGACCAATGATATATGATAATACTCCTCTTATAAGTATGGTGGCTGGGCAGCAGCAGCAGGCTACAGTTATCACTCAGTCCTGAGTTACTCCACAAGCAGACAACGGCATTCCACTCTGCAGTGAACTGTGCCACTCAGCTTCGCTGTTAGATTGGTTAGGTGTACCAATCTAAAGTTCATTGTAAGTTAGAGAAAATCTGTATGGTCATTCAGAATTCCGTAATAAGGTAGTTATACATAAATCAGTCGATATAGAATTTGAAAGACAAAAATCCAAAAACTCTTCAAAAGTACTAATGGATTCACAACAACAAAAACATGCGATTTGTGATGTAAGTCATATTAAGGGTGGATGTAGGGGCTGGAGAGATGGCTCAGCGGTTAAGAGCACTGATAGCTCTTCCAGAGGTCCTGAGTTCAATTCCCAGCAACCACATGGTGGCTCACAACCATCTGTAATGGGGTCTGATAACCCTCTTCTGGTGTGTCTGAAGACAGCTACAGTGTACTCGAATACATAAATAAATAAATCTTTTTTAAAAAAAAAAGGGTGGATGTAAGAAAGTAAAATGAATATTGTTATTATTGGCTTTAAAGATATTATAAATACAAGATATTTTATGTACATTCTATGGTCCGAGAAGACTCATAGAGAATATGCAAAAGAAAAACCAAAAAAAGGGAATATCAGTATTTAAAAAAAAATCTAAGCATAAAGGAAAAAAGGAAACAGATGAACCAAAAATAATAAAAACCACACACAAAGGTAAGCTCCTCCTTCCATTGCTGTAACGCAGCATCGAAGGAGGCCCTAAACAAAAGGCGAGTAGAGTGACTGGAAGGATTTTAAATCAGGTTCTGGTTGTGCTTCTTCAAAGCCTGTGCTGGGCTTGTGCAAGCTACAGCTGAAAGGAATGACATTAAGTAGAAATGATAACCAAAAGAGAGCAGGTTGGCCACACTTCTACAAAATATACTTAAAGAAAAAGCTATCAGTTGATAAGCAAGGGAATTATAGCATAATTTAAAAAGGTCAGCAAACCAATTATAACCATTTCTAAATCGTGATGAGCCTTCATATCCATGGATTCAGCCAACCGAAGATAAAAATACCTGAGGGGAAAATGGCTCCTGCATTAAACATCTGAAGACCCTTTATCTGTCCTCACAGATCTGCACTGTCTAACAATTGCATGTAAGAAATTGTTTCAAGTATGGGAGAATGTGCATAGGTTATGTACAAATGCTGTTGCAATTTCATGTAAGGGACCAGGCTGTCAGTAAATTTGGATATCTGGAGGGGCCATTAGTTACTTTCCCGTTACTATGATAACACACCATGACCATGACATGCTATTGAAGGAAAAGTGTTTTGGGGCTTATGGTTTCAGAGGGAAAAATTCCTTTATGGCAAGGATGTATCGTGGCAGAGGCAGGAAATTTGACAGATCACATCTTCAACGGTAAACAGGAAACAGTGCAAACTATGGTGTAGGATAAGAGTTTATGATCTCAAAGCCACTCCAGAGCTATGCTTTCTCCAGCAGGGCTGCTCCTCCCAAACTGCCCCCAAGCGCCACTGCTGAGGCCAAGTGTTCAATTGCCAAGGCAGTGGGACAACATTTCCCATTCAGTTCGCACAGGGGGTCTTGATCCAGTCCATAGGTAACAAGAGGTGACTGACTATATGCACCCAATGTCAATGCCCAAACATGTAAAGCAGATATTAATAAAACTGAAGGAAGTTATAGATTGCCGTATACAAACAGTTGAAGATCTATGACTAATAGAGCAGCCCAACAGAGGACAGACTGGGTGATCTAACAGATACCTACAGAACATTCTGCCTGTCAGAAAGCAGAAGACCCATTTACAAGCATGCATGAAGCCTTCTCCAGGATAGAATGATAGGTCACAGTGCAGGTTCTAAGACTTAAGGTTGTCATCATACCAGGTACCTTTTCTGACCACAGTGGAGTGAAGCTAAAAATCAGCAGCAGCAAGAACACAGGACAGTTGGGGTATATGAAAGGTTTCTCTGCTGAGATCAAGAACGAGCTAAGCTGTGTTAGTTACAAATGCGTGGGATAACCAGCTTACCGAGAGAAAGGGAATATTTTGCCTGCTTTGGAGGTTAATTACTTACATGTTTCTGTTGTGCGTTTGGCCTTGTTAAAGGCAGACTGTCGTAACAGAAGCTTGTGAACAAAAGCTATAGCTAAGGATCAAGAAGAGACAAGAGTCGCACAGTCAGTCCCTTTCTGTGGTGTCAGACACACAAGCACACATGCTGTGATATGAACTCCTGCCTCCAGTAACCTACGGCTGTAACAATGTCAACCCTTGGGGCATAGGAAAAAGCAGAAGTAGAGTAGCATCAGCTCTGTTCACATCTGTTCAGCATCAGAAGCCTAAAGAAAAAGATATTCATACCAGGAAGGGGGAAGTTACCTGTTCACAATTGATTCGGGTTTTGTCTTGATTTGGTTGGGTTTTTAGTGCTGTTGATGGAACCCTGAGCCTCCATATGCTATCTTGAGAAACAGCAAAGCTGGAGATCTCAGATTTTACTATTTCAAAGCATATTACAAAACTACAGTTACATACATGCAGGTAAAACACTACATGTAAAATAAAAGTAAAAAACCTCTCGGGCTGTTGGGCCTGTGCCTGAGTGCCTTCTTCCACTGAGCCATCTTACTTGTACTAGACTGCAGACTTTTTTGTTTTTGTTTTTCAAAACAGGATTTCTTTGTATGACCCTAGCTGTCTTGACATTGGCTCTGACCAGGCTGACCTTGAATTCACAGAGATCTGCCTTCCTCTCACTTCTGAGTGTTGGGATTAAAGGGGTGTGCCACCACCATCTGGCAGTTCTTCCGGGTTGGGTTTTTTGTTTGTTTGGTTGGTTGGTTGGTTGGTTGGTGTGTGTCCTGGAACTCTGTAGACCAGGCAAGTCCTACTTGCCTCTGTCTTCAAGTCCTGGGATTAAAGGAGTGCACCAGCACAGTCTCTGGGTGGGACGTGAGATTTAAATTTATGTCCTGAAACCATAAAGCTCTGAGAACAAAGCAGGAGAAACCTACTCTTGGCATTGGCACCGATTTCCTGTATATAACACCAAAAAGAAAGCAGTAAAAGTAAAAATAGGCAGATGGATGACATCAAACTAGACTTCTACACCTCAAAGGGAACAAAGTAGAAAGACAGCCTGTGGACAGGAACTCTTCAGTGCCTCATGGACCACCTGCTCATTGCAGCACTGCCCACCGTGGCTGTGAGGGAGAAACCACTGAATGACATTTACAGAGGAGCGGATAAAAACTGTGTGTGTGTGTGTGTGTGTGTGTGTGTGTGTGTGTGTGTGTGTGTGTGTGTGTGTGTGTGTGTGTGTGTATACACACCTTGAGATAGAAATCCTGTGCTGTGAAACAACTAGGATGTGCTTTGACGGCGCCATCCTAAGTGAAGTTAGCAAGTCCCAAGAGGACAGAGGCTGTGGTTCCTTCCACTCATGTGCAGTAACCACACACAGGTAGCAGGAATCTGAGCAGTTATGGCTGGGTCTAGGCATAGGGGAAATGGGAATTACTGTGCAGTGAGTAATTTGAATCAGGCCAGATTCAGAGTTCTTGATACTTGCTTATACAACATTTTGCTTATAGCTAGCAAACGGACTTCACGTCTTGTGATCTCACAGTTTTTGCAAAGGACAGGGCATTTAGTTCACTTTGTGTTCCCCTGCTAAGATGGACATACGCCATGATTGAAAACAGCTCTGGTGCTGCTAAGCTTCAGGCTTGTCTCAGCAACAGTTGAATCTAGAGGAACAGGCTTAGAGGGATCCCGGGTGATGGCTATATAGTTAGAGTGAATGCGAGTAGGACAAGGTGCAAGTGAGCCTTCCGCTTTGACCCACTGCGTCAGCGATTTAATGGGAGGGAACCTCGGAGGATTTCAGCAGGGGGAAAAAGCTGAGGTTGCTTTGAACATGTAGGGATTTCAGGATAAAGTATGGAGACTGTGTGTGTTTGCCAGCAGGGTTCTCAGCACACAGTTTGCAAAGTGACTAGATCACCCAGTCTGAAGAGACTATGGTTGAAGAAGGAGCTTAGAGTCTGGACTTTGATGCAGTTTTGAAAGGACAGTGGCCCAGTAAGGGGATGGTTACTGTGAAAATGTTGGGTGGTTCTCAGCTTCCTTCTGCTGCTTCAGTCACCTTATTTAACAGTGCCCACAGTGAAGAGATGCAGCACAGGGACCTTATAGCTCCAGACTGTCTGCTTCAGAACTTAACCTTAACCTTTACCTGGAGATGATGCCACTCCTGTGCTAGATTCTTTCTCTGCTCTTGGAGGAAAGGGTCTGTGGGAGATAAAATAAAAACCAAACCTAGAATAGAATGCAGAATCCGTGCGTGAACCGTGAAACAAGCTGCCACTAGATGGCACTAGTATTCCATAAGAAAAGTACCTTCTTCCCCTTGGGGATTTCCAAAATAGATGTGTCAGCACAACTGTCTTGTAAGCAGAATTCTTTCACGTTAGTGCTAAAGCAGACTAGTGTGTGCATTCAGATTTCATGGCGAGATGGCTGTGCTGTTAGGACATCTGCCTTTTCCTTTGTACTTGCTCCAATTTTATAGGTGGCTTTCTTTCTCTCCAACAAGATGACTGAACTGGCAGTTAATCCTTGAGGATTTTGCATTATAAAAAGTGAGCCATGAGCTAATTTTGTCCTATGTAAGACTAAAGGCATCTGCCTTGTTATTGCAGTGTTTGCCAGTAAGCTACACTCCAGTTGGAGTCTGAGGAAGCTGTCACTCTGAGAGAAGGCTTTGATAGCGATGCATCTAGGAGACCTGGTGCCCGAATCCTCAAGACTTGAGGCTTACGAGTGCCTTCTGTAAAATAGGCGGGCTCTCATGGATGTGCGGAATGTGGGTCTGGGCCGTCATTTCCCTGGTTCACTCTTCTTACAGAGAGCATTCATCAGCTCGATTCAGCTCGCTGCTTCAGCAGTCAGTAGATGTGTGAGTGTTTGCTATGGAGAGGAAGCACATAAATTTTGGCAGGTTCTGACATAGTTTCCAGTATTCTACGGAATATTTTTTCTTAGGTCCAGACATTTTCATCTTGAATCTCTTTCCTACCCTCTTAGATCCACATGTCTGCTTTGTATTCTACAGTACACACAGAGCTTTCTAGAAAATTGGCTAGAATTTTCACCAGTCCACAGTAAGCAAGTATTAAGGAAAGAAAGGCAGCCATGGTAAAGAGTCATATGAAAAGAACATGAAGAAACCTGTTTGGATTCAGTCTGTGGACACTGAGAATGTGAATCGGTTATGTAATCCCCCATCTCTGAGTTTGAGTTTGGCTTATTTGTCAATCTCCACCTCACACCTTCTTCCCTGCTTCCCTTCTTTACAGTCGTCAGGTGCCATGCCATCCTCTGTAGCCTTCAGTGCTCAGAACTCTAATGTCTGTGAAATATTGCCAGAATTTACTGCAGCAAACCAGGTTTTTTGGGTTTTTTTGTTTGTTTGTTTTAAAAAAAAAAAAAAGGCAGACCAGAATCTGCAGCTGCCTGCAGTAGCTGAATGGCTGTGTGGAGAGAATGTAAATTATCCAGCTGTCATTGCCAAGACAATTCCAGCTGTGGTGCCAGGCGATTGGCACTTACTGGCCATACACTGATGGGGAACCTAGCTAGGCTGCTGACTCCTGGACTAAACCAACCCTTCACATTATCCAGAGTTGATGAAGCTTGGTTTTCATGTTCCTTCTGTCAGGGAGGACCTTTACATCAGGAAGTTACAGTGACAAGAACCAGAAGTCTTGGTGACAGAAAGATTCCTAAGCCTGTAGGTGAGGGCTCACTTACTGGAATAAAATCCACACTGCATTATGGAGTCAGAAAGGGAGGAGTTGGGAATGTGGTCTGCTCTTCCTACAGTTTCCAGAGAGGTCCTACTGAAGAGCTTCAGGTCTCTGGTGCTGTGGTGTTTGTGCTTTCTGTGTGTCCATTATGGATGGAACAAAGCCCTTCACTCACTTGCTGGTCACTACAGAGACTGTGCTAAGTGGCACTGAAGCTTGACACCAAGTGATATATAATGGTAGAGCCAGAAACCCAAAGGAAAGCCTCGGGGTATATCCCAAGGCCGTAACTGGAAGCCATTCTTCCACCAGACATGCAACAGCCAGCATAGTAGCAAAGGGTTTCAGAGTTGCACTGACTTTGCTCAAATATTTTTGTCAAATTCCACTTTTAAATTCCGTATAGCAGGGGTTGGAAAGGTAGTTGAGTACTTGCTGCTCTGACAGAGGACCTGAGTTCAGTTCCTAATGCACCTTTAAACTGTCCTTAATTCCAATTCTAGTGATGTGGTACCTTCTCCTGGCCTCTATGGGCACCAAGCACATATATACACAGTGCACGTGCATATGTTACAGGCAAGATTCTTATATGCATAAAGTAAAAATTAATTTAAAAATTTTTTCTGTAAGAGCAGCACACACATCTGTTGTTCCTGTGTTTCTTGGCCCTGGTATGATATCTGACCATTACACAGAGGCATGTCTGCTAACTTTACATGTTATTTAGTCCTGGAACAGCCAGAGAACAGGTGTGTGTGTTTCCGAGAGTGAAAACCACCCCAGAGGGTAAATACTGCTTACCTCACGTCTGTATCTTCTCACTGAGAGTTAAATAAATCCCACGTTTGCTGTTATTTGTAACGACTGTCTAAAGGGAGAAAGATAACTACCCCATACAGGAGAAGAAAATATAAATTAAAACCTTTTCTCCTCTCCCCACCCCCCTTATCCCTAAAGAAAGTTCTTGTTTTTATATTTCACCTGCCTTTTCCTGTCTAGAGCAGTCCACACAAGGTCAGCAATCAACAAGAAATCTGGGGGCTCCTGGGATCTAGCAGCAGTTCTCCTGGGCATTGGGTGTTTGCCCACTTGTCCAGGAACTGGCATCTCTATGGTACTTAATTTTTCAAACCCGTGAAGTAGCCTGTGATGATGGTTAAAGTGTTACCACTTGCCAGGAGACAGATCACAGAACCCTCTGTTCCAGTCAGTCAACAAAGCATGTCTTTCTCCTCTGTCAGCACTGCACAGCACAAATCCTTTTGGTATGCTTTCTTGGTAAGCTATCTGTTTTGAGAGTTGTCTTGAAGGCTGTTGACGATACATAAGCTAGTATTCATTGATGAAAGTCCCGTGAGCTCAGTACTGGGTACTTGTGAGGATATGGCAAGTCACTTAAACTCGTGGCTACCTGCAGAAAAAGGGCAGCACATTGGTTACCTTGAGGGACTTAGATTCCAGTTCCTCTTTTTCCTAGAATTGTGATCTATACTAAACATTGCCCTGATCACATTTCCACTATCTGTAAAATGAAAACTTTGCACAGCACTAAGAAAAACAAATGGTGTAAGATAGACCACGCTAAGTTCCAGTGTCTGCTGCTTATGTCATTCAGTAGTGGCTGTGAGTTTGAGAGACAAGCCCCGTAATGAAAGGAATTCTTAGAAAGTTGGGCCTTCTTCCTGATTGTTTGTACAGGTTACTGCCATGAAATTATGTGATCAGGCATAACACCGTCCTATCAGGAAGCAAACATATCTTCACACACCTTATATTTCTCACCAGCTTTCTGTCTGCCATGACAAAGGGGTATCAGTCTGGGCTTTGTTTGAGACAGGGACTCTTTATATACCCCAAAATGGCCTGAACTCACCTCAGCCTCCTGATGCTAGGATTACAGGCCAGCATCACCAGAATTAGTAAGGAAGATGTACAACTCCCGGACTAGGCATAGTATAGCTTAGTAGTAAAATGCTTTTCCAGTACAGATAAGCCTGCAGGTTCAATCTTCAACACCGTAAAAAGAAAAAGAAAGGAAGGGTAGATAAAGATTCCTACCAACCAACCCCCACCAACCCAAATTACCCCAGCTCCAAGAAGGATCTGTCCCGCACTGCCCAGGGACAGCTTTATCCTGAGAAAGGCTGCCTGTGGGCTGCTGTTGTCACTGTTGTCTTTGTCTTGTCCACAGCTCTGCTCTGCCTTCTCTTCTTGCACTACTCATTGGTTTCCCACTGGTATCCAGAAGGATTGGAATTTCAGGGACTGGTGTTCAGAAAGGTATAGGAGGAAAAGTTCACAGCACATTTTGCTGGAGAATTCTGTTACCTAAAAAATAAAATAAAATGTGTTTGTCGTGTGACTTGTTGGTCACATTTCTTTCTTTTTTTTTTTTTTTCCTTTTTTTTCTTTTTTTCGGAGCTGGGGACCGAACCCAGGGCCTTTTGCTTGCTAGGCAAGCGCTCTACTACTGAGCTAAATCCCCAACCCCCACATTTCTTTTTTTAACTTAATGGAAGGCCCTGACCTTTACTTGAAGTCCAGGCTTCTCCTGCCCCACAGCAGGAGCCCTTCAAGTCAGACTGCTATTCCCTCCTTCCTCTGCTGGCCCTGGAGCAGGGCATACATACACGTGCCATCTCCTGTTTTCACTATGTGCTACTTACAGGCAAAGACTGGATTTTTCTTGGGTCTTTACACTGTTAAAATAGAAACTGCCCTCTTTGAGTGCCTTTGGTCACTGTTTTAGCTTCCCTTTTCAGACTCATCAAAACCCCATCTCATTTGCATATTCTATCTGGATCATAAACTTCCAGGGGAATCTTTCTAGAAACCACACACCAATTTGCTTAGCCACTTTTTATGTTTTGCTAAAGTTATTTAATGGGCTTTTCTTGTGCTTATGGCTTCACTGAAAGAAAAATGTGTTTTGATTGTCTTTTTAAAAACAATCTCTCAAAAGTTGATATCAGCAAACTGTCTTTATAAACAACGATTCAGCCCACCTTATCTTCACACTAATTGTGAATTACCAGGTATCAGCACTTCAATTTGTTTTAGTGATCTCATTCAGTGTCCTTGAGCAAGGGCTTTGTAAGAGAGAGCATGCATGTGCGCATGCGCAGAGCATGTGCCAAAGAGAACATGAGCGATCAGGTCCCTCCTTTGCATTCTCAGCACAGAACACTGCAGGGTTTCCTGCTTTGCCAGGTAAAAGAGATATTGTTGCTATGGCAATACCAGAGGCAGGAAGCTCCCCAATCCTGAAGGGGCTGTGTATATCAAGGCAGGGGACATGGGAGGGAAGTGGTAGCAAAAGGAGAGCATTTACTGAGCAAAACAGGAGTAACTCAGAGACCGTAGGTGCTCTTCCTATATTGTGCACTTACTCTGAATTCAGGTTTCTTTCCCAGTTGTAGTGTGGCAGCCATGAAATGGAAATGGCCTCTGACCCCTTAGTCCTCCCTGAAGTAGAGACAAAAAACAGAGTAGGAACAACTGCTACTCACTACCCCCACATGCCCTATGACCTTTTCATAGGCCACAGTTAAAACAAAGTCTCTCCGGCCTGCTACCCTGTTCTGAGCAGGGTCAGCTATCCTGGCCTGGAAAACCTCACTGCCCACAACAGGGGAAGATGCCGGTTTCTTTGAAACTGCATTGCACAGTGTGCTCTGTGTCTGCACTGCATGGTAATGAACCTGTGATGACTTGGTAACCTTGGTAACTCAGAGTAGTAGTGGAGAGAAACAGAATCTCATCTGCCGAGGTCAGGGCCCAGAGTACAAAAAAAAGAAAGAAAAAAAGAAAGAAAGACATAGCGGGCAGCACCTCTGTTAACTCAGTCTGTGTTGTGTAGTCATGACTTCCTGGCTTGGGAGCTTGACACTATCCTCAGGCTAACGTCCAGATACACATCTGATGGAGCTCTCCCCTAGTGTGTGTGAGCGACTTGATGCTCGCATTCAAGCCACACAGCAGCAAGTGATATCGGTGAGAGTCAAACCTAGAGCTTCCAGTCGCTCTTTGTCTATGCTTGGGAAGGTTTTATCGTGTGGTTTGCAGAGTCTTTATCTTTTGGAAATAGTCACTGACAGTTTATGAATGACCCAAGCAGTCTGGGATTTGTTCATGGTTGTACAGGAGTGGGTGGAAGAAGATGAAGGGGCCAGGTAAGCTAGGACTGGCCATGAGTCGGTCATCAGTGGCTGGTGCATGGCATTCTTTTCTTTTTTTCGGAGCTGGGGACCGAACCCAGGGCCTTGCGCTTCCTAGGTAAGCGCTCTACCACTGAGCTAAATCCCCAGCCCCGGCATTCTTTATATTGTCTAGTTTTGTGGTTTTCCTTCCCAGTCATCACTAAGTGCTAGAGGTGTAACTCTGTGGTGGATCATCTACCTAGCCGTGTGCAATGACCTGGGTTCAAGCCTCACTCGACAAAGAGCTAAGTCAAAGCAAACACTCACATGTTCTCCACTTTACTATGTCCCTGTCCTTGCCTGCTTTGCTTTGCAAATATGCGTATACATCCCTCACAAGGAATGGAACTACCTTACTAGAGCCTTGTCCTGGGTTCAAATCTGTACTCTTCTGAGACGAGATAATTGGTAACAGGAAAATGGCAGCAACTGCCTACTCGAAGGCAAATGCTCATCATCCTAGAAGAAAGGGTTACGTGTCAGGATTCTCCATTAGAACCGGTATTCTTTGAGCAGCACCTGAGAGGTGGAGTGGGTGGAACCTACCAGAGCCACACACATGGAATTCAGAGCTTCAGTGTAGACAGCAGAGAGACTGCTTGGAAAGACTGTGCAGCAGCTGTGGCCTCTCCTCCTTCTTCCTTCCTCCTGTAGGCTCTGGTGTGACGACACTGACTATTCCATCTCCAGGGAAACTTACATGCAGGCTGTTCTACCTGAAGGCCAGAAGAGAGACCAGACAATTTTTGAGCATCCTTCCAGACCAAACTCAATGGTTCTTAGAAAGCTGAGATTGGCATTTGCTTTTCAAAAACAGACTAAGTCTGTCAGATTAAATCTCAGTAGCCTCATAAAAGTGATTTTTCCCCCCAGATTTATTTCCCATCAAAGGTTCCTATGAAAAGCTTTTTGGCTTCAAAAGCTCCCTGTGCCTGAGAAGCAGATCCAGATTCTAGCCCAAAGCCAGTAAAATGTTACAGTTTCTTTTCTTGTCTTTGACTGAAGCTTGTCTTTTTGTCTTCCTCTCCTTTCCTATCAGACTAAAAACACCTCTGGTTTCCACTGTCCTCTCAGAAACTTGGATCTTTCCTCCCCTTTACCCTCAAGGCCAGGGCTTGTGCTCTCTTCCAAGGCTACCTTGCTTTGCCACTTCTTACCCAGACTGGCAGGGCTGCTCCTCGTTCCCCTTTGCTGTCTTCTGCACAGATACAATGGAACACCACAGTTATAAGAATAGTTTGATAATTCAGCAGCTGTGCTGGAAGGAATGCAATAGGCTAACTCCTCTAGACAGCAACGGGAGGTGGTGAGACTCCCAGGAAGGAAAGATCACTAGGCTTTGTCACACTGAGGAAAGCACCATTGTGTGAGCTTTCCTGAAAAAGCACACGTCTTGGCCTGACTGTGTGCTGCAGTAAGATAAAATGGGTAGAGATAGAATTTTACTGTGGGGTTAGAGGATTATGTGTCCTGAGCTGTATTCAGAGTCAGCCGATAGACAGGTATGACCACAGTGGGAGGAAATACAATTAGCAGAAAAAGACCCTAGATCATGAACTATGACAGTGTAAAGTCATAGGTAAAGGAAGGTAAAGTCAGTTCTGTAGATGCCAAAGAACTATTACAGGCTTCATAGTGGGTTCATGATGCTTTAGAGGGAACCTGTAACTCTAAAGGAAGTAGCAGATAGAGATCTTCAGGGAGCCTTGTCAGAGCCTGAGAACACATGGTCTTGTAGTCCTAGATAAACCTTCTTACCTTTGTTAACAAGCTGTTAACAAAGCTCTGAATATTTGCATGGAATTTCCCAGTTCCCAGAAGGCCAAAGAAGTAGCCAAAGAAGCTTCAATCTTTTAGATTTTAGTTAAACTGGAGGTGCCAGGGAGAGTGGCTTTGGGCCATACAGGCCAGTCTAGGTCCATCTGAGATGCAAACTCCACATTGGCACTCAGGAATATTATTCCTCCTTCCTGTGTAGTTTCCTGTGGTTGTCCCTGAAGCAGATTCCTGGACAGTTGGTGTGTCCCTACAGTTTGACAGGCCAGCTTCCCCCCACACCCCCGTCCTTGGGAACTTTATGTAGAAGAAACTGTGTGAGCATCACAGTTGTGTGCTCCCACCCCCCATCTTAAAGGCTTGTTTTCCAGCTGAAAGCATGTTGTATAAGCTTAATTTCTCTCGCTCAGATAAGCTTAATTTCCCTAACTCTTAATGTGCCTACAGAGAATTGCCTAATTCTTCTTTTGCAATGTGTGTCTGCAGCTGGGAAGTCTGCTTTTTTTCTGCAGGCCTCTTGACAGAAATGCAAACAGTTTAAGGCTCTGTGTTGCAAACCACTGCTTTATCAGCAGAAGGGCCTTGGACATTACTGTGCTTTCATGGGGTGGACTTTTCTGCAGTGGATGGCTGCTTTCTTGACCCTTTGCCATGTGAAGGTTACCTCCCTGCCAGACCCCAGTCTCCATAGCTTGTGCCCAAGGTACCTGGATCCAGTGATTGGAACTCAAACCTCTGGGCATCTCTGTGCAGACCTTTCACATAAAGCAAGACTTTTTCATGCCTTGTTTTATAAAAAGAATGTTTCCACAAAACCAAGGCTCACCACTCCTCATAAATGGCATGTCCATTCACAGGCAATGTAAGGGAGGGTGCCCCCAGCAGTTGGCCAGGCCTATTTTCTTCCTTAGCAGTAGCCTGGTCTGTGCCATCTCGCCAAGGGCAACTGAAGGAAGAACACTATTCTGTGGCTGCCAAAACCACAACAAATGACAACTTTCCCTTCTGTCATCTCTGGGCCTCAATGCTGGGAAGTAATTCATTTTTCTACCATAAAAGGGCAATGAGGTTTTTCTGTAGCAACCATGCCTGCTACTCTATGGGGAGAAGCAGAGACAGACAGGGGGTGCTGCTTTGGTTCGTCCTGGTCTTGCTCAATTCAGGCTCCAGCATGACAGTAGAGGCAGTTGAGGGCTCATCTGCTTATTCATTCGCTTGCTGCCTGCAGTAACACTTGAACTCTGCCCAAGTCTGTATTGCTAACATTTGGTTCTCATGGCTTATAATTGTGGATACCCAGTTTTTTAAAGAGACCCGGGAGATCCTATACGCCAGATACCCTCAGTGCTCTCGGCTAGTATAAATGAAGGTCTTAATTGGTGGGTTTCTGTTAATCACTTCAAGCCTTTGGGAAGCGTAAAATCTGTGTAAAGTGTTATCCATTAAAACCCTGGGATCTTGTCAGTGATAATAAATAAGTGTTAGAAGCAGCACACAAGTACTTTTTATTTCTTTTTTTTTTTTTTTTTTTGGAGCTGGGTACCGAACCCAGGGCCTTGCAACTGTAGGCAAGCGCTCTACCACTGAGCTAAATCCCCAACCCCACACACAAGTACTTTTTAAAAAGTACATGCTCATGCAAGATTCGATAGGGCACATCTGCCATCTTAGCATTTTAAGTCAAGGCAAAGACCATCAAGTAGTTTTAGGAACCTTTCCTACATGAAACCCTGACTCAAAAAGAAAAGAAAAATCAAAAGAGAAAGCAAACACTTAGCTATTTTGAACCATTATAATACTTTGAATGTGGATGGAATGTTGGCTTAGGCCCTAAAAAGCATGTGCTGCTCCTGTAGAGAACCAAGTCAGGCATCTGACAAACACCTAGAACTGTAGGTCCAGGGAGTCCTCTACCTCGGCCTCCACACTCACCATACACTCATAAACACTAAAGTCAGTAGAATCATTTTTTAATAGAGTACTTTTGAAATAGTTGTGAAGTTTCAGCTCTGTGCTCCCTAGCCAGAGGACTGGGGGAAGCTAAGTATCAAAGAATAAAAGAAGGTGGGGGAGAGAGGGGGAGAGAGAGAGGAGAGAGAGGGGAAGGCTGCTTCAGCCAAAACAGGGGGTTCTTAGTAAGGACTGCAGTTGACTTTGTCTTTTAAATCTCCATTCTGACTAGTTTCATAGCGGAAGCTGGAACTGAGTGGAGCACATTCTTAAGTGAATAAAGGTCAGCCAAGAATCTTGCTGATCCAGAAATTTGGGCGGAAAGCAAGGCTTTCCAAAGTTGAATGTTACTACCCAGATAGTGCTGGTTGAGTCTGTATTCAACTGGCTCCCATTCAGAAATGAATCACAAGTCATTCCTGAAAGAGAGAGTCATCGAAGTGGCTGGAGTAAAGTATCACAAACCTAGACCCTGTTTTCAAAGCCGTGAGACTAGCTTGGAGCCTCACTCTTGAGGCAAGTGGAGCAGATGGATGGATAGGCAGCCTGAAAATGGAAAGTTCACAGAGCTTTGTTATTTGTTTCTCTGTAGGACTCAATTCTTTTTTCTCACTAGCTCAAACCTGAGGCTTTGCCTATGCCAAGCAACAGTTCTGCCACTAGGTATATCTTTGGCTTTTGACCCTTTTGATCTATTAAATTGCTGATTAGTGTGATAGCCCTGGCTTATCTCAAGACCTGCGCTGCCCTGGGAATGCACATTGGTCCACGAGGCTTTCTTCTGGAAACTTAGAAGCACTGTCTTCTGTCCATTCCCTCCCTATCTCGCTGTGTACCCCAGACTGGCCTCAAGCTTGTGTGCTCTGCGCTCCTCCTCCACTTGAACAGTGAGATCTACCACCACACCTAGCATTTTAGGAGGTACACACACCCCTTATTTCCAGTCAGCCACAGCCAGTAAAATTACTAATTCTGATTGAGTCTAATTTAAGATTGATTTCTCAAGCATTTCCTTCTGGTACTGACCCCTCCACATCCATCGCTGTCTGCCTGCATCCTGACATGTAGCCGCCACTTAGGACATGTCAGCCAGCTTGTTTCCTAATTTGGTTACGGTATTCTCCAAGCAGTTTGCCTAACCTTAGAAAAACACAAACACAAGGAATAGCTCCCACAGAGCAGAGGGGAATTTCCTCTTATCAAAACCCCACAGTTCCCTTCTTACTTCCTCTACAAAGAAGAAGTAACATTTTGAAGAGGTGGTTGCTCTCTCTAAAGTTCCCTCTTGAAGCTTGGCTTCTTCCTCATCCTTAATTGTCCCCAAGTCTAATTTTATTTTTAAGGACATCCATTTTCAAGACCAGAGTTAATGATACATACCTGAAGTCCCAGCACTGAAGAGTTAGAGGCCAGCCTGGCTGCATAATGACTTTGTCAAGACAGAGGGATGGAGGGAACAGGGACCAGGCTATTTCCTCTTGGTATAGTTATGAACAGCGAACAGTTAGGTGCATTAATGCTATGGCATATGGTAGGTGGGAGGCAGCAGACTTCCTACAAGAAGCAGGAGTAAATATTTTAGGTTTTACGGACCATACAGTATGTCAGACTGCTCACTTAAGTGTTCATCATGAAAGTAACTGTGGATTGCAACTAAACAAGTAGATAGGTTGTGTTTATAATTATTAGAATTTTAATTATTAAGTAAGTAGGTGGGAGGTCAGATGTGGCTGCCTGCAGTGTACACTAAGAGAGAGAACAAGGGGTAGGTGGTGGGTACAGCGTGCTCTTGTTGGGTCTTTTTGGTTTGCTTTGATACAAGGCTCAGACTTAGAGTCCTCCTCCCAGCTGAGGTCACAGGCAGGCACCACTGTAGGTGAGCACTATACACAGGAATCTTAAATGGAATGAGAGGGATGTTTGCTGGCATGCATAAAGCTGGTTTGGAAGGCTAGAAAGACATCAGTAGCATGTATCCCCCCATAGGGAGGCCTCCTGAGGGTCAAGAGAAGCAGCATATATATATGGCCTTTGTTTTTAACAAAAAAGGATTACACTTGTCACCAACTCATACTAATGTTTTAAATTTTTTTAAGAGTTTATTCTTATTTATGTGGCTATGCCTAGATGAATGTCTGTGCACTGTGTATTTATGCTGGAAATCAAACCCGGTCTTCTGCAAGAGTAGCCAGTGCCTTTTACTGCTGACCCTCCAGCCTTCTTGAGCTTTTTAGAGCTAACGGACTTTTCCGTTTCAAGAGAACTCAAAAGATGAAAAATGCAATTGTCAAAATATGTCTGTGTACTTGGAGTTTTATATGTGTGTGTCTCTGGTCCCTATGGTTCCCACAAGGGCCTGTTTTAGTGCCTGAAGAGGACAGCTGTGCCTCAGAGCTTCAGTCATGGGGAAGAGCTATGTCTGTGTGAGTGTGGACCGCACCACCTTTCTTGAGGCTCTTCTGCCCCATTCACAGCAACTGCTTTGGAGCTGCCCTGCCTGCTGCACTAGCTACAAAATGCAATACAGCTTTTGTAATTGGGATTCAAGACTGCTTCTAGTGGCTTCCCTTTCCCCTTACTGCTCCTGACAAGAAGGTCAGGATGAGTTCTAATTCAAGAAGCGTTGCCATGACAGGCCTTTAAAATATCTGGTCTGGGTTGTGAGAGCAGCTGATAGAGTTGCTGCCTCCCTGGTATGTGGCACAGCTTGCCTTTTGGTATGTGCTGAAGGCTGAGTAGCAAATCCTCTGCTGAGGGGGCAGTGTGGGCTATAAACAGCTAAAGAATTCACATATGGCTGTGGCCTCCTCCCAAGCAGATGCTCTTCAAATAGCCAAACTAAGCCTTTCCCAGGCATAATTTAGGGGCTTCTTTGCCATCATTCAGTTTGTCTGCAAAGCTCTGTAGGAATGTTAAAAGTGGGAGCTTTTGAAATCCCTTCTTGAAGACTCCAGATTTGTGGAGCCAGTAGCAACAGCATGTCTGTGTGCACGGAGACAGACAGACAGAGAGACACGCACGCACACATGCACGCACCAGGGAGGCAGTAGAAACAGCACGAGCACTGTTCAGCAGAGGAGGGAGCTGCCACCCACCCAGGCTGCTGTGTGCTGCTGTTCTTAGCTGTGACTAAAAGAAAATGGTGAGCAGGCAAGTTCTGCTGAACAAGCAGGCCTCACCCTTTATGAAGTAAGTTGTTTCAGACATTGTAAATAGATTTGAAAGATGCCAGCATAGTTTCCTCTGACCTCAGTTTTATCCACTGGCAGCTCTGCAGTGTCAATGGACTCTGACAAGTGGCATGGGAGGGATGTGTGCCTTCCCCAGACAGAGAAGAGGCAAGCCTTTGGTTGCCGTGCCACCTCGTGCTTAGTGCTCCTAAGGGAGGGTAGGCATTTCAAAGAGTCCCTTTGAAACTGGCATTCTCTTTACATACATACATACACGGGCACCTTTTTCTCCCCCCTGCCCTCAGCTCATTTCTTGGCTGCTTTATTTAACCCGAAACTTGTTTCATGCTTCTGCATTCATTGCACTCCTGCTCTTCGATTATTAATGGCCCTAGAGCAATTCAGCCAAAACCCTGACACTAATAATCACTTCTTAGAACCTAAAAGTGAGAAGACACTCTTCCTGGCAGTACATTCCTACTGTCAAGCAGTGAGGTATCTGTCAATCTGTTCAGGGTATGGCTGAACATTGCCCCTCTTCCCCAGACAAGCAGACCCAGCTCTGTTGGAATCGAGATACTTTTTAGTCGATAACTTTGGGCATGAGTGGTTTAGAGAAAGAGATGTGCTTCTATCAGAACCTGCAGCACCACCAGCGGGTTCCTGAGTGAGGACAGAATTCTTTGTGTCTAAAAGAAGCAGAATGCAGAGAAGTGGTGAACACACCCTGGTCCAAGGTGCTTGGAGAAGCCCATGCAACCTCCCTGTGTCACAAACCATGGTGGTTCCCTTGTGATTGTCTGCATTGTGCATGGCACAAGTGTGCGGTTAGAATACCTGAAGTTGTTGGGACGGAGCTGCGCTAGCAGATGTACATGTAGGAGAAGCCAGAGTTAGAGGCCGACCTGGGATACACAGGGAGAGACCGTCTCAGAAGATAGATATTTACAGACTATGCAAGGCAGAAAAGGACATAGGAGCAGGAGCTTGAACTTTTCTTTTTTTTTTTTTTTTTTTTGGTTCTTTTTTTCGGAGCTGGGGATCAAACCCAGGGCCTTGCGCTTCCTAGGTAAGCGCTCTACCACTGAGCTAAATCCCCAGCCCCGAACTTTTCTTAAAAAGAAAAGAGCTCCTGAAAACAAGGAGTTATTGATGGTGGGAGCCACAGGAAGGTGTAGTTGCTAGATCCCACTCTCTGCTCTTCCAGACTCCCTGTCCTCTTTTCCTCTCCCTTCCCCTCTTTTTTCCTTTCTTTTGTATCCTTTTAAATATGTCTTTGTAACCAAGGGTGACCTTGAACTTCTGATCTTACTGCCCCGAGTGGGAGCTTAGGCATGGACGGCTTTATTCAGTTTATGCAGTACTGAGGACTCCGCATCATGCATGCTAGACAGGCACTCCACTACTGAGCTATAGCCACACCCCCTCTCCTTTCCTTTTGCTTTTCCTTTTGATGTGTGATACTCAAATATGGCCATACTTGTGGGAAAGTCACAGGGTGAGTCACGGTTCCCAAAACCGAAAGTAAATCTGTCACATTCCCCTGTCTCACATAGCAAGAAATGCAGTTGTTGCAGTCAACACAGAGTAATGCCAGCCTTACTGCAGCCACCATCCTCCTCCAGCCTGCACCAAAGAGCCCCTTTCCCCACATACTGCTCTTGACATACAGGTTGGAGCGCGGGCTCCTAGAGGCTTTCATTCTGCTTCATGGTATTGAACAGGAGCCACAGCAGCCCAGTCTCCTAGATCCACAGGAGACAGAGTGCGCAGCGCCTTTGTCTTTAGTCTTTATTTAATACTTGCTTCTCTTCGTGCGTTCAGTCAGCTTTAGTACTCAGGCTCCTGAGCTTTACCATTGGTTTTGCTGTTGGTTCTCCAACTTACCTGTGCTAGGCTTACAGGTAGGCAGACTATAGCCAGCCCTTTTTTATCTTTATGAGCAGTATTTTGTGACTTGATGGTAGTTGTCATCCAAGAAGTCATGTGTCATAGTTACCTAAAGCAACCTTCCATTGATGAGAAAGTGAAACATAGAATTATTGTTAGTCATCAACAATTTTCATATCCCAGTCCAAAGAACTCAAGACACATGTAAGCGCTAATAAGGAAGTCTCTATTAAAGACTCGGAGCAAGACATGGAAGGCACTGTGTGAGCTTCCTGCTCCGCTTCCTCTTTCTAAATGTCCCGACCTATCTGCTAAAGAGGGGCATAGCTTTTTTTCCTATAAGGAATTGAACAGCTACAGGATGGCTTGACACAAAAGTGTCCGTCCGCTCTTTGTTATGCCTTAATGTACTTCTTAGCATGTACATGTGTTAGCAGAGTTTTGTTTTTAAAGATTTTTTTATTTCATGTATATGAGTATACTGTTGTCACCAGAAGAGGGCATCATATCTCATTACAAATGATTGTGAGCCACCATGTGGCTGCTGGGAATTGAACTCAGGACCTTTGGAAGAGCAGTCAGTGCTCTTAACCGCTGAGCCAACTCGTGAGCCCAAGATTTTTTTTTAAAAGTCAGTTTGGCTGAGCACCTTTCCCTGTTCTTCCTAGAATGAAATGCATGATAGCTCCCCCCATTTTCTTTTGGGCTCATAAGTTCTTGAGGGTGTGCTAGGGTATGCAGTTCACTTCAGCCTCATTTACTGTTAAATTACACTTGTGTTGTATACATTTTTCTCTCTGTCAACTAGTAATTAAAAGACGAGTAAACATTGCTGTCAGCTTCACACACTTCTGTACTTTTAAAAACAAAAGAAAGCCTATTGTCCCCACCAGCCCGTCTGACGCCATAGTGTCTGATGCCAGCAGAGATGTACTGTGCTAAACCAGTGCCCCCATCTCAGGTGGGCCCTTCCTTCTAGGACACAGGGAGGTGATTGACCGTGACAGGCGCTACTTGTGTGTTACAGAGTTTCCAGCCACTCTTCCTGATCAGAGCAAATCTTTGATCCCTTAGGAAAATGGCTTCCAGTAGAGAAGCTGCTCAGTACTTGCCTAGCTTGGATGAAATCCTGGGTTTCAGATTTCCAGCACTGAAAAACTGGGAATCATGACACATGCTTAGAATCTTAGCATTCCCAGGGACTTTTAGGACAGCCAGAGCTCTACAGAGAAAGCCTGGTTGGGGAAAGGGGGTTCCTAATTCTTTTAGCACCTTCCACTTTCACATCCTTGAAAATGCAGATGGAATCTTTTATCCCTTTTCTCCATTTCCTTTATCCTTTTTCTTGCTAAGCTACTTTCTGGGTGGGTGGATAGATGGGTGCATTTGATTTTCCTGATTCTGGGACTCTTCACATTTGGGATCGTTTTGTTTCTCATATCCACTTACTTCAGAATCTTGGAAAGAGCAAAGGGGTCCAGTTCAGCTTAAACTAGAAAAGACTTCAATGTCACTGACGTCCATGGTGCTAAGGAGAGGGTCCTTCAGAACTGTCTTTGCTTCAGAGATAGCTGCCTGTGTATGTACTCTTTAATGTCTAGAAATCTCACATGTTCCTTAATTTTTAGCTTTAAATTTGGAACCTGGTGTTCCTGACAGGCACAGTCAGTTGACTATGATAATGGATCCAGTTGGGCTGGCCAGGGCTGGAGCTTTAAGACTTTCTGTAGGTAATGGTCCATTGCTGCAAATAGCGCTGCCTTTGATGGCTCCTTTGGCAAGTTTCCAAAACCTTTCTCTTGTATTTTAAAACGGTGAATGAGTCTAACGGAACAGAGTAGTAGAGTTGTCACTGGAAAACTCAGTAGGTGACTGACTCTGCCTGCCCATGGCTTTAATAGTTCCCAGCAGCAACTCCTGATCACAGGAAGACAATCAGAAACTGCACTGCATGATCATCAACAGAGCGTTCACCCTGATTTCCTCACCAGAGACGCAGGGGTGTCTGTCATTCCTGTTCCACCCCTCCCTCCCCAGAGAGCTTGTGGCAGTTCAAGTCTCCCTAGGAGTTTTCAGGCACACACTCACTGTTCCTGCAAGGAAAGGCTGGCCACTTTGATTGCTGTCCTCCAGGATGCATTGTTGGGGCAGCCATCTCCCGTGGCTGACTGTCAAACAGAGGTGGACCATGAGGGCTGAGAAGTCACTGAGCTTAACAGGACTCCAGTGAGAGGAGTTCAACTGCAGAAACAAGTTTCCAAGGTGCTGGGGACAACTTGGAGTTCAGGTCAGATTGCAAGAAGGAAAGAGGGGGGGGGTCATTGTTTGCAGGATCAAATATTTGTCCTTAAAAGTAAATCTGTGAGACTGAGGGGTGTAGCTCGGCAGTCAATCACTTGCCTTGCACAAGTGAGGCCCTGGACTTAGGCTGACAAAGAAAGTAAGGAGAAGGGGAAAACTGTTTATTCAGGCACATTTTTAAGACTCGGTATGGACCAAGATTGTATCTGCATTCTCCTATCAGTTTCTGCCGTGCATGCTTCATGGAATTTTTTGCATAGTTTTCTACAAGGTCAGGACAGAAATACATGCTAACGCTACAGATTTTTAAAATGCACATTTTGAACGTGTTTTTGCTTTTGTCCAGGCCTTCTTAGCATACATATTTAATTACAAGGCATGAGGATTAATGGGGCTTTGAATATTTAAAGCTCTTCTCCTGAGATTCATTTGATTTAATTACTCCTGAGATAGGCATTTGCAGCCTTGGTGACTTGCCATTTGGATGGGAGTGTAAGAGGAAGAGGAGGAAGTGGGACTCCTGACAGGTTGGCGTTGGGCCCCTCCCTCTAGCTTTCAGCACATCTCTTTGTCTCTTCTGTCTGGGGAGGAGAGAGGACTGGGTAATAGAGTGCCTTTATGGGGTTCCTCTCACAGCACTGTTTGCTACAGCAGTAGTGCTTAGTGTGCATGCCCTGGCCCTGGGGAAGTGGGCAGCAGAACAGTCTCTAGCCCTGTGTCTTCTTTCCCTGTTGCTGATATAAAAAATAATCCCAACCTAAGAAAGGGTTTGTCTGCTTGCAATTCGAGGGTCCCTCTATCACATCCTGGTGGGTAAGGCAAGGTGGCTAGGTTAAAGGAGTTGTTCACATCATATGGAGAAAGCTGAGCATGATGAATGCTTGCTGCTATCCAGCTTTTTCTAGGACTCCAGCCTCATGCCCCCCACAGTAGATGGGTTGACGTAACCCAGTCATGTAATCCCCACAGTCATGTCCAGAGGCCCATGCAGTCAGAATCCTGAGGGGCAGAGAAACGGGGCTAATTTTTCCCAGCTCATTTCTGTTTTTGACTCTCCATGTGTCTGTAGTGGTTGTGACCATGGGGAACAAAGCAGCAAAAGGTCCACTGCTTTTGCTTGATTTGGCTCCTGCCAGGTCTACTGTGGCACGAGCAGCCAGTAGCCAATACATAGGGCTGGGGAAAGCAGAGGGCTAAGCAGGAGAGCCAGTGCTGTCCAGAGGTTTGGCTCACAACCTATAAGAGGCCTCGGGTACCTTGTCGGTTAGAGACCTGTGCTATAGAAAACCAGGCCCATAGTTGCTGAACATTTGCCTTCCCTATTCGGTCCCATGCCCTCTTGAACTGCCTGAAGACCTGTGAGGGGTAAAGAAGCCTCAACCGTTCACAAACTTATCTTTGTACCCAAGCCTCTTTCTCTCTTGGGGAATTTAAGTTTCCTGACTTTGAGAATGTCTTTGAGCACATGTATTCAGAAAATTCCACACCAGGAATCTTATCCCAGCCCTCTGGAGATTCTTTTTGAATTTGAGGCCAACATGATCTGCATAAAGAGTTGTCAGGCAGTCAGAACTCCACAGTGAGACCCTGCCTTAATAACAAGAAAGGCCTAATAAAGTGTTTGCTTACTGTGTCCTCCTATGTCTACCCAGTAAACTGACTTGTCGTTCAGTTTACTAGAGGGCAGAAACCACAGAAATTTTAGTTGTTTTACTTTCCTTTCATGAGGGGCCTTCAACAGCCATGGATGCACATTGAAGTAGGTGCTGTTGCTGCTAAGATAGTAATCTGCAGAGTGGGAGGAAAGCACTAGCTATGGACTGGAAACATGGGCATGTGAGTTAATCTGCTGCCCGTCTATCAGCCAGCCTTGGTCTAGAAACTCTGGGGAGCTGTACTGCCCAGAACCTTGAAAAGTACATTTGATACTTCCTAGTCAGCAGGAGTCCTCTTTCCTCCACAGAAAGGCTTCCACAAAGCCCAGCCACAGACACATGTGCTGTGCCGAAGCCCGGGGCCAGTTTCAGTGTTGCCTCTGCTCTGCTCATGCCTCAATCTCCTTATCCCCATGTCACCCTGGCCTGCCTTCTTATCTGACATAATTGGTAACAGAACGGCACTGTCTATAAATAAAAGCAGTGCAAATCCCAATCCCCTGCAGGAGCTGGAATGCAGTTTCTCGTTTGTTTCTTCTCTGACGGATAGCTAATAGGTTGGGAATTGCTTATCAATCAAAAACCATGGGTTGGCAATCAACCCTGTTTCCATGATAAGCTCAGGGCTTTTCTGTTGCTCTGCTATTGCATTACTTATTCTAGACTACATGATGGGAACGTCAGGGTTCTGTGGCAAGTGCACACTTAAGGCAGTATTAGAGAATTTCTTCCCACACATTCATTCAGAAAGATGGTGGTTAAGTTTGGTGTGTCCAATGTGTGCAGCTACATGTGTTATTAACCAGACACATAACATTTTCCTAGGTAATCTAATGTTTTGTCTATTTTAGCTAATGTGCTAGGATTTTTGTTTTTCCCAACGGTGGTGTTCTATGTTCTTGTATGTCTTCAATCTGTCCTTCAAATTGCTGTTAGAATATTTCTTCAAAATCTAAGGCTGATAATGTCAAGAAAGGCTAGGACTTGACTAGGATCGCAAAGATTTCTTAGGGGAAGATTTCAGTCCAGGGTTGCCATGGCAGTCCAGGTCTGAAGTGATGCAGGCTTCTGACCTTGGCACAAATAGGGGATCTGAGATGTATGTAGGGGTGGGTATATAGGAAGAACTGGCTGGCAGGTGTGGTGTTTTGGGTTGAAGGAGAAAGACACATTAGAGCAGTTCACTTTAAAGCTGGATTGTAGCCTTTGGTGATCCAGAGGAGACAACAGTTTTGTGGAGAAACCAGCATTGAGAAACTTAGTTTCACACTGTGTTAGGGTACCTGTTAGAATATGCCCCATAGTATTAAGTATCCATTGAGCTCTAGTGTAGGCCTAGCTCTGTCCCATCCGAACGGACGCACACATAAGGGAGCAGACCGTGCTCTTTGTAGAGGCTCAAGATGAAGTAACCCTAACTCTGGTACGTACAAGAACCACCAGAACAGTGGCCTTGTTAAACATGAAGGCCCTTTAGAGCGCAGGGTAGAGGACTATGAGGGACCTTCAAAAAGGAAAGGAAGGGGGAAAAAAAAAAGAGGTTGTGTAGAGAACGATCTTGGGGACGGGATCCCTCATTGTGGGGATGGGTGGTATGTAGACAGCTTCCTGTAAGCAACATCAAGGGTCTTGACCGCGGAAATGACAGGACCAGTCTTGTTATTTTTAATCATCTGATAGCAGCAAGATGAAAAAACTGGTGATAAGAGAGAGACTTGGAGAACTGCATGAGGTCCCCATTTCTTTTAAAGACTTTTGCTCTTAGTGGGGACTGTGAAGCCACCCTGCTAACCTGCCCTGAGACTGGCTGCTCTACGGAAAGACTGATCTGAAGGTTCCCAAGTTGCTAGAGTGAAGCTGGCTTTATCATCCAAGCATGATATCCTGACTACTGGAGTCAGTTCTACCATAGGCAGTTCTAAAATTGTCCTCATTCCCATGAGAGCAGTTACGGGAAATGCCAGCGTGCTACTAAAGGCCTTTGTCAGTGTAGCCCTGTGCCTCCCCCTTTCTCCCTCTTCCTGAAGTTATACATTCCCTGGGCTGATTCCACAGCAAGGGTGTTCCATCTTGCTCGCTTGATTCCAGGGTTCTTAATTTTGTGGTCCATTACCTTAGCTCCAGAACACAGTCCAAACACTAATCTCACTAACTCTTAGTCTTCAGAGGCTCCCTGATCGGCTTTCCTGCCACCTGAGCCCTTTGCCAAGTTTCCCATGGTGCACTAGCATCCTCATTAACTCATCATATCTTCGCATTTCTGTCAGTGTACACCCATCACCTACCCACCTCTTGAGCTGACCACATCACTCTTTGCCCTATACCATACTATTCTGGAGCTGATTTGCCCCTAAGTAATGGCACTAAATGGAGTAGAACAGATCCATTGTTCAGATCCCTGGACAAGGACTGGCTGGTGTCCTGTTGCCTGTGTTTGAATGGCCTTCCCTGGCACCTCGAATTTCAGCTACAGTTAGTTCTCTAACCAGGCAAGGGTTGCAGCAACTCCTGAAGAGGAATGGAGAGTGATGACTTGGTGAATGGGGTTCAGACCTAAGCAGTTCCTTAAGAGATGGCTGCCACTGTTCCTCTCATTGTTCTCAGTCTTCCTGCCCTCTTCCGTAATCTTTAAGATGCTGTCTTCCAGCTAGGCATAGTGCTGCCTTTCCCTAACCCCAGCATCAAAGGGCAGAGGCAGGTGAACCTCTGAGAGGGAGGCCAGCCTAGTCTATCTACATAGTGCCAGGAGCTACATAGTAAGTAAGACTGTCTTTAAAAAACAAGCAAAAAAAAAAAAAAAAAAGAATACTATCTTCCTGTGGCACTGGTAAATTTCCATGTTGCCTTCCTCATTGTCTGAGTTGTTGGGGGAAGTCATAGATGAAGTAGCTCTTGCTATATTTAGCTCTGTGTTGTTTGATCTGCAGACATATTTGCAGTTCTTTAGTACTCTTGCTCTGCCCTTCTAGAAGTTTCTTTCTCCCTTTAAGTTATCTGGTGTAGTTCTCACTTTTTTCCTGGTGGACTGGGTCTGTCCAGAAACATGGTCTGTCCCCATCTGTATGAAGAGTGGCCTCTCCAGTTCATCACATTGAGCAGGGTCACTGTACTAGGAGAGCAGACCAGGCGGGCATGGTGACAGCAGCAACTGTAGAACAACAGATAGCATTTCTTCATCCCTGCTGGGGACAGCCACTCTGCTGGGTGGGTGCTGATCAGCTCACTTATATATGAGGCCACTTGCTCTGTCAGGGCTACTGCTTAGTGAGTGGCTAAGGAGATCACTGGGCTCTGACCAGACCAAGAAAGCCATGGTCTGTCCTGCAAAATGAGGTCGTTGCATTGTGTTTGGCAAGATAGTGATGCCCTTTCTTTTTAATGATAAGTTTGTTTTTGTTTTCACTTTAAGGCTAACACAAGCTTTACTGTTCTGAAGTCCTATTATAAAATGCAAATAAAATACCTCAGAAAATATCATAGAGAGCACATTAGTTCTATAACACTCTCTTGCTTGTTTCAGTGAGTTTGAACGTTGTTGAGAATTGGGAGAGCTTGAGAGGTGGGAGCAACAGGAAGTTCGTTGGGTTTTTTTGGGTTTTGTTTTTAATCTAAGAGTTGACAGTTACTAAAAGCAGCCAGCAGAGGGCCCTGGAGCCTGACTAATACGCCTACATTCCAGGATAAGCTTCCACAAGTCCCTGCCTGCAGCCAGTGACTAGCAGTCCTCACCTGGGAAAAAATAGCAGTACCACAGAAAAGATAGGTGTACATGAGAAACGTGCAGGAGAAGATAACAACCAAGGTGGGAAGGGAGGCACACTCCAGACGCAGTCCAGACACTAAGTGTGGGTATGAAAAGCAGGCAGGGTAACAGCTGAATGTGGCTTATAGCATGTTTTCTGTTAGTATAGTCTGCCAGAAGCTAGCTTACAGATATGTAGTGGCTCTGCATGTCTTCCCTCTATCATTTTTTCTAGACTTTGTCTGTCTGTCTACCTGTCTGTCTGTAACATGGTTCTCTGGGTAGCAATAACAATCTTCAAAGAGGGGAGAGAACAATCTGTTCTTTTATGTCAGCATGTGGCATTGCCCACAATATTCGCAGAGCAGAGGGTAGGACTTCCTAAAGAAAGATGGCCGAGGGGGTTGGGGATTTAGCTCAGTGGTAGAGCGCTTGCCTAGGAAGCGCAAGGCCCTGGGTTCGGTCCCCAGCTCCGAAAAAAAAAGAACCAAAAAAAAAGAAAGAAAGAAAGATGGCCGGGGGCTGGAGAGATGATTCAATGGTTAAGAGTATTGGCTGTTTTCCCAGAGGACCCAAGTTCAATTCCCAACACATGGCAACTTAAAACCCTCTATATCTACAGTCACAGGAGATGTGACTCCCTCTTCTGACCTCTATGGGTACTACGCACACACATAGTGCACAGACACACAGGCAGAACATATACATATAAAGGAGGATAAAAATAAAATCTCAAAAATTTTTGAAGAAGGTGATGTTCCTTGCTTGAGGCTGAGCAGCCCCCAGATGAAGGGCTCCTACTTTGACTGTACCAGTGGAAAGTGAACTCGTTAAACTGGATGCGTTCAGGGGCTTCTCATTTCAATACTTGGGAAGCTGTAGTGTGAGAACTGTGACTTTGGGACTGGCCTGTCTCGGAGTGGAAGCAGAGGAATGACATTCTCACTATAAGCCGTCATACAAATCTATTATAGGCTGCGTTTAGCCTGTACAGTATCTTACTGAGACCAGGACCTCCCTGTGTTCCTTAAAATCATTTCGTGTGTCTCATATGTCTTGGTTTCGTTGTGTTACTACAGAACAATGTTTTCTACCCATGGGAAGCAGTGAACCTTGATGAGGTTATATCCGCACCCCTAGTCCTACATAAGCCCACACCTGTTCAAAGGCCCCAGGCCAGCCTGTAACTAGAAGCATGGGGACAATGGCTGGAGAGGAAGTGCCTGAACCTTGAGGCCAGTGACTTTTGTGTGTGTCATGGCTCAACTGTACCAGGCGTTTAGGTGTCCTTTCTTTCCTTCCCTGTTGTTAGGCCAGAAGAGGGCCTCAGGTGGCAACGGATGGATGGAGACAGACAGACAGACACTTGCTTCCCCTCCCGCCTATGCCTGTCCAAGTGGTCCTTTGTGTTCCAAGAGCCCCTTTGGGGGGAGGTAGCTAGACAGCTGGGCATTGGGTCAGGACAAGGCAACTGAAAAGTAGCTGGAGCACAGCTGCGGCTGCTGCCGGAAGGCCCTGCAGTCGGTTTTCCTGCTGGCAGCGCAGCTTGGGCTGGAGCCTTACACCTGCTGTTGAGACTCAGTACTTCATCAAGTGAGTCAATGAAACTTTAAAGTGTGCGTCTGGGAGAGACACAGTCTCTCTTAAATGGGAAGAGCTCACTGAGGGAGGGGACACCCAGGTCTCACCTGGCTTGTGTGGTTCCTGCTTGCATTGGTTTGAATGAAGAAGGGTGAGTCACCAGAAGAACATGCTGTCACATGTGGATCCGAGGTAATGTTTTGTGGGTGCAGGCTGATGTCAGTAACCCTTTAGCGAGGCCAGGCAGTCAAAGTGGAGCAGGAGAACATTCTCTCTCTCTCTCTTTTTTTTTTTTTTTTTTTTTTTGGTCTTTTTTTTTTTTTTTCCGGAGCTGGGGACTGAACCCAGGACCTTGCGCTTCCTAGGCAAGCGCTCTACCACTGACCTAAATCTCCAACCCCCTCGGCCATCTTTCTTTAGGAAGTCCTACCCTCTGCTCTGCGAATATTGTGGGCAATGCCACATGCTGACATAAAAGAACAGATTGTTCTCTCCCCTCTACCACTGAGCTAAATCCCCAACCCCGAGAACATTCTCTTGAATAATACAAAGGTAGGAGGGGCTTGAGGCTAGGTAAGGGCCACAGCAAAGTGCAGCATACGCACGTAGCAGCCCTGTGTGTGAACACTCAGAGCCATGCATTTCAGGTCCGCCAGAAGTCCCCAGTCTGTAAAGTGCATACCCAGAGATGGTAATCTGGGCCTCTAGTACATATGTATACCCTGGGTCCTCACTAGTAATATTTAGTATTGTGATTACATATAACATATGAAAAATCCCCAGTTTCTGAATCTCTTGAATTTAGAAAATGAAAATGGATCCTGCCTGGTAGCTACTGGTCGTGCCTGTTGTTACAGATTTTCAACTGCGGTTGCTGCTTGCCATGCAGGCATTTTGAATTCACAGATCTCAATGTACACAGTGCTCTGCTAAAAGGCAAGAAACAGAGTGTTGATCACCTTTCATTTCTACTTCTCACCCGTGTCTGACGTGTTTGACGTGCCTGAATTAAATAAGTGCTGGAATAGGTACTTCATCACACTGAGTACCATAACTACAGATTTAATTCAACATAAATCCTGTGAACTCTGGAACCTTCTCTGTCCTCAGAACGTGATCCACAGTCAATTGCTATTGAAGTAGGTCAGCTGGATAACTCTGTTGTCGGGCACTACAGTAAATGGGGTGTTGCTCTGAAGTCTGGGTTCCTTGGTTCTCTTCTTCATTAGCAGACACAGCCTCCGTCAGAGCATTTTTTTGAAGGCTGGGATTGTTTGCCTTAAGCATCAGTGGAGATTAGGTAACTCGGAGTCTCAGAATTGTTACTTTCAAGCAAACATGTTTAGAGGCAGCTGCTTTCTGAAAGCCTGTGCTCATACAAACGGAAAAACACTTGGTGTCTGTCTTGGTTTTGCGGGATTTAGTACTCATAGTCTCTATAAGTACCTTTCTGTGCATTCCCCAAATTGTGACAGAATATCTCCAACATGGTTCAGGCAAGGAGGACACAGTGTATAACATGAGTCCAGGAACCCAGCTTCTCAACCTTCATCACCCTTTCTACTGCCTCGCAGGGCCTTTTCTCAAAGCTTTGAAGGCTAGAAATCCAAAATAAGGGTTGCCAGGGCTGGTTTCTCCCAAAACTTCTCTCTTTGATTTGAAAATGCAGACCTACATCTCCAGCCATGTTGTCCCTTTCCCCAGCAAAGGCAGGTTTTCTCTGTGTAGTTCGGGCTGGCCTCAAACTCAGATCTGCCTGGCTCTAGCCCCGACTTTAAATGTATATTTTATTATTTTTAATTACAGGTATTTATATGGGAATATGCACATTCGTGCAGGTACTCACAGAGTCAGAAGGTGTCAGATAATCAGACCTGGAATCATAAGCAGTTGTGAACTACCTGGTGTGAGTGCTAGAACTGAATTCTGGTCCTTCAGAGGAACAGCAAGTGCTCTTAATCATTGAGCTGTCATTCCCCACCCTGAAGCCATCTTTTTTACTTTTTGAGACAGGTTGCTCGGGCAGGCCTTGAACTTAAGATACTCTTATACCCCAATTGGTCCTTGCTCTTACATGTGCCTCTTTTTGTGGTTGGGAAAACAATAAGAAGCTAGCATGGTTCTATTCGGGGCTACAGTTGTGCCAAAGGAAGCTAGTAATACACCAGCACCAGCCCTGACCCTTGCTTGGTGCCTCAACTTTCACACAGGCACACGCAGAGCTGCTAAGCCTAAGTAGCACTTAGCCAGGGCTGTGGGCAAGAGTTACACTGTTCTTGGTGACACTTTATCCTATTGTCCATCTGTGTCATTCTGAGCTCTTACCTTAAGGAAAAGATAAGGATGAAAACAGACTGGCAAAGGTGTCTGCAAAGTTACTCTGGGCCTTCACTCCTGAGAAAGACTCAACACTGGCTCATTTGTGACAACAGTTTATAGCCCAAACTGGCCTGGAGTTTACTATGTAGACCAGGCTAGCCTGTAACTCATGTTAATCCCCATGCCTCAGCTCCCAAGTCCTTAAGCCTGGTCTACATTAGAGTTCCAGGACACCTAAGAGTACATAGAGAAACCTTGTCTTCATTTTTAAAACAAAACAAAACTCATATACACATTTAATACTCAGAGGCCAGCAAGGGCTACATAATTAAGACACTGTGCATGGTTGGAGATTTAGCTCAGTGGTAGAGCGCTTGCAAGCGCAAGGCCCTAGGTTCGGTCCCCAGCTCCGAAAAAAAGAAAAAAAAAAAAAAAGACACTGTGCACTAGTGGCACATGCTTTTTTGATCACAATACCAGGAAGACAGAGTTCTGTGAGATCAGAGACCTGGCTGATCTACATTGTTCAGGACAGCTAGAGTTACACAGTGAGACTGTATCGCAACAACAAATATAATTAAATCAAATCAGGGTCTTCCTATTAACTCGGTAGACTTCATTTGGAGCCAAATGGGCGAAAGTTTCATAAACATTACATGAACTCTGCTAGTCCTTTATCCATACTGAAAAGAAAAAAGAATGACCACAACTTTCCTGTGATTACTGATGGCAAAAATAGAATCTCCAGAGAATACACCTGATCAAAATAGGTATCAAAGGATCAGCAAAGCTTGTCAAATGAGTCAGGGCTTCCCAGACTGCAATGTGTCGAAATCACTCTGTCATCTTGTCACAGTGCCATTCTCATTGTTGGGGTTCAGGGTAGAGCTGGCCTTTGTACCGTCTGTCAAGTCCCCAGATGAAGACACAGCTGCTCGTTCTGAGTAGAGAACTAGGTGACCAGTTTTTACACCTAGATGGACTATCTCTAGCCACTTTCCAGAAGCAGATCTCAAAAGAATAAGCTAGCAGCCCATCAGGCTTATCCTTGGTACTGAATTGTCAGAGGGGCAGAGCCAGGCTGTTCCAGGAAATCAGTGTTTAGTCTGCTGAGTCAAAAGCTATACCCTCACTGGTCCTTGCACTGCCCAGAAGAAAGCAGAGTCAAGGTGTTAAACTCCAGCCTGTTCCCATCAAGGCTAAAGCCTGAGCTCCTCTCACACATTCACATTCTGTTTCTGTTCCTGTCAGGGGATTGGGCAGCAGATAGGGAGACTTGAACCTCAAAAATAAAAGTGGAAGGAAAACCAGTGGGGTGTTTCAGTTAGAGGCCCCAAAGTACACCTGAAATCAGGACCCAGAGTCCATGACTACAAAACATAACTGTTTGTCATTTCTGCCTCCAGTCTCTTTGCCCAGGTTGGGAAACAGCAAAGTATGTTTCATAAAGCAGTCTCCTGTCGGGAGACTTGAGCTAACTCATCAGGTAAAAAATAGTTGCTATACCCACTACACTCCTGCTGCAAGGTGGGAGACAGACAGGAGACTCAGAGCTGGTAGGCCTTCTAGCCTGGGGACACAGGACAACAGAAATGAGACCCTTCTTCAGAAAAGGCAGAAGACAAGAGGCAACTCCTAAAAGTTTTTCCTCTGAACTTAGCAGGTTCGTGGCACATGTGCACCCATACATCACACTCTGACCACACTCACACAAAAAGGAAAGTAGAGGGGTTTTTGTTTGGGTTTGGTTTGTTTGTTTTGTTTTTGTTGGTTGGGTGTTTTTTGTTTGTTTGGTTTGGTTTGGTTTTTGGTTCTTTTTGAGACGGGGTTCTCAGTGTGACAGAGCCATGGCTGTCCTGGACTTGATTTGTAGACCAGGCTGGTCTCACTCTCACAGAGATCTGCCTGCTTCTGCCTCCTGGATGCTGAGATTAAAATCGTGCACTGCCACGCCTGCCATTGAAATTTCTTTTTCTTAAGGCTCCAAAAAAAATGTTGAGTGGGGATCATGGTCAGATAACAGGAGAACAGGCTAATACAGGACAGGTCCTCATCCTCAAAGCCCGGGTCTTAAAAGAATGTCAGTAGAAACAGCAAGATGTGGCTTGGGTCTGCAGGATGCATATATGGGTAGTATAATGAGCAGGTAAGAGTAACCAGGGCAGAAGAGTAAGGAGAAGCTCATTTTACACCCATTTCCAAGAACTAGTTCTTCTATCCCATGTTCTTCCAGAAACCAATAGCAACCAAAAAATAAAAGTTGGAGCTGAAGTTTGTGGTTGGTCTTAGGAAGCTGCATCTAAGTTTTTGTTTTACCTTACATGACTGTTGCAAGTCTATTTCATCCATGATCACATTTTTGACCCAGGAACTGCTGGTGTTAGTCCAGTTCTCTTTGTGTCTGTAGCTGCTCCAGGAAGCTCTACCTTCTCCTTCCTGTAGGGCTTTGGGTATGTGCCTTTCCCTCTACCCAGAACACTTACCCTGCCCATACCCAGCCCATCTCTGTCCACACCTCCTCAGACACTGCACATGACATCAAATGAAGCACAGCAACATTTTCTTCCGGGATAATTCTCATGGAGTTTGGAGATGTGCTCATTTGGTAGGGTGCTGAACGGCATGCACACAGCCTCACATCCTATCCCAGTACTCCATAAACCAGATGTGGTAGTACTTCTCTGTAATCTTTGCACTCCAGAGCAGAGACAGGGGATTATCTTGGGCTAAGTAGTTCAAAGCCAGCCACATGAGACCCTTGTCTCATAAAATAAGCAAACAAAACACTTCCCCATAAGCCTTTTTTGTGAAAAGTTGAGTTCATGAAATGGTTTGAGTGAAGTCACCAATGACCATGCTGTGGGGCTATTTTGTGAGCAACATTGGTTCCCTCAAAGGTAAGTGATTGACCTGAGACTACATCTCTTGATTGACCTAAAACAGAACCACAGACTATGCAGACCTGCCTGAGAAATTGACATGCCACTTGCCGTTACTGTCAAGATACTGACCTCTCCTTGATGTTTTCCTGTTTAGTCGCAATGTTTAGGTTTTGTCCTGTTTTGCTTTGACAATGTCGTGAACATAGACCCTAAGACATTGGTATAAGCCTGGTCATACCTGGGTACTAGGTCCAGGAAAACCAGTGCACTTCTAGAGCATGACTCATTTTGAGTGTGGGTTAGAACCAGTAAAGTAGCTCTCAATCAAGTACGGTGAAAGGGATCTACATCTTCCTTCTCCCCAAGATGTCAAGATATGCCCAAATCCTTGCAGCCAGAGGCAAAACTGAAGGCTCTCCCTGCCCTCACAGAACTGGGAGGTGGAAACATGCAGGTTGAGAAGGTCAGCCAGATTAAGCTGCTGTTGTGGGTGCCTTTCTCATCCCTACACTGAGCAAGACCTAAGCTGACCAGGTGATTGAAGCTTGGGGTGGTTCACCTATGTGGTTCATGGTGCAGGCTTGCCTTCTACATGTCTGCTTTTGTTTCAGATTCATACTGAACGCCCAACACTCTTGATTTCCAGTCCTCAGTGGAAATAAAGTGGGAGTATGTAAGCTAGACTTAAAAGGCCACTGAAAACAGGAGCTGACTGGCCAAAACAGTCACGAGGACTCCAAAAAGGCCTGGCAATTCTGCAAACATACGGAGTGGGACTGCTGCCCCAGACCACATCTCAAAGGAACCAGTGGTAAACCTTGATGCCTTAGCCACTGATTATAAGGAAAAGATTGAATTGCAGGCCCAACACTAAGAATGTTTTCCCATATGGTTGAAAATGAACAGTGCAGATCTGTACAGGCATCTGAGAAATACAGAATCACAGCAGTTCTTTAACTCCCCAACAATTAACAGGACATCTTTCTGGGTGTATGCTAATTCTTATTGCTTTAATGTTCGTAGCATTCTAAACATTTAGTCCATTTCAAACAATGAAATAATCCCCCAAATTTAACCAGAGTAGAAAGGTGATGGAGGACTGAACCCCAGAATGAGCACCTTCTTAACCTTATGCCCCACATGGGTTGTACCTGGTTTCTGATGGCATGGCTAACCCAGGAGGTACATACCTCTTTTCAAGTCATTGGGAATGCACAGCTAACAATACCTGTTAGCGAATACAGAAAGGACTATTTATCTGAATTAATCATGACTTCTACCCAAAGCACGCTACATGCTATCAGTACTATCCTCTCCCCCTCTCTTATTTATTTAGTACAAGGATCAAACCTGAGCCTTGTACATGCTAAGCAAGCACTCTACCTACCACTCAGCTACTTACAAACTCACTCTGCTTTTCTAAATTCACTCCCCTTAAACTGTAAATGGTCTGTGTGTCCTTCAATATGCATCTTGAAAACGTGAGTGTCTCGGCTTGTGGGGTTTTATTAGAAGGATTACATTTCATGCAGCAGGGATGTGCTATGGTTCTCATCTGTTTCCTTTGCCCATACACTGTTGGGTTAGCGTGACTTTACTATAGGTAGTAGGCTGCCTCCTGGAGTAACAGACGACTGTGACTTGGCCCAGAGTAGTGACTGTTTGGAAACATATACTTACAAGGTAAAAGGCTGGGACCATCATTGCCCTTCTGGGATGGTGACAGGGCAAGCTGAGTTTGCTGGCTACTCCTGCCAGGCCTAGATTCTCAGCAAACTCTGAGAAGCCCAGAGTAGCCTAGAAGTGAGCAAAGGCAAGCTCTGGGGTTTTTTCTTTAATTTCAAGATCTTTCATTAGTTAGGTCCTTCAATCCCTGCCACATTCCCTGCTCCTTAGCCACAGTTAAGATAGCCCCTGTTCCTGTCTGGTGTTCATGCAGAATTCTTCCTCTTTCTCCCAGTGACCACAGGGATTTCTCGGTATGTGAATGAGCCTTAGCCAGGTAGTAGTAAGGCACCTGGGAGACAGAGAGAGACAGGTGGGTCTCTGTAAGTTTGAGGCCAGCCTGGACTGCAGAGTGAGTTATAGCCAAGGCTACAGAGAGAAACCCTGTTTCAAAAAAGAAAGAAGGAAGGAAGAATGAGCTTCAGAGCTGGGATTTGGTGGTGCAGGTCTTTGGTCCCAGCACTTGGGAGGCAGAGGCAGAGAGATCTCTTGAGCTTGAGGCCAGGCTGGTCTACAGAGTGAGTTCCAGGATAGCCAGGGCTACACAGAGAAACCTTGTCTCAAAAAACAAACGAACAAAAAAACACCCCAAAACATAAATACATAAATAAGTGAACGTTAGGTACTTTTTTTGTTTGTTTGTTTGTTTGTTTGTGTGTGTGTGTGTGTGTGTATGTATGTATGTATGTATGTATGTATGTATGTATGTATGTATGTGTGATGGTGCCAGAGAACTGGAGTTACAGATAATTAAGAGCTACCATGTAGGGGGCTGGAGAGATGGCTCAGTGGTTAAGAGTGCCGACTGGTCCTGAGTTCAAATTCCAGCAACCACATGGTGGCTCACAACCATTTGTAAAGAGATCTGATGCCCTCTTCTGGTGTGTCTGAAGACAGCTACAGTGTACTTATATATAATAAATGAATAAATCTTTAAAAAAAGAAAAAAGAGCTACCATGTAGGTGCTGGGGATCAAACCTAGGTCCACTGGAAGAGTGCTCTTAAATACTGAGCCATCTCTCCAGCCCCATCAGGTACTTTCTTAAACCCATTTTTGAATGATTGAATCTCTATTAGCTTATGAACATTTTTATTTAACATTAAGTCAGGGCATGGGTATATAAATGTTTAACTGAAGTAACAATTTAACAAAACAAATTGGTATGTGGAATGCAAACTTTTCTATCCTAATGCAAAACCCACTGACCATAATCTTGTGGAATGATTTTGTAACCCACCAAAGGGTTGCAGTTCTTAAAATCATAACTACAATGACTTTGACCACCCGACTGTAGCTATGTGGAACCTATATAATAAGCAGATGCCTCTAGAAGGGCCTGAGTCACAGCCTCTGCCCTCCTGCCCTTTCAAGGCTATAGGGACTGAACTCTTGGCCACCAAGCAGAGGTGAACAAAGCCTCAGTCTAGTGGAGGTGTGGCTCAAGCCTGAGATTCCCTGAGAAAGGGCAGCCACCAGGTAGAGGTTCTTTAGAATTAGCTTATACATTCAGAATATCTGTGACTACCCTTACTCTGGATCCTCCATAGGCTCTAATTATCACCTGCCAGACCCAGGCAGCCTCATGCCCTCACATCCCTGGCTTGATTTCTCTTGACTAATCATCTCCCTCCCTCCTCCCAGTTCCCCAAGTCATCACAAAATATGCCCACCTTGGCTTCTGTACACCTTTACTTCAATACAGGTCTAGACCCCTACTCCCCACCTCATGACTGTGACCTTCGGCACTCTACCCAATCCTGATGACTTTGCTTCCTGAGTTTGTGCCTGAGTACTTACAGTGCTGTCTCATTTGTTTTTCGCTTGTTTGATATGTCATTGCCCCGTCCAGTGTAACTTCCTAGCAGGCACAGATTTTTTTTTTATTCTTTGTATTCTTTTTATTCCCAAGAATAGGGCCTATATAGTGCCTAGAGGGAACTCGAATGGATGTTTGTAAGCTCCTGTGTAAATGTTTCCTTGCCCAGGGGTTGTAAATAATCTGCTAAAGAACCTCAGAGAAACCACACTCAGGTTTTCCTAACTTCTGGGAAGGAGTTGGTGGGTTTGACTTCAAGTCAGTTCTGATAAAGGCACACTGAACTGTTACAAAAGCCGGGGAGGCTTTGCCAGCCGCTTGAACTCAGAACCCTGATCCATCCGTACAGAGGAAGAACCCTGTGATACTGATACCACTAGAAGAGTCCAGTCTCCAAAGTAGGGGAAATGGAAACCAAATGCTTCTGCAGTCTTTTGTCACTAGAGGGCAGCAATAGGACAGAAATCAAGATTTCCCTGAAAGAGGTGCTTGACTTTCTAGCCTGATGGGGAGTGATGCTGAGTGGTTCCTTTATTGAGGAGTAGTGCAGTGTCTGTCTGTCTGTCCAGTGCACACATACTTTGGCTTTAGTGTGTGTTAATAGAATTTCTATAAGTTAAAGGAAATCTTTTCCTTCCGAAGCCATTTTGCTGGAAGCTAAAGAGAAAACCAAGATCATTGTAAGATTCACAGCACTTAACTGGCCACACCCAGGTTAAAGTTCTGAGAGATATTTTATTTTGAAACAGTGAAAACCTCCTGCATGTAGTGGGCAACTTCCTGGAGAGGTGTGAGCTGGTTGTCAGTAGTCCCACTTTTTAGAAAGAGTGGGAGAAGAGCAGGGACACATAACCTGTAACTTGGGAAGTTGAAGCTTGCTGCAACAATTTTTCTTAAATAAAAAGATAGGTGCTGGAGAGATGACTAAGAGGTTAAGAGCACTGACTGCTCTTCCAGAGGACCTGAGTTCAATTCCCAGCAACTACATGGTGGCTCACAACCATCTGTAATGGGGTCTGATGCCCTCCTGGTATGTCTGCGGACAGTGATGGTGTGCTACATATATTAAATAAATAAAATATTTTACATAAATAATGAAAGATAATAATGATAATTTAAAAAAAATGACTGTACGAGGTGGTGGTGCACATCTTTAATCCATGTACTTGGGAGGCAGAGGTAGGCAGATCTCTGAGTTTGAGGTCAGCCTGGCCTACAGAATTAGTTTCAGGACAGCCAGGGTTACATAGAGAAACCCTGTCTTAAAACCCAAGAGAGAGGGGTTGGGGATTTAGCTCAGTGGTAGAGCGCTTGCCTAGCAAGCGCAAGGCCCTGGGTTCGGTCCTCAGCTAAAAAAAAAAAAAAAAACAAAACAAAAACAAAACCCAAGAGAGAGAGGGAAGGGAGGAAGGGGGGGTAGAGGAATAGAAGGAAGAGGAGAAGGAAGAAGAAAGAGAAATTTTATAATAGCATGTAAGCCAAATGCCCCAGAAATTCAGAGAGAAGCCATCTTTTTTTCAGGTCATCAAGGTTTCCTCGGATTCTCAGGTATTTGAAACAGCTATGCTATGGGTAAATATAGAAGATGTAGACATTGGCAAGATGCTCTTGGCTTTGGCCACAGTACTGACTCCCCATTCCTGGTCTGGATCACACCTCAATCCCTCTTCCATTCTCTCTACATGCAACAACTTTCCCAGATAACCCCCGGATTGAGCAACAGTACCCTCCCTTGCCTGGCCCGACCTCATCATGCTCACGTTTCAGGGGACCCCAAGACCCTGCCACCCTAGAGGAAGATTTAGAGGGTTGGACTTGATAATGCCCTCCTCTTGGCCCTTTGCAGAGAGATGCCCTAACAGATCAATTGGCATTCGCTAGCACTGGATGAAGAGGCAAGAATGGGCCAGTGAAGAGTGTTTTCATTCCTTTCAATACAGAAATCACTGCCATTTCAAATATCACCCTGAACTTTGACCCAATGTTGTGATCGAAGTAATCATAACCACCAGCAAATCCTAACAGCTGGGCACAGTGACAACATGCCTTAAAGTCCAGGACTCAGGAAGGAGACATAAGAGGTCTGGGCTATAGGCTAATCCGTGCTAAAGTCCTAGCCACTCTTGCAGAGAAAATGGATGAGTATTCCCAGGAAGAGTCCAGTCATGAGGAGTAACCGGCTGATCTTGGCTCTGGTGTGGAACGCACACATTGAGCTTGTCTTTCTTTATACATGCTTCTTTCTGTTGCCCCACCAGATGTGCAGTCACTGAAGGTGGGAGGAACAGCCACTTCCTTGTGGCCAGTTTAAGGTTACTTTGATTAGCAGGCTTTATGTTTTTGTTTTTTGTTTTTTAAATAAAAAATAGGCCTCACTCTCCATCCTGCTGTTCACTAGGTCATTCTCAGCTCTCCAGGAAGCTTATTTGGGAAGCATTGTCCTGTGCAGCTGCAACTGGGCAGCTTTGCAAGTTGCCCATTTGTAGCCTCTATATGAGATTCCCTTAGGACCTCACAGCTTGCCTCATGCTCTTACACCTTGAATTTTTCCACTAAACAATGACCTGTTCTTGCCAACAAATCCCACAGAGGGAAGCAGTGGAAATAGAGGGGAAGGAAGAGCAATCCTACTTGTAATTAGGCAGTTCCACATGGCCTTGGCCAAGGAATGTGACTGTCTTAACTTCCCTTCTCATTCACTTCAAAACACATACCTGTGTAGGGCTTATGGTGCAGGATTTCCTCACAGAGTTACTGTGAAAATTAGAGGACTCAAGGCTGGGATGGGCTAAGTGTACATGGTGCTCTTCCAGGGGACCTAAGTTTGGCTTCTCACAGCCATGTCTGGCATCCTACAACCACCTGTTAACTCCTGTCTCCGCCAGGACTTGATGATGCCTCCGCTCTCTAAGAGCATCTGCACATTTGCACATCGAGGTACATATACATGTAATTAAAAATAAAAACAAAATTGTGTTCCCCTTCCCCCCAAAAAATACTTAGTGAAATGTTCTTGCAAAGTACCCTTTGGGAATATATATGTTTGCATTTTTAGAACCGGTAGCTGTAATTTCTAGCTCTAAAAATCTGGGTTATGGTTACTGCCCACTCTTCTTTTTTAAAGATATATTTTTTATTCATGTTTGTGTTTATGTATAAACCTGGGTTGAGTTTATGTCCACAATGGATGGGCAGGGCCCAGGGAGATCAAAGGGGGCATCAGATCCACCATCACCACCTCTGCCATTTCAGCCATCAGATCATACTTCCCTCTACTCCACCTGACTTCTAGTTTGTCCCTAGCATTTAGCACCAGCAGCCTGCTAACCCAGGTCTCCTTTCACCTCTGACCCTTCCACACCACACCACTCTGCTCCTCTACCATACGCAAGCATGCATTTTCCTGTCAGCTGACTGACTCCTGTGCACCTTCAACCTCAACATCTCACTCTTCCCGGACCTCTGCAGCCTCTGAGCTGAGAGGTTATGGCTGTTCCTGCGCCCCGCCCTGCCTAACCGAAGGCAGACTCAGAGTCACGTCCACTGCTGTAGCTGTGACATTTTACAAGTTGTAGAAACTTGAGCCCTAACTCAGACCTGCCCTCATCCTGTGCCACTCACCTGTGTTTCAACCCAGATAGTGTCACAGGACAGAAGCTCAGTAAACTTTGTATGTAGACTTGCCTTCTATGCTTGTCCCTCAGGGACTCTTCCACCCGCTTAACTCTCTTCCTGCCTCTGTCTACCTGCAGTCCATCATGGAGTATGTTGGAGTATAGCCCAACCTGCATTCTATCCTTGACTACTGGCACCAGCAGGAGCAGATGCTCACAGTGTTAGAACTGTGTAGAGCAGAAGACTCCCCTAAACATGAGCTTGTTTATAAATTACATGTGGGCATGCTCCTGTAAGCTGTGTTCCGGACATACCTAATACATAAAATATAAGACGAGTGGGATGAGAATCTCAGTTTATATTATCATTATTGGTGATGTGTGTGTTTGCACAAGAGTGCATGCAAGGGCCTGTGCCATGGAGCACACATGGAAGTCAGAGAACACTCTTCACTTCAGCGCTCTCCTCCACCCTGAGTCCCAGGGAGCAAACTCACTGAACTATCTCACCCGCTTTATTCTTACTATTTTTACTTGTTGTTTGTTTGTTTGTTTGTTTTTTTAAGATAGGTCTCATTGTATCACCAGGCTTACAGCAAACTGCTGATCTTCCTGCCTCCCCCAAGTAGCACTAACCCAGCTTGTAATGAACCATACCTTGAAATAATTTTTATTTATAATATGAAACCCATCTATGTTCATTGAAATTTCAACTTATGGAATATATCTCATTGTTGAACTGCTTGATTCAAGTATTCAGAATGTTGGATACTTGGGTGTTGTGACTGCCAGAACCTGCAAAGGCGTCGCACCAGACAGTGTAGCTTCAGACTGGGGAGTGCTTCCGTATCAGCTGTGTAGGTATGTGTTCCTCGTTGGCTATGGTGGCACACACCTTTAATCCCAGCACTCCTGGCAGAAGCAGGTGGATCTCTGAGTTTGAAGCCAGCCTGGTCTACATAGTTCCATGACAGCCAGGACTCTTAAAGAGACCCTTCTCAAAAACCATCCACAAAAATAAGATAAAAGACATCATCAGTTCCCTAGAGAACACTTGTCATCACCCTCCTTCCCTGGGCACATGTGTATGCATCCATGCTATGCCATGGAATGTCACTGTGCCCTCCCTAGTTTGCTGAACTCACCAGCTGCTGAACGTCTAGGTGAGGGTCAGGTTCCTTCTGTTGGTGTGCCTGGGAGAAGGGAAGTTCCTGGAGCCTCCAGTTATTTCCACCAAGAAAGGAAGCTTGTGGAATCTGCCTGAGCTCCGATTTAGTTGAGCTACATTGATTCTCATGGCTCCCTGTGTCTTTCACACTCTTAATCAGTATCCTTCTAGATCTTCTGGCTCTTAGGCCATTTCACTTTGGGGTTAAGGGTAGGAAGGACTGCTATCTTCGACAGCTGGAGGACTCAGGAGGCCTGAAAGCCTTTGTCCCTGTGGTCCCTAAAGTTGACTAAGCATTGGTGAAGTTGTGTGTCTCATGTTTCACCTGGAGGCCTCAGGGAATTGACAATCACAACCATGGTGGCTTTTGAGTGCCTTAAATGACAACAGAAAGATGTAGTTTCTCATATTGGATTTAGCCTTGTGCCCTAGAGTTGGGTCTGCAACTTCATTTCTCCTGGCGAGCAAGTTGAAAGATTAAACTGGAGCAATCAATCAAAGAAAAGAGCAGTTTGCCTGGTGTTCTGACTCTGAGATAGGCTTGAAATTCAGTAGGACCTGAAGGCCTGGAGTACAAGCAGCCGCAGTAGCCTCATTTGTTTGTCTTTTGATGTTGTTTTAGGGACAGAAACTTGGAATGCAGTGTACACTGCCCTTGAACTTGCCCTGTAATCCAACCTCCCTTTGAATTTGATGACTCTAAGCTGCTTCGCTCATTACAGTCTCATAGAACAGAAAATGAATACAAAGAGGTGTGTGTATGTGTGTGTGTATACATACATACATACGTACATACATGTACATGGGAATCTAAAGATCAGCCCCTACTAGTATTCCTACATCTTGTTTTTTTACTATGGGCTCTCTTGTTGAAGACTTGCTGATTACAGTGGGCAGGCTGACCATAAATGCCAGGATCAACCTGCCCCTTTATCCCCAGAATTAAGATTACATGTACCCTTTACCGTGCCTGGCTTTTTTTAAATGTAGGTTCTAGGTATCAAACTCAGATGCTAATTAGCAACTGAGCCACCTGTGGTTTTTTATATTGCATGACATCTTAGGATTTCAAGGGTCCACTGCCCAATAAGACTTAGGCATCAGGCTCCTAATGACATAAAAAGCAGCAGCTGATAGCAGCTCCTTTAATGAGTTGCCTAGGTTAGCCAGCACCTGTGTCCCATTCACCTCTCTTCTTCCTGAGCTGAAGTCACCAGGAAAGGGCTGGGCTGGACAGCTCATGCCTGGCAGGGTGAGCATGTCTGTGTTCATGCTGGTGAGTTCCTTCTGTTGGGTGTTCTGCCCTCCAAAGTGGCCTCTGGCCTCTCTTATTCTCCTCTCCAGTTTAAAGAACATGGTTATCCTTACACTGCTGAAGCTTCTTGGAGTTGAGGAACAAATCCTAGCTGAGCTTGGGAGAAAAGAATTATAGTTTAGTACACACTGTTTAGAGATGATGCAGAGCGCTCCACACGGTAACTTAGCCCAGCCTACTCTGTGCTTGTCTTATTTTAATTGCTGGTTTCCGTGTTTGGCTACAGTGCCTCTTCAGAAGACAATGAGGTTTATTCTGTGGGGTCCCTGGGTTCTTCGCTGTGAAGAAACAACTGACAGGCTGGCCACTGCGGTACAAAATAGGAGTTTGAGGACTTCCCTGTAAGCCTCACAAACCGTAGACTCCAGTGTGGACAGGCTGTTTTGTGGGCTTGGGCATCTTTACTTAAGACGTCCAGCCATGATGTGATGACTGACTCACCAGCACCACTCAGAAGTACTGAGTTCTGCCTTCTATTGTTTCCAAGCTACCGCTTCTGGTGGGCGGCTCTGCTGCAGGGTTTTGTTTAGGAAGACAGGATCCACACACCAGCTCCTCTATTCTCCAGCTGTTGTTTATGCCACTTTCCTGGAACACTTACAAGGTCTTTTTTTTTTTTTTTTTTTTTTTAAAGATGGGTTTTTCTATGTAGCCCTGGCTGTCCTGGAACTCTCTATATAGACCAGGCTAGCTTTGAGAGATCCACTTGCCTCTGCCTCCTGAGTGCTGGGATTAAAGGCATATGGTACCATGCCTGGTCACACAATGTCTTTTAAGAACACTTTTGTGCAAGTACAAAACTACTATTTTTAAATACACTTCTGTCTTAGCTCTGTTTTCTGAATGGAATGCCAGTGGGGGGAGGGGGACATCTACGTGGAAGCAATGACACTGAGATGTATGCTGTCCCAGGAGGTCATCTCTCCCCCAGCACCATTGATTACAGCCTCTGGGCCCCATCCGCCTCAGGAGTGTATGTGTTCCTGACTCCCAGAGCTATCCTTTCTATCTCTAAATTACCAGCACATACATGACATATACAGTTAAAAGGTACAAAAGAGGACTGGAAATACACCTCAGTTGGTGGATTGATTGCCCAACTTGCACAAGGCCCTTGGCTCCATCTCAAGCCCAGAATAACCTGTGGAGCCACGTGCCTGTAAGAGACTGGAGAGACGGCTCAGTGGTTAAGAGCACTGGCTGTTCTACTAGAGGTCGTGGGTTCAGTTCCTAGCATCATATGTGGCTTAAAACCAACTATAACAGTAGTCTCATGGGATCTGATAACCTCTTCTTGTGTGTAAATGTTTGTGCAGACAAAACATCCACATGCTTAAATAATTTTTAAGAAAATGTCTTCAAGGAAGAATCAATTTAAGGTAATCCCTCAGCTACACCGCAAGTTCAGGCCAACCAGAGCTATGTGACACCATGTCACCTTGATGAATGCAGAAGGCTTACAGTCAAAAGTCTTGTTGCCTCATTCAGTCCACTCCTGAGTCCTCCACCCACCCGCATCTGTCATATACCTGGAGCTGTTAGTACTGCAGTGTCCTTGCCCCGCTAAGCTGTCCTCTTCCCACTTCCATTTCCCAAGTGCACGTGCTACCAAGGGTGGAGCTAGCATGCGGGTACCTTTGTAAAAGGAATACTCTCAGGCTGGGAAGATGGCTCAGTATGTACAGCACTTGCTGCGCAGGCCTGACAACCTGAGTTCAGCCCTCCAGAACCCACATGGGTTCTGAATGTGACAGCAGTCCATACCTGTCTTTTTGTCTCCTCCCAGATTATTTTGTGTTCATAAGTGTTTTCCCTGCATACATGTAGTAGTGCCACTTGGTGTGGCTGCTGCCCACATAGGTCAGAAGGTATTGGATCCTCTGACTTAGTTCTAGAAGGTCACGTGCTGCTTGTCATGTGGTTTCTCTGTATTTCCCTGGCTGTCCTGAAACTTACTCTGTAGACCAGGCTGGCTTCAAACGTAGTGATCCACCTGTCTCTGCCTCCTGAGTGCTGGGATTAAAGGCCTGCACTGCCACCACCTAGCACAACAAATACTCTTCACTTGAACCGTCTCTCGTCCTCCAGCTGTCTTTCAAATACTTCAATCTCTTCTCCCTCTAATCTGTTTTCCCAGAATGCTCTAATAAAGTCACACATCTATTCATGTTGCCTCTGTGCTTCCTGATGATCTGGTTTCAAGATGAAACTGATAACTAGGTCTCACAAGAGTCTACATGGACTGGTCATGCAGGCCTAACTAGGCCGAACTAGGCCTGCTTACATCATCTGTACAAGCCCCAGTACCCAGCAGCCCAGCTTCATCAACATCTTCAGCCTCGAACCTCAAGTGTCTCCTGCCGCCCCAAACAGGCCCAGTCAGCTGACACACACTATCTTTTCTTGTGCTATTCTGAACAGAGTTGCAATTTTCACTTAGGGATCCTTGGCTTGGTGTTTTCTTATGTTCTTGCTATTAGTACAAGATAGTTTCTGTAAAATAAAATAAAAGGGAATGATGTATGGGTGCACACACATGCTCCCAAGGCAAACACTTTCCTGACTGAACTATCTCCCCAGCCCCGAGGTGGTAACATTTTTAAGTTTGTATTTGTAATGAAGTGAGACCGTGAAAGGCTACATCCATGTTTGTGAATGATAGGTGACAGAAAGAATGTCTTTCTCAGTTCCCTCCTGGTCATTATAACTTAGACTGTTCCTCACTTCTATGTCAAGAGCCTAGCTGGAAGAATTGTGGAAGGGTCAGATCCTAATAGACGAGCCCTCAAACAGCTCACAGTGTTTCACAAGTCTTCACTCGGTCTACTGTGCTGTTTCAAGGGGCTCTCCAGCATTTCAGATCGGTGGGTGAGAGAGACTCTTCTAATGGAAAAGAGAAAACTGGCCTGTGCCTTCTGAGCTTCTGCTGTTGCTCTGTCTTTAGAAACAGTTTTGCTCACTGGGACAGCAGCACTCAGACTCAGAACCCCAAAGAAGTACATTTGACAGACATTTGCGAACAGGCTTGAGTGACACCTGCTTACCAGGAACTGTCTTTGTATCTGTCTTTTGTCCTCAGGAGACCTGTAGGAAGTGTCAGGGACTCTGGAAAGAACACAATGGCCTCACCTGTGAAGAGCTGGCAGAAAAGGATGACATCAAGTACCGGACATCTATGTGAGTGATGCGACAGCAGCTGAGCCTGCAGGGAGCAGAGGCTTCCTCTGCACAGAGGAGTCTTGGGCCCTTAGCCATTCAAATGGTGTATGGTGTCTATGGAAGGTCTGGCTTACATACACTCAGTAAAAGTCAGCCATCTCTCTACTTACTGTCTATCAGTAAACAGCTAACAATAGGTCTTACTGCTCTGGTATTGCTTCTACTGTGTCAGGATACAAGTGGCCTGAGATAGTGGGTAGAATTGCCAACTTCCAGAAGGCAAAAGATTATCGGTAATATTAATAACAGGCACTATGTGGTACTCCCTGTGTGGCTAAGCAAGTTCTACATGTTAATATATGGTAAGACAAGTCACCTGTGCTACCAAAGTCTATTTCTCTCATAAAGAATCCAGCTTTGCCAGACTGATGGGCAATGTCCCGTTAGATCTCTTAGAGATCTGGGTCCTTCACCCTCTGACTGTCGCTCCCTATGTGTGGTGTTATCCTCTGCATAGTTGTGCTTGGGTCATTGCTGCGTTTTTACTTCAGCATAGAAAGGAAGGAAAGAAATAGGTTATTAATTAGGCAGGCAACTTTTCCTCAAATTGGAAGTAATGTAGAATGATGTATACTACATACATGGAGATAGCCCGGCAGTATATGTGGCCTCTAAGTGGATGATTTCACGTCAGTCTTAAATATAAAGAATAGGGGTTGGGAGTGTTTAGGCAGACATTTGAAGCAGTTTGTATTCTCAAGGTCTGCATCACAGATGGGTCCTATTGTCCTCACTTTGCACCTGAGGCAACCCAAGTCACTGGACCATTGTCACACAGGTAATAGTGGCATAGAAGGAACTTGAACTGAGGCACATAGCTTCTGATTGTGCTCTGTGTCATTATAATGACCCCCAGGTTGTACTTGGGGTTCCTTTCAAATGCATTTAAATTAAGGACCTTGAGATGGTGAAATTCTCAGAGTGGACTCGGTTGATTGGGTATTGTTGAACTGGAATGTTTTCCTGGAAGTAGTCAGACAGATGCTGTAACTGGACTTGAAAACGTGAGGACTTGACTGTATACTAGTCCCTTTAAAGATGGAGTAAGGTAGCCCCTGAAAATTAGGAGCAACCCTTAACCTGCAGCCCCCAAAGAAAACCTTGATCCTAAACATCTAGGATCTAACCTCCCATGTGGCCTGCAGACCATGGATGTTTCTCAGAGAGTCTGTGGTTGTTTGAAAATAGAATTCCATTTTGCTTCTCTATAGCCATGGGCACCTCAAGTATGCAGGACCTTCTCAGCTTGGTGATCCTCTAAAGTAAAAGACCACTAGAGTGGACCATCTAATGCAACATCTGTCAGTTCCTGACTCAAAATGGCTCTCTAGCATGCTTCACTGTATGGGGAAGAGGGTGGAAGTTCACAGCACATGTTTGTTTTGGGGAAGTCTTTCTTGATATGGACCTGGCCTCCAGACTACCAGAGCTTTATAGAGATAACACATGCCACTGTCCGATATCAGTGCATTCTAGATCACCTGCCGCTTCTATTCATGGGTCAGATCTGTATGTCACTTGAGTCACAGACTAGTCTATTGTCTTGGTGGATGACAGATAAGATCCTTGTCAGCTGCTATTCTCTACCGTTGGACAAAGGAATAAAAGCATTTTCCAGATCAGTATCTGTGTGCCAGTTGCCAGGAGCTGTTTATTGCTGCAGTAAGAATAGCATCTGGAACAGCAGCTGCAGTTACTCACTACCTGGTCAGCAGTGTACCTGGCACCCCGCTCTCTGCTGCCCATCCTTCTCTACTGGCCACACAGAAATAACTAACCTGTGAGAACCAACATTCTAGGCCTTGAAGTCAGTGGTGAGTGCAGTTTCTGAGATGCCCGGAGGCGTCGGTCCTGTTTTTAGGTAGCTTTAAGGGCTCGCCAGGTAGCCCTTCCTCAATTGACCCAGGGGATCCTGCCTGTTAACAAGTAGCAAAAGGAAGAAAGCTCACGACTGTGTAGAGAGGAAATGATAGGCGATGGTGCTCTGTCTGGGAACTGCCTGCAGGAGACTATTCGGAGCTGGGTGTGGTCACACAGGAGACAGACAGACAGACAGAGAAGACACACACACACACACACACACACACACACACACACACACACACACACACACAGACACACCACCTCTCGAAAGAAAGAAAACCGCCATGTGGAAGGCTGGGGATGTAGCCCCACTGCAGAGCATCCTGAGTTACATGAGGCTTTGGGTGTAGTCGCATGATTCTTCTATGTTCATGTGCTAGCCGCCTGGCTTCTGATGGTGTGACCTTGAAGAGGTAGGGAAGTAAATTAAGCCATGGGGGGTGGGGGCACTACCTTTGGACAAGATTAATGTAGTTCTCACAAAACCAAGGTAGTCCCATCAGAACAGGCTATTTAAAAAGAGTGAGTAACAGCAACCACAAAGAATAGACTTCCACTGAGGCCTGGGTATGTGGCACAGTGGTAGAGCGCTTACCTAACATATGCAGGGAAAAGCAGGAGGACTGCCTAGAGTCCAAAACTAGCCTTGGCTGCAAGGAAGAAGACTGTCTAAATAAGCTGAAAAATTTTAGCCAAAAAAGTCCTCTGCACCTTGGTGCGTGCCTGGGATATCCCAGCCATAGGGAGACAGAGGCAAAGAGAATGATGAATTCAAGGCCAGTCCTACATGGACCCTCTCAACCAAAGAGGAGGGATGACCCTGTGATCTGTTCTGCCTGCTTCCCTGCTGCTATGAACCACCCATCTACAATCCTTACCACAGCCAAGTAAATGTCATTGAACTTTTAGAACTATGAGCAGAATGAACCTCTTCTTTGTTATAGCAATGGGAATCAGAATAAATACATCTTAACTTTGTAATGATGAAAACTGTGGTAGCTTTCTTTGTTATTTTTTTTTATGTACAGATGACATGCTTCTGTGTGTGTATATATATATAACTGTACATGCTTGATAACCAGGAAAGGCAGCAGAGGGCTTGGGATCTCCTAGCGCTGGAGTTTATTGATAGCTGTGAATCACAGTGTAGGCACTGGGGTTCAAACCCAGTGTCTTCTATAATAACAGGTGCTCGTAAGCACTGAGCCATTTCTCCAGCCCCAGCTGCTTTCTTAAAAAATCACTTTCTCTGTCTTATGAAAATATTTAGGCATCCCTTATGAAAATATTTAGGCATCCAATTGACAGTTCAGTTCAGTGACTGCTTACAAGTGTGAGCGTTGAGTGAGACACTCAGCACACACAGATTTCAGGTGCCCACAGTGGAGACACTAGTGAGTGAGTAAGCCCCAGAGTTGTTTTGCCATACTTTGTCTCTGTTGTTCTTGTTTTAAGCCCTTTATATTTTCAAGCAAATCTGTCCTTCCCATCATTTGTTTCAGCCCAAAGTACTTAGCTCTTACTTAGCCTTTGCCGCTGTCATCATTGACAAAGTTTGGCAGTGAGTCTGCCGTGCTGGTTGCCAGATTCACGGTCCTCCAGTTGTTAAAAGAACTTCAATCAGATGAGGTTCATAGAAGGCCTGCTTTTCCCATGAGCTCACCACACAAGCCCAGCTGGCCCCAGACCCACAAGTCCTCCCATCTCTGCTTCCCAAGTGCTGGCTCATCGTATCGTCTTGGTGCCTTCTGATAAAGACAGCTTGGGGGAAACTTTCTGACACTGACTGCTCCCTCCTTGTATTTCCCCTAGCTTAGAGTAAGCTGGGTGTTAGAGTCAGGGGCTCTGTGAGATTGCACAGAGGAGCCAAGATATCCCCCAGTCAGGTACCCCTAAACAAGTGTTAGGCCCCAATGCCTGAGAGTCAATGGCTGCACAGCAAGTAGTTTTCACAGAAATAGGCTAGGATTGAAGAGAGCCATGCACGGTGGCCTACACCTGCAGTTCCAGCACTCAGAAGGTAGAGGCAACAGGATGAGAAATTGTTTGAACACTGTTATCACAGCACCTGGGAGGCAGAAGCCTCTCAGTGAGCTCTAGGACAAATAGTCTGCAAAGTAAGATGCAGCTAGGACTACATAGAGGGCCCATATCTCATCAAGAATAAATGAGTTGTCGTGTGAACTGTCATGTGAACTCACCCGAGAAGGTGTACTGTCTTGGAGAACAGATGAATTTATCAGGGGCTTATAGAGGGTGGGTAAATCCCAAAACAGCCATCCTACCACATCTCCCCCTAAAAGCTATTTCTTGTAGTTGCATAAATGAAGTCCAACCCTTCAGTTAGACCTTCATCCTCTATTCTACTCTTTCTCTCTCCCTTCTTGAAACAAGGGATACATACATATACATACATAAATACATTACATACATGCGCGCATACACACACACAGGAAAGCAGCAGGCTAGCCTTAAACTCACAGAAGGCATGTGCCACCATACCTCTTACACCCCCAAGTCTTTGCAACTATTTCAGTGTGGGCAGAATTCCGTAGAGATTAGAGGGAAGTGGAGGAAGGAGTGGCTGGAATCTCAGGTTAGCATCCTTTGCAGGTTTTCGAAGCTACTCGGATAAAATAGTGAAGGTTGTAATGTTGTTGTGCTCAAAGGACAACATTCTTTGGGTGGGTGGGTGGGTGGGTGGGTGGGTGGGTGGGTAGGGATGGTGGTAATGGTAGATTGAGACAGTTGTCTCTCTGTGCAGCCCTGACTTTACAAGAACTCTGTGTACATTCACCTGCCTCTACCTCCCTGGTGCTGGGCTTAAAGATGTACACCACCAGGCCCGAAGAGGACAGTGTTCTCTAACAGAGCTTCAAGTCTTCCATATTATATTTAGTGAGTTGAAGACCAGCATGGACTAGGAAAGATTCTTCTCTGAAAAAAAAGAAAGAAAAAGAAAACTACTACAGTAGCCCAAGATAGAGGTTATAGAGCCTTAAGGAATAATGACACTGAAGAGGGGGGTGGGTTATGTTTTAATGGTAGTAGTGTGATTTGGTTTTTGTTGGTGTTTGGTGGTGGTGGTGGTAGAGCAGAGCTGGGAGTGGGGGCCGTTGATTTGGGTAGGATCTCTACATGGCCCTCGCTGTCCTAGAACCACTTAAAGTACTAACATACCCAATTTTCAACAACAGGCTGGCCTTGAGCTCAAAGAGATCTCCTGCCTCTGCCTCCTGAGTGCTGAATGAAAGGTGTGTGCCATCGTGCCCAGCAAATTTAAGGTTTCACATGTGAGCACAGAATCAGTCTCAGGACTCACCAGAGTTTTTTCTTATCAAAAAAAAAAAAAAAGAAAAAAGAAAAGAAAAAGAACATACTCAAAGGAAAATGGTGCTGCTAAAAATGGCAGTGTATTTGGAAAAAAGTACACCCTTTGCACTAAAGCAACTATTAGCCCAGTAGGAGCCGCCAGGTCCAAACCTAGGATCTGAGCAGCTTCCCTGTGGATTTTGTTGCAAAGACTTTTAAGACATAGACTGGTTGCAGCAACCTGAGACCTAGAAGGCTGCATGGTTGACCAGGGACCAGGGTGCCACACTTCAGACACATCCTATAAGATTGGAAGCTTCTAGCCGTAGCCATGTAATGATAGGTAAGAGGCAGGCAAGAGTTGGAAGCAGGCTCAGCGAGGAAGAAGAGTGCGGAGCCAGCCGCCAGGCAACAGGACAGCAGGCCTGCTCACTGCCTTCCTTTCTGGGGTTTATCTTTCAGTTCAGCCCTGACCACTAATCATGACCCCACCCAACAGGAAAGATAGTACTCACAGAGAGAGCGTTTAAAAGTCTCAGCAGCTGCCGAGCTCCAAGTAGTCTGGTTTGCAGTTTCCATTTACAGTATTAAAATAGCCAATTTTCAACAACAATTTGCAAGGCATTCAAAGAAACTAGGGGAATGTGGCCTATTCACAAGAGGAAAAGCACTGGACCAGTCTAAAAGTCACCAGGCAGTGGTGGCACATGCCTTTTATCCGGCAGAAGCAGGTAGATTGAGGACAGCCTGGTCTACAAGTGAGTTCCAGGACAGCCCAGGTTACACAGAGAGACCCTGTCTAAAAAAGCCAGTGAGGTGACGATGAGCAGTCGCTAGAGTGGTCGTTGGCATTAGTCATCACTGCAATACTAGTCAAACTGTAGCCACCCCCATTTTTTAAAAAATGAAAATCTATTGTCTTTGTCGGAGAGTAAAAAGAAACCATGGACAGAAGGAACCAGTTCATGGTGAATAAATAAGCAAGAGTATCAGAACAAGACACCTTTAAAAATACAAGAGAGGGGGTTGGGGATTTAGCTCAGCGGTAGAGCGCTTGCCTAGCGAGCGCAAGGCCCTAGGTTCGGTCCCCAGCTCTGAAAAAAAAAAAAAAAAAGAAAAACCATGGTTGGAGAGATGGCTCAGGGGTTAGGAGCACTGTCTGCTCTTCCAGAGGTCCTGGGTTCAATTCCCAGCAGCCACATGATGACTCATAACCATCTGTAATGGGATCAGATGCCCTCATCCGGTGTCTGAAGACAGTGACAGTGTACTCACATACATAAGTTAAATAAATAAATCTTTAAAAAAAAAAATACAAGAGAGTTTCAGCTTCAGTAAAACTATGAAAATGGGGCTGAAGAGATGGCTCAGAGGTTAAGAGCACTGTCTGCTCTTCCAGAGGTCCTGAGTTCAAATCCCAGCAACCACATGGTGGCTCACAACCACCTATAATCAGGTCTGGTGCCCTCTTCTGGCCTGTAGTTGCATACATGCAGGCAGAAAGCTGTATGATGTATACATAATAAATAAATTAAAAAAAAAACTATGAAAATGAAATAACTTATTTGAGCAAGCAAAAGAATGAATCAGAGGGCTAGCAGCGTAGCTCAATTGGTAAAAGGTCTGCTTTGGATGCACAGTGCCCTGAGTTTATTTCCCAGCACTGCATAAAAATGGCCACAGAGGTGCAGGCCTGTGATCCCATACTTGGGATGTCAGAGCAGTTCTAGAGTCAAGCTCATCTTCAGCTAACTAGCACATCTGAAGTCTACATTAGACATTGTCTCAAAAAACAAAGAAAGAAAAGGGCTCAGGATGACTTATGGGCAACAGTGCTGGCTGTTCTTTCAGATGACCCAGGTTTGATTCCCAAAACCCACGTGGCAGCTCTGGAACTCCAGTCCAGAGAGGATCCAGTGCCTTCTTTTCTGGCCTTAGAGGGCACTGCATACACAAGTGGTACACTTACATACATGAAGGCAAAACATTTAATACACAAAATAATGAATAAATTAAAGAAAATGATGAATCAGATTTTTGAAGATTACTGAATTGACATTTTCCAGTTGAGAAAATGGGCAGAAGAAAATAAAGAAAGGGAGTGTATAGACCCTAAGGGACCTATGGCCCATGATCTGGTATATTCCTATTAAGAGGGTACAAAGGGGGCCAGAGAGAATACTTGGAGAAAGAATGGCTGAAAACTGTTTAGATTTAGGGTTGTGAACCAGTGTTTTTAAAAGGTCTGAAACAAGACGCATGAGAGGCAAACTGCTTTAAAAAAAAAAAAAAAGAAAAGAAAATGTAGAAAAACGTTTTGGATTTGTGGAGGCAGGGATCCATTTGTTAGATGATTCTCAATATTAGAAATTTAACCTAGGGCCTTCCACGTGCCTGAGAAGTGTTGTCCTGCAGCGCTAGTCACAGCCCAAATAGACAGAGATCATGAAACCAGCAAGAGAGCGAGCCCAACCCAAAACCAGGTGATTCCAGTAGGTATTTCCTTAGGAAGGTGGGCCAGGAAGGTGGGAAGTAACCGAGTCCTACCAGCACAATGGTGTTTGATTTTGTTTCTGGGTGAAGGGGGATGAGTCATGTGTTCTGTGTGTACGTGTGCATCTTCATTAGATACTCTCCATCTTTTTTTAATTAAAAAATATTTTTATTTGATGAGGTAAATGTCTTGGCATTTAAGAACACACCGCTCTTTGTCCTATTGCTGTGCATGACCAAAGCAACACAGGGAGGAAAGGGTTTATTTGGGTTACTCTTTCTTCCACATTCATTCATCGTCAAAGGAAGTCAGGCAAAGGAAAAGAACCTGGGCTGAGGCGCAGGCCATGGAGGGTGCTGCTTACTGGCTTGCTCATCACCGCCTGCTCAGCCTGCTTTCCTACTGAACTCAAGACCACCAGTCTAGGAATGGCAGCACCCACAGTGACCTGGGTGCTCCTTCATAGATCATTAATTAAGAAAATGCCCTAAAGTTGATTCTTTTTTTTTTTTTTTTTTTTTTTTTTTTTTTTTTTTTTTTTTTTTTCTGGAGCTGGGGACCGAACCCAGGGCCTTGCGCTTGCTAGGCAAGCGCTCTACCACTGAGCCAAATCCCCAACCCCGTAGAGTTGACTCTTATAAAGACATTTTCTCAGTTAAGGTTCCGTCCTCTCTGATAACCCTAGTTTGTGACAAGTTGCCATAGAATTACCCAATATTCTTTCAGAGGAACCAGGTCACTTTCTAGCACCTACATGGTGTCTCACTCCATTACTCAAGTTTATAGGGTTCACTTTTTTTTTAAAACTTCATGGGCACCAGGCATGCACATGGTACACACACATAAGCAGAACACTCATATATATAGATTAAATAAGCCTTTTTTTTTTAATTATGTGCTAGGCATGGCAGGTACATCTTTAATCCCAGCTTTAAGAGGCAGAGGCTGATGGATTTTTGTGATTTAGAGCCCAGCCTACATACAAAATTCAAGGCCAACCAGAACTATACAATTGAGACCCTGTCTCTGATTTTTTGAGACAGGGTTTCTCTGTGTAGCTCTAGGGCTGTACTAACTAGAACTTGCTCTGTAGACTAGGTTGACCTAGACCTCAGAGTTTCACCTGTCTCTGCCTCCCAAGTACTGAGATTTAAAAATGGCCTGTGAGACCCTGTCTCTTAAAGGAAAGAAAAGTGTGTGCAGACACAGGGCTTATGAAGGACAGAGGACAACTTTCAGTAATCAGTTCTCTCCCTCCACCATCCGGGTCCCAGAGACTCAGGTCCTCTATAAGTCACCTTACCAGCACTTGACCCTATTTTTTGAGGCATGGTTTTCACTGAACCTAGAACTTAACTAGTTCTGCACGATTAGTTGACCCACAAACCCCGGGGAGCTTCCTGTCTCCAGCTTTCTGAACTGACAGACATGCACAGCTGTACTTGGCTTTTTTGTGGGTACTGGGAATCTCAATTCAAGTCCTCATGCAAGCACTTTACCAACTAAACTATTTCCTCCAACCCTACCCTATTTCTTTTTTTCTTTCCTTTTTTAAGAATTATTTATAATACCAGCACTCCAGGAAAAGAGGCAGGTCTCTATAAACTTGAAACCCGCCTTGTCTACATAGGGAGTTACAGACCAGCCAGGACTGCAGAGTACGTTTTTTGCGGGGGAAGAGTAGGAGGGAGAGAGTAGGGAGAAGGAAACCCCCAAGATTACTTCCCATTGTCTTTGGGTAGTAAAGCACAAGCAGTGGCAGACCCACGGGATGTCAGCTGGCTGCCTAGAGGATGTCCTTGAGCCTTCCTGTTGAGCATGAGGTCAACAGACAGAGACAGCCTCCACTTAGGCTTCCCTTCCTGCCCTGCTTCTGGAAGCACTTCCTGTGAGACTTTCCTGCCGGGTTCACAATCTTCTTGCCAAAGCCCTGTAACAAAAAGCAACCATGGTCCCTCTCAGCCCCTCCCATGGTCTCTCACTCAGCCCCTCCCATGGTCTCTCTCAGCCCCTCCCATGGTCTCTCTCTCAGCCCCTCCCATGGTCTCTCTCTCAGCCCCTCCCATGGTCTCTCACTCAGCCCCTCCCATGGTCTCTCTCAGCCCCTCCCATGGTCCCTCTCTCAGCCCCTCCCATGGTCTCTCTCTCAGCGCCTCCCATGGTCACTCAGCCCCTCCCATCAGGCCGCTCAGTCTCATAGGGGCGGCCTTTACACAGGCCCGTCCTGGCCTTTTTTGGGTGGCGATGATGGTGGTGGTGGTAAAGGTTTTTTAAAACAGGGTTTCTCTGTGTAGCCCTGGCTATCCTACAATTCAGCCTATAGACCAGGCTGGCCTTGTACTCAAAGATCTGCCTGCTCCTGCCTCCCAAGTGCTTGGACTTGATGTGCGCCACCACCACCCAGCAGCACCTTGAGTCTTAACAAGCAACATTAAGAAGTGTGTCCACGGGTTGGGGATTTAGCTCAGTGGTAGAGCGCTTGCCTAGGAAGCGCAAGGCCCTGGGTTCGGTCCCCAGCTCCGAAAAAAAGAACAAAAAAAAAAAAAAAAAAAAGAAGTGTGTCCACAGTTGTTCAGTATCCAGACTCACTGTGCTACTCTCAGCTGGCAGGAGAAATGAAGTCATTTTAAGTCTAGTCTCCTAGACACACTCAATCCTAGTACAGGAGGCAGACACAGATAGATCTCTGTGATTTCGAGGTCAGCCTAGTCTAATGGTGAGTTCTAGGCCAGCCTAGGCTTTGTGACACCTTGATTCAAAAGATTAATTAGTTAAACTTGGTCTCCTATTCAAGACTTAGAAATCATTTGTTCTTCTGTTATTTGAACTGGGTGTAAATTCTTTCCAAGCTAAAGTTCTGGGTTTCTTCCTTTCAGATCACTACAGATTGGACCTCAATAAGTAGCAGCCAGTGTTGTATTGCATTTTACTGTTCTTAGGTACATAGTCTGGGTGACAAACTGCCACAGTGTGTGAATAGCTGAAGCGCCCGCAGTGGAAGCACTTGCTGCATAGACTCACCTTTAGGTGGAAGCAGATCCTGCTGGACCCCCTCTCTGGTTCACCTTGTAGCTGGCCACCCTCTATTTCAATAGCAACTCTGTTTTGACCCCTCCTCCCTTCCCTCTGCCTTCAGTGTAACAGAGAAAGGTGAAGGGTATTGGTTTGTAGTTGGGAACAGCAATCCAAAATACCAACACACGAAGAAGTATCCTGGCAAAAGTAGTGTGCCCTCCTTATCAGTTCAGATGCTTCTAGAAGCAGTCTCACTGTTGGGAAACTGACTATAGGAGTGTGAGCTTGGGGAAGTAGGCTGACCATAGGATTGCCCACTCCCAGACCAAGTATTCAGAGATTGGAGTATATAGGCTTGGACTCCCAGTTCTTAAATCACTAACTTTGAACAAATTACATTTGGTTAGGAGGGAGCCGAGTTTCTTCACCCTGTTGTTTTTCTGATCAATAACGTGCCACACATTATATCAATCAAATGGCTTTATATCTTACCTGAATTCCAAAACTACCGTTAGAATATTATGCTCTCAATCTAAAAGTGAGGAAACTGAGTCTCCTGGCAGTTGGGTAATACAGTTCGTAAACTTGGAGCCAGTTCTCAGACTCAAACATGGGCCCTTCCTTTCCACTGTCTGAATGTCACAAAAGACTCAATCCATCCTTACATATGGGAAATAGTACATCTTAATGGCCATAGTAATTTTATTGCCCTCACGTTCCCTGCCAACTCCGATTGTTTTTTTCTTTTTCTCAGTGAAGAAAAAATGACTGCTGCTCGAATTAGAAAATGCCACAAGTGTGGGACTGGCCTCATCAAATCTGAAGGCTGCAACCGCATGTCTTGCCGCTGTGGTGCCCAGATGTGCTACCTCTGTCGAGTTTCTATCAATGGCTATGACCACTTCTGCCAGCATCCTCGCTCTCCAGGAGCCCCTTGCCAGGAATGTTCCAGGTGCTCCCTCTGGACCGACCCCACTGTGAGTAGATGCATATCGTCAGTCCATTTCATATATGAGAAAAGAGCTGTACATTCCTGTAATAAAAAATACTTTGTATTTACGTGGCAGCTCAGGCTCATGGAAACATACAAGAAATAATCACAGGGAAAACTGAGAATGTCATCAAAAAATACTAGCCATAAAGTACACTGAGTGTGCTGGGCATGCCCTGTAGCCATTCTCAGGAGGCTGAGGTGGGAGAATCACTGAGCAAGAGAGGGTGACCTCATCTCAAAAAAAGCCTTGTGGACAAATTGCTTCAGTCCCCTAGAGGACAAACTTTTCCTCTGCCATCTGAAGTGTTGGCAGAACAAGGGAGAGCATTAGAGACAAGGAAAGAAAAGTTAAATAAGCATGTTCCAAGTCTAGGATGCAGCGTACTGTAGAAGTGCAAGGGCAGGTTAATATCAGCAGCCTTCTCCATCCTGCTGCAGTTAGAGGTTTACACACTAAAGGGACTCAAGACCTTCATTCTTGATTTAAACTTTGAAAGACACTGGCATTACAGCATATGCCTAGCATGCAAGAGACCAGGCATTAAATCTCCAAAACCACAAAAGAAAAATAAAAAAGCCAGGGGGCAGAAGTAGCACACACCTTTAATCTCAGCACTTGAAAGCAGAGGCAGGTGGCTCTCTAAGTTCAAAACCAGCCTGGTCTACAGAGCAAGTTCCAGGACAGCAGCAACAGCACTAGGGGCCAGAGAACTGGCTTGGCAGTTAGCACATGCTGCCTTTGCAGAGGACCTGCTCAGTTCCCAGCACCCACACGGTTGTTTATAGCCATCCTTGGCTCCACTTAGGAGTCTACTGCATCCTTCTTACTCTGTGGGCATCAGGAACATATACAGTTTACAGATAGAAATGCAGGCAAAACAATCATACACACAAAATTGTTTTTAAAACTTTTTAAAATGCCAGGCATGCGAATCCCTGTGCTCTGGGAGGTAGAGCAAGCGGATCTCTGAATTCAAGGCCAGTCTGATCTACAAAGGAAGGTCCAGGACAGCCAGGGTGGCTATAAAGAGAAACCCTGTCTTGGGGGGAATTTAATAGTGTTGGTGAGCACCCATCCTCTCACCACTGAAGAAGTAAAAGGAAATCAGAAGTTCAAGGTCATCTTCAGCTATGTGCAGGTTCCAGGCCCTTTTAGGCTCTGTGAGACCAACCGCATATGACAGGGAGCCTGGAGAGGTGGCACTGCAGCAGATCACTGGCTGCTCTTCAGAGGGCTTGTACATGCCCAGCACCTATTTGTCGGCTCACTGCCTAGAGGCTTCTATACCATCTCTGGCCTTGGAGGACACTCCACCCTGTAGTACATAAACGCACGTGCAGGCAAAACAACCAGGCACATAAAATAAGCAAATCTTTTTAAAAATAAAATAAAATGACTCTGTCTCTAAAGAAAAAAGAAAGAAAAACCAGTCAGCTGTGGCAGTTCACACATATAATCCTAGCACTTAGGAGGCTGAGGTAAGAGGATCGTCTGGGCTGCGTAAGAGTCTATCCCAAAACAACAAAGCAAAACATGTTATATTACTGAAGTAACGACACATTTATTCACCAGCTTGGTTTTTGGGGCTGGATCTCATGTAACATAGGCTAGCCTCCACCTCTCAAGTGCTAGGATTGTAGATGTGAGCCATTTCTTCATTCTCTCTTCATCATCATTATTATTATTAATTATTATTATTATTATTATTACCATCATCATCATCATTATTGTTATCATATTGTTTTTGAGTGTTTGCCTGCACATATGTACCACTTTGTGCTTGTTGTCTGTTGCCAAGGCTAGAAGAACGTTAGATCTCTTGCAGCTGGAATGACACATGCTTGTGAGCCGTCATGTCAGTACTAGGGGCTGAATCCCAGTCGTGTACCAGAGTAGCAGGAGCTCTCAACCTGAGGCATCTCTGCAGGCCCCATTTGTTCATTTTTAACTAGGAAACGTTGGCAGAGCCGATCTGTTGAGCAGAAGTGCCCTACTATAGTGTGAGACAGTGCAGTGCTCCATGGTTTTAGTAGCCACAGTCTAGTCACTATGAGCCAGGGCTGTAGCAAAAGCTCCAGGGGCTTAGAGGAGGTGCAAGGCCTTCAGATTCAGCCTTCGGGCCCAGAGGAGGCAGGAGTGGCATCATCCAGTGCCTCCCAGGTACTGGACTGAGTGCCACTGGGGCACCGCATAGTGTGATAGGCACATTGTTTACTCTTAGGGTGAGGGTGGGAGGTTTGTCCCTGGTATGGAATGCTTGTCCAGTCAGAAGCACCTCTAGAAAACCAAGGGGTGACTGGAAAGTCCAGAAGATCCTACGTAGGGTCAGACTGAATAAAAAACACAGAACCAACTTCCCAGGCTGTCCACTGACCTTCACACATGGCCTGGGCACACATAGCACACACATACAAATAAGTGAATAGATATTTTTTTATGAAAATGTAAATTATCTTTGGCAGATTCTACATACAAGATAAATGAAAAACTCAAAGAAAGCCAGTGAGATAGCGTACTGCACAGAATTCAGTCCTTAGAACCTACCAAAAGGTGGAGGGAGAAAACTGCCCTGCTTACACACTTATCACACACAAAAAATAATTACAACCTAAAAATAGGGGAAATTATTACAGCTTATGCAACTCACCAAAATGTTCTTATGTAGAGTAAAATGACTTAGTCTATCGACAAATATTAAAAATTATCAGCTGGGCAATTGGTAGCTCACACCTTTATTTAATTCCAGCACTTGGGAAGCAGAGTCAGGTGGATCTCTGTGAGTCGGAAGCCATCCTGGTCTACACAGTGACCCTGCCTCAGGGTAGAGAAAAAAGGAATTGTTGACTTAGGACTGGAAAAAGCACTGGCATCTCCTCTGGAGGTCCCAGGGTCTGTTCAGCAACCACACGATGGCTTAACAGCCATCCTTAACCCCCACCGCCCACATGTGATGCCTGTGTATACATGTAGTCAAACAGCCATGTGCATACATAAATGATAGATGTTCTTTTCTTAAATTGTCAACTTTGGAGCTGGATGGCTCAGCAGTTGAGAACAGTTGATGGTGCTGTTGTAGATCAGGTCTGGTTGGTCACAGCCATCTGTAACTCCAGTTCCAGGGAATCTAGCTTCCTCCTTTGGACTCCATAGGCACCGGGAACGAGTGTCCTGCACAGACATACATACAGACCACACATATACATAAATAAGAGTATAGGTAATCAATAGCGAGTCTAAAAGTAGTGTGAGATGGTCTGGTGAGATGGCTTGGTAGATAAAGGAGCTTGCCGCTGGGCCTGGTAACCCGAGTTTGATCTCAGGAAAAAGAAAACCAGCTCCATCAAGCTGTCCTCTGGCTTCCACGTTTGTCATACACACAGTAAAAAATAGCAGTGATAACAATAATAAAATAAACATAACCAAGGCTGGTTGTGACTTTAGCTACTCTCAGCTAATGTCCCCTGGCATTTGGAGAGACAAATGTTCTGCTAGTGAGTTAAGTCTCTCTGCTTCCACTGGGAAAGATAGGTAGGAAAGTGAAGAGAATTATAGGAAGCAGAAAAACTTGTGCAAACCTGCCGGCTTTCTCCTAGCCACAGCCTGTTGGTTATGACAGTGTTGCCTCTAATCGTCTAGTGTATGTAGATGGCACAGTGCCTGTCAAAGGTGGTTAAAGGGTTGGAAGGTGGGTGGCATCACGCACATTGAACTAACATAACCTTCGTGAGGACAGCAGTGTAGAGAGGAATTGTTGTTGAGATGGTTTCTCGCTGCACTGCCTGTGTGGCCTAGACCTTAACTTAAATTCAGCTTGCTTAAGCTTCCCAACCAACTGGGATTGCAGCCACATGCATGTTCGTTCCCAGCAGACGGGAAATTTGAATTTCCACTAATATGCTCAGCAGTTCAGAAAGGTCTGCAGAATTGCTATGTACTGCTTTTTTAACGATTGTACGTTTAGAACCACATTTTTTTTTTTTTTTTTTGGTTCTTTTTTTCGGAGCTGGGGACCGAACCCAGGGCCTTGCGCTTCCTAGGTAAGCGCTCTACCACTGAGCTAAATCCCCAGCCCCAGAACCACATTTTTTTAAATGCCCCAATACAAGATGTCATATTTTATGTATGCTCAGATTAGAATAATATCCCCCAAAATGCAATGTGTATGTCAGTTTTCTCCAAATATGGAAACTAATGTGAAAGAATGATCTGTAGCTGGGACCGCAGACCAATTACCACAAGGCCAGCTGGCAACCAGGACTGAGGATTGCTGAGCCAGCATGGCATGGTAGAGGTGTGGCCTATTTCAGGGCGCTTTCAACTTGGCTTGTTGCTGATCTCCTCAGGCTGCTTAGAGTTGCCATAGCTTCCAGCTCCCAGAGCTGAAAATCTGTGCCTTAGTATGGACTTCTGGTTTTAAAAATTGGCATTTACTAAGGTATCTTGAAAACTCTGAGTCAGCATCCTATCACCTAAAGCAAAGGGCCTTTTCTGTCTCTGGCGTGAAAATGTACAGCATACATACCACAAGAAGCAGCCAGGTCACGATTGGCCACTCTGTTGGCCATGGGTAGGGTGGTCTTAAAGGCTGGTTTGAATCTATGTTAAAAAATTCTCAGGCTGGAGAGATGGCTCAGTGGTAAGAGCACTGACTGCTCTTCCAGAGGTCCTGAGTTCAAATCCCAGCAACCACATGGTGGCTCACAACCATCTGTAATGGGTCTGATGCCTTCTTCTGGTGTGTAGAAGACAGTGACAGTGTAGTCATATAATAAATATATCAGAGCCACCACAATGGGAAAGCAGTCATGCTCTGGGGTCTGGGCGTGCCTATGTCAGTAATGCTTTGTCAGAAGCAGGTCATTGTGGCTCATTGTACCAGTGTTGAGCTGAGGGACTGCCTCAGGAATTACCTGCCCATGCACCTCACAACCCATGAGACCTCAAGCAGTGAGGTGTCTCCAGGGTGGTCTGTGGAACAAAGCAAGAGATTTTGAGTGTAGAAAGTCTAATTTTCCCAAATTGCTAGTTGTGGGGAGGCAGCCTACAAGGTGCAGGAGAGAATGAGTATGCCTCAGGAACCTAGGTCCTTTGATACGGGCCTGGTCATTCCCCTGCCCCTGCCATTGCCTGTCTCGCTTACATCTGTACAGGTTCGGGATGAAATGGAGTCTTTCTAGACCCCTACTTATCTCTAGGAACAGGACAGTGGCCATTACCACACAAGGAGTTTAGCATCCTGGGCTGAGCTCGTTCCCTCCCCCCTGCCTCCTTCCCCCACATGAAATTCTGTTTTGCACTCTGTCTGTCTGCCATCGCAGGTACCTGCCCCTGTTTTCTTGTTGAATTGCCATCTTGTTGCGTGAGGAAGGTTCTGTAACTCGAAAAGAAGGTCAGGCAAATAGCAGTCCCTCTGATTTCCTCTGGACTAAGGTGGAGATTTTGTTCCACTTGTCCCATTCCCATCAAACCAGGGATCAGCCTGGTTTCCTTGATTCTCACCAGGAGACGGATTGAATTCCAACCCAGCATCTGCTGAGTCCTCTGAGAACACAAAGCCATTCAGACTCGCCAGAGACAAAGCTTGCACTGTCCTGCTCCCGACCTCTGCTTCATTAACCAGCAGGCCAGGAAGAAGCTCGAATTGTCAGCAGGGAATTGTTCCTGCACAGCTTGGGGTGAAGAGAAGTTTGAGCCCTTAATGACTAGTGGTGGCTTGGGAGCCTGAATGGACTCTGTGCTAAGGGCTCAGATGGTGAATAAGAGCTTTCTCTGTTTGCTACCACATGTACCTTGCAGTGAGTGTGCCAGAAACAAGGCATGAAGCATGCTGCCTTCTTTAGGAAGAAGAGAAAACAGGCGCAAGGGACCTAACTCAGTGGTACAGCGCTTTCGTAGCCTGTTGTGCAAGGTCCCGTGTTCAAGCCCCAATGCTGCCCAAAAGGTGGGGAGGAGCAGGTACTGCTCTGCAGTGGAGAATTGTGCAGGGGCAGAACTGAAACCCAGAGTTGAATTGAATTCTGCTTGTCTGCACGTGGCTGGGAACAGGGCAGCCAAGACCAAGAAGCTGGATTTGAGTAGAGCTGTGTTCACAAGAGCATCCACTTGGCAGGCTGCATGCTAGAGGCGTAGTGGGATTGACAGCGTGCTCTTTAAATACCAAAGTAGCTCAGTGATTGCCTAGCATTTGAGAGGCCACCCACCCCACCCCACCCCACCCCAAAAAAGCCAAAGAAAATAAACAAGAATTATTAAAGGCTTGACATGGTACTGCATATCTTTAATCCCAGCTCTCAGAGGGCAGAGATGGGCAGATCTCTCTGAGTTGAGGCTGGCCAGGAATAAGACCGTTTCTAAAAAAGAAAAAGAAACAATTTTTGTTCATGTTTTTATTATTATTATTATTATTATTATTATTATTATTATTATTATTATTATATTTGCAATGAAAATCGATTTTAAGAGTCAGGCCTGATGGTCCATTCATACCTGTGTGATCTCAGCACTGGGGAGACAAGAGAGGAGGATCACCATGCGTTAGAGGCTGACCTGAGCTACAGTGAGACACTCTGCCTCAGAAAGACCCCAAAATCACAAAGTCAGAGTTTCTCTTGGTTTGGGTTTAGGAGTTTGTTCTGTGGTGGTGATGCTTTATGGTGCTGGAGATAGAATCCACGGCCCAAGACTGCCAAGCTAGTTAGTGCTTTACCTCTAAGCTGCATCCTGAGCAATTCTTGGCTTCTAGTTTGGGTTTTTTTTTTTTTTTGTGTGTGTGTGTGTGTGTGTGTGTGTGTGTGTGTGTGTGTGTGTGGTTTTTTTTGGGGGGGGGGTTCTTTTTTTCGGAGCTGGGGACCGAACCCAGGGCCTTGCGCTTCCTAGGCAAGCGCTCTACCACTGAGTTAAATCCCCAACCCCGGGGTTTTGTTTTTTGAAACAGGATCTCATTTGACATTCCAACTGCCTGGTCTCCCCAAATGCTGGGATGACAGGCGTGAGCCACCACACCAGGCTTCTTTGAAATATGTGTCTGGAGCCTATTCTCGGGCTTCCCTGCCAGCTCCTGGGGAGAGCCACAGCACCTGCCTTAGTGCCGTGCTGCGTGTGCTCAAGTGATGCGCTAGGGCACCTGCCTGGCCCCAGGTTCACAAGAAGCCTGTTAGTTAGTGAAGTCAGCTTCTACACCTGCCCCAGGCCAGCTGTCCCTAGGTCCTGCCTTCTCCCCTCAGTGCCTGCAGCATCTTGGAGACTGGTTCTGGTGGTCCTTCAGAAAGAGGACAAGGGGCTGCAGGAGTGGATTCAAGAGGATTGAAAAGAAAAAGGTAGAAACCTAGCAAGGAAAGCTCTCTCGTGCTTACACCTGGAAAAACGTAATGCTTCACCTCACCAACCAGCACCACTGTCCTGGTCAGACGGTCTGTACTGGACTCACAGGAAGGTTACAAGAATGTCATGAGCATACTAGGAACTAAACCCCAGTCCTCTACAAAAACTAAGCACTGTCTCTCTAGCACCTCATCTTTTTCCCTTAACTTCTACAAAAATAAAAAGGAGGGCTTAGAATGTAGATCAGAGTACTGACCTAGCACGCATAAAACCCTCAACTCTGTTCTCTTCAGAACTGAGCATGATGGTACTCCTATCTACCGTCAGTCACAGGATTCAAATGGAGACAAAAAGATGAGACAACCAAGGTCAGCCTCAGCTACATAGTGAGTTCAAGGGCGGCCGAACAGAGTCTTTATTCTGTTACCCTGGCTGTCAAACTCAGAAATTCACCTGTCTCTGCTTCCTAATTGCTGGGATTAAAGCAGCAGCCCCGCTTTATTAAGCTGTTTCGATATTCTTATTATCTTACACCAGACTGCACACAGGTCCTAGGCTCACAGAGTCCTTCCCCCTTCCTTTTCTTTGGCCTAGAGTCGGATATTCTGATGGGAAGCAGGTACAATAACTACCCATCAGTCAGAGCGTAGAAAACCTCCCTCCTGAGCCTGCTAGTGGTGGCCCACGCCTTTAATCCCAGCATCAGGAGGCAGAGGCACGTGAATTACTGAGGTCCTGACAGCCTGACTAGTCTGTAGACTGAGTTCCAGGATAGTCAGGGCTCTACAGAAGACTGTCTGGAAAAATCAACACAAACCAGCAACGTTCCCCCTTCCTGTAAAATGTAAGAGAAGAGATTCTCACAGTAATGCACAGACCTACTCTCTCCTCAGAGCCTCACCGTGTTCCTGTATGTCCTCCTCTATAGCATTGAAATCTCTTACCAAGTTAGCAGTTAGTCTTCATGTCCCTCATGAACCCTTTCAAAACCGTCTAGCAGTGTGTTGTGGCACATGTCTTAATCCAGGCACTTGGGATGCAGAGGCAGATGACCCTTTCTGAGTTTAAGGCCAGCCTTGTCTATATAGCAGGTTCTGGGACAGCTGGGGCTAGTTAATAAGGAGACCCCGTCTCAAAAAAAAAAATTTGTAGTCACCATCCCTGAGAGCTGGCCCTGACTTTCATCTCTGCTCACTGATTTCAGCCCCGTTGTCTGTAGAACTGTTAAGAGGAGCATAGGGAAAGTGGGCGTCATCATTGAAGTCTTTAGAAAACTTCCCTCACAGAACAGTGCTTTTGGAATGTTAAGTGGGACTTCAGATTAGGAAAACTGTCCAGAATCCTGGGTTTGGTAAAGCCAAAGCAAAAGCCCGGGTCTTCTGCCCATTCGACTTCTTCCACAAATAGATGGCCAAGATGTACCCACGGGGCTCAGTCCTGTGAACCAAGTAGACCTTAAAGTAGAGTGGGGGGCTCACTGGACACCTCAGCTGAGCAAACTGTGATGGAGGAGAGGCCCTGCAGCCCCACCTCCTTGATGGAACAACTAAGTTACTCAGCAGACCCTGCCTTGAGTCAAAGCTTCGCACATTCCACACCGCCTCAGGTCCTTGAGGAGGAGGCGCCCCAGTCAGAGGCGTTTGGATGCTTGGCTTCCGTGACTAAGAAGATGGCTGCTGAAGCTAGAGGCTGGTCTGGAGCTGTGTAATCTCTGTTCCTCTCCAGCACATTTCTATTTCCCTCTGCACAGCATGTGCCTCCCTAGCTGGGCTTTCCCCTCCACCCTACCCCCCCAATTTCCTGTTGTAGGGAGACAGCTGGGGTGGGGGTTAGGGGCTGCTGTTCTCATGCAGTCCCACGACTGAGCTGGGAATAATTTGAAACTAAATCTCTAGCCCTTGGAAGCCTTTCACGAAATCCTTGCAAGTTTATTAACAACAGCTGTGGCCACACATGACCAGAATCATGGGGGGAAGGGGCTGGGTCGGGCAGCAGCAGGCTTGCCTGTCATCTTTCTAGAGGGGAAAGAAAGCTAAGTCAAGTCACGTGAGCCTGGCCAGCAAGCAAGTAATGAAAAATCAGACTGGGGTTGGGGTTCGGGTTTGTGGGGGCTTGGAAGGGAAGGTCTTAGCAAGAACAGCGCTGTGCCAGATACTCATGCAAGCATCTTAAACCCACAAGCTCTGCCTGAGGGGAGCTGTTGGGAGCTGACCTGCAGGCATTCTGCAGTTTCTCTTCTGTAGTTCCTTTGTGTAGACCCCGCTGTGTGGACAGCTGTGGTGCTTGTGGTTGAGGTATAAGCAGATGTCTTTGCATTTCCGCTCTTAATGAAAACTACTCTGGTGATTTCTACCTCACTTCCTGTGAACTTCTAGAACAGCTGGGCCCTGCTTTCTCCCTCAGACTCTGGACCTAACTCCCAACCCACCCACCAGCCTTGTAGCCTTGCAGTAAAACAAGCCTTTCCTGATGCCTTCTATGTCCTGCTGAGCTCAAAGAATTCAAGGATGGGAAATAAAGCCTCTCCCACCCTCCTTCTCTCTATTGAAAGCACCCTTCCAGGGATCTGCTGGACGTGAGGTGCCACATTTCACTTTCATCCTTTGTCCTTGACCCAGCTGTTGGAGTGCCCTGGCCCACCCTGGGGTGCTTCCCATACTTCCTCCCCATTTTCACCAAATTCAGGTGATCTAAGGGTTTCCTAAGACAGCTGTAGGGGTCCAAAGGGCACTTCAGGATTCACTTCCATCACAGCCTGGTATGTCCTCATCCTCTTTCCTTTAACACTGGCCAGACTCCACCCACTTCCCTCTCAGCTGTCCCTGCTCTTCAGAAAAGAACAGAGACACTTCTTCAGGCCTGGGATCTATCTGTGAGTCTAGGCCACCTGCCCTTCCTTTAGTGCCCTCTGACTGACCCTGCCAGTCTCTGTGTGAGAATAGGAATCATGGTGCAAAGTCAAGCCAGAAAGAGGGCGGGGGAGGAAGGGTGTTAGAAATATACCAGTATGTTGTTAGCAGTTATTTACTTCTGGTAAGTTTTTTGGGTTTTTTTTTTTCTTTTTTCTTTTTTTTTTTTTCCCAGAAGAGGGCATCGAATCTCATTGCAGATGGTTGTGAGCCACCATGTTATTGCTGGGAATTGAACTCAGGACCTCTGGAAGAGCTGAACCATCTCTCCAGCCTGGTTTGTTGGGTTTTATTTGTATTTCAGAGCTGGAGATTAAACCCAGGGCCTTGCTCATTCTGTGCAACATTCTGTCATCGAGCTAGACTTTCCACCATCAGCAGTTGTGTAAACAAGACCTACTAGACTGCAAGACCTACTAGACTATCTTCAGCTTGGGGCTACAGACCCAGGCTTTGGGGTCTAGTTCTAACTCCTTCCCTCACTCATTCAGGGACTCTGATGGCTGCTGGTGATTGTCAACTTAGCACACCTGGGGAGAGGGAGGGAGGCACCCGCAATTGTGGAACTGCCTCCAGCAGGTGACCTGTGGATTTATGCTTTAATGGTGAATATATACTCTTTCTTTTTTTCTTTTATTGTTTATTTATTTACTTATTTATTTTGATACAAGGACTCACTGTGACTTTAGCTGGCCTGTAACTCATTCCGTATACCATACTGACCTCAAAATCCTAGAGAGCCACTGCCTCTCAGTGTGAGATTAAACCATGTACCTCTGCACCCAACAAATACACATAATACTCTTTTAAAGGTTTTGTGAAAGAGGGCTTCACTATGGAACCTGAAACCTGCTGGGTAGAGCAGGCTGGCCTCGAGCTCAGAGCTCTGCCTCTGCCTCTACCTCTGTCTCCAGACTGATAAGATTAAATGGTGTGTGCTGCCATAGCCTGGCTTTCTCTCTCTCTCTGTCTCTCTTAGATTTATCTTTGTGTTTGACTGTTTTTGGAGTGCACATGTTTGTGTGTGGCGTGTGGCGTGTGCTTGCTGTCCCACAGTCAGGAGAGAGTAAATTCCCTGGAACCAGAGTTACAGGTGGTTGTGAGCTGCCATTTGGATGCCTCTTTGATGGCAGCCAGTGCTTTTAAACCACTGAGCCATCTCTCCCTTTATTACTTTTCAATGTGTGTGTGCTTGTGTACATGTGTGTTCAGGGGCCCTCAGAGGTATCAAGAGTTGGTGGGTCTGGATTACCAGTGGCTATGAGCCCCTCAGAGGTCACTGTGAGCCAAGCTGAGTTAGAGAAGCTTGTGCCCCGGTGTATACTGACTCCTTGGCTGACCCTCTCTGTCCAATAACCCAACCAACCATGAGTAAGGATATTTGGGAGCAGGAAAAACGGCATCTTCTCAGAGCAAGGCAGAGCCTAGATGAAGTAGACCTCTCACTTGTAAACTGGTTTGTGTGGCCAAGTGCTCAAGGTAGTAAGGTGGGACTGCCTACATAGAACCTCGTGTGCTTTCCCAAACTTTCCATAGACTTGGTGAGATCAGTGTGCTGGAGGTGATTCTTCAGTCGAGGGTCCTTCTTCCCAGGTGACACAAGTTGACAACCAGAATTAGCCACCACAGAGCCCTTCGCTGCTTTGGTACAACAATTTTCTGAAAGAATAGGCTGGGAGTGGGATTAGGGCTAGACTCCTGGATCTGGAGTCCCAAAATTGTGTATCTTTAGCCATATCCACTACTTAGCCCTGTGGCTATGGCCAAGCAGACTCCAGCTTCCTGTAAGTGGCTCAGCCAAAAGAACTTTGGTACTGGCCTGTGATCCTGTTCCTTCCCAACCTGTCATCCTCTTTCCTCCCATTGTTCCATTTCCAGCAGCCCCACAGCAAGCCCTTTCCCAGCTCCCTTACTCAGGTAGCCTAGACTGTCTCCCTGGGCCCTCCTTCGCTCCATCTGTTTTCAGACTAAAGGGCAGGCATCAACCCTAAACCTAGCCCTTCCTCCTTTTTGGAACAGTACAGGTTTTTCTTCAGTTGTGATAAAGTGGATATTAGATAAAAATTGTATGCCTACCCACCTGCCTTAGCCTAAGGAAGTTAGACTGAAAGGAAACTGCTGGGTAGGGACCTTCCACCCAGAAAAGTGGGAAGTGACCAGAATATACACACACTGGCTGAACGGAGACTTTTTTTCTCTTTTTAAAAAAAAAAATCCTTTTAAAGTTGTTAACACAGCAAAAGCCGTCGGATGCAACCGTTTGTTTGCTCAGAGGTTTTTCATTGTTTTTGCCTAGGCTGTCCTGGAACTCACAGACCTTCCTCCATAGGAGTGGGAAATTACAGACCTATGCCCCATGCCTTGCTCATAGTTGAGGTCTGAACTGTTTGACTCGTGATTCCTCCTCAGTCATGCCCGAGCCCCATCGTTCTGGTAACAGAGACTGATGTAAGGGGCCAAGGTCATCTCCAGACTCCCAGACTGATTCAGAGCAAATGGTCCTGAGGAATGTGGCACCTCAGGGAGTGAGGAAACGAAGGAGGGAATGGGAGGAAAGGCTGGGTGACCCTTGCTAGTGCTGTGCAGAGGAGGGGAGAAAGCCCCTACAATCGTGTTAGTCCATTCTTGCGGACTGTCCACAGGAAGCCTGAAAGGGATGGGAGGCAGACAGCAACATTCCGTGTCTTCATACTGCCATAAGCAGCCTAGGACCTTCTGTCTCAAAGGAAAAGTCCATGTCCCTTATGATCCAGCCATCCTCTGTGGTAGACACAAGGTTCTATCTAGGCAGTTCTGCCTCAGAGCTTAAACAGCTGGCCAGGAGAATCATGGTTTCCAAGTCAGAGGTGCAGTGTTTAGGCTTGGCCTTGTTCTGAACAGTTGCTATTTTTTTCTACCAAATATTTTCCACCCATATTGGTTAGATTCATGGATCTGGAAAGCCATCTATATCACTCTTCTAATTAAAACAGGACTCTGAGGAGCCAAGATGGACATCCAGTCTTCTCTGCTCTGAAATGTCATAGCAGAGAGTCCATGGTGAAGAGCCAGCTGTAACACTGCTTCTTCCTGTCCTCACCTTTCCTGTACCCTTCAGGACATGCATGTTGCACACGAACTGGTTCACAAGCTAAGGGGAGGAAGGAAGTTACCCTGACCTGCTCTGTAGACCTTAAGGACACAGCGACATTTGCCATTCCTTAACTGAATGTTCTTCCCAAGCCACTGCACCCAATAGAGTAGCAGTTCACTTTCTCTGGGGTCTCAACTCTGTGCTCTGAGGAAGTCAGAATGAATGGGGGGTGTATTTTGAAATTTTTTTTTAAATAGGTGTCATGTGACCAAGATTAGTCTCAGATTTACTATGTAGCTGCAGATGACTCCCAACTCTGAGTATCCTACCTCCTCGTCCAGAGTGCTGGGGTTACAGGTGCACTCCATCACACCAGACTTTAATGTGTGGTTTCTAAGTACTGTCTTGCGCCAGGAGAAGTCTTAGCTGTCTCCCTAGGAAATACCAGTGACACCACAGTTAGCTGGACAGGGATGAAGTCTGGTGACAGCACTAACATTTACTTAAGAAATGGTCAGTGGGGCAACCTCTTGCTTAAATTGAAGAAGCCACACAGAGGCTTGTGTGGTAGCACACACTTAGAATCCCACACTCGGGAGGTTGAGATGGGTGTAAGGCACTGGCTCCTCTTGCAGAGGACCTGGGTTTCATTCCCAGCGTTCACACAGCAGCTCATAGCCATCTGTAACTCTAGTTCCAGGGGACCCTATGCCCCTTCTGACCTCTTTAGGTACCAAACACAAATATGATACACAGAAACTTATACAGGCAAAAACACTCGGGCATACAAAGTAAGAATATCTGTAAAAGCATAACACAGTGGCTCACACCTTTAATCCTAGCACTCAGGAAGCACAGACCAGTCAGTGCTACACATAGCAAGTTCCAGAATAACCAGGGAAACAGAGAGACCCTGTCTCAAATAAATTAACTTTTCAAACACCATGTCCCAGTCCATACCCTTTTTGTGCCTCTAAAGTCTGTGTTCCTACTTTCCAAGTGAGATCTTACCTTGTGCTGAGTTCTTTACAGGCACTGCCCTAGCCAATCCCTGCACCAGTCTCTTTATGACTTTGAGTATGGTTTCTCAGTGTGGTCCTGGCTGTTCAGGAACTCTCTCTACCTGCCTCTGCCTCTCTAGCAGAGAGTCCACAGTACTCCTCCCAGACAGTGGACATGGGCAAGCATGATCTCAGTGTCAGGTGTAACTGCATCTGTGGGCACAGTGAGGTAAGCAGTTAGACTTCCCTATGTCGAGGAAAGCTTAATTTGGATCATTTCAACCAAATCTGTCACTTGGCAGCTGAAGCCTGGAGAATGTGAGTGTTCACTGGCGTTACACAAGTTGCTACAGAGCCATCTCCAGCAGCCCTCTACTGAAGTCCTTCATCAGTCAAGGGAATGTGCTGCATAGTGACACACTCCATCTGGGTGGCTTTCTGTCTTGTGGTGGTTCAGAGGTGGGCCTAACAGCGTACTGTGTCACAGCAGCATATGGTACACATCTGTCTAATGAAATTCCTGACCTGAGGGACATGATAGCCTTGTAGTAAGATCACTGATTACTTCTCCAACAAGAAGTCCGGGGCTGGGGTCTTTGTCATTCATAGGCCGCATTGCAGCCTCCTATTCATCCCAGAACTTTCTTGGGTATCACAGGTGAGCGTTAGAATACTAGTGGCACTTACACTCAGGTGGCTGAGGCAGGAGAATTACAAATACCAAGCCAGCATGAACTCCACAGTAAGACCCTCTCTTGAGAAAAGAGGCCAGCAAGATTATGCAGGTAGTAAAGGACCAACGTCTGCCAGTTGACCTCTGACTCCACACAAGTGTCACTACATACATACATAGATATGCACATACGAACACACACCACATATTAAATGATCAAATAAATTAAATTTTAAGTTAAAAAAGGGAGGAACCCAACATCGTCAAAGGTAGGCTGGGTGACTTGGTCTGGAGAATCAAGTGTTTCTAAGAGCCCCTTACATGACTGAAACTTGCCCTCATCATTTTGGTTTTTTGAGACAAGGTCTCATGTAGCCCAAGATGGCCTTGAACTTGATAAATAACCAAGGATGACTTTAAACTGATCTTGCCTCCACCTCCCAAGTGTTGGGTTTGCAGACAAGCACCACCACACTCAGCATTGGTTAGTATCTGACTGGGTAGCCAGGCGAGCCCTCCCGCCTCTGCTTCCTAAGTGCTGGATCAGAGGCGTGCACCAAATCTGGCTATTCATAAGCAGCCCTCAGGACGGATTCCACGTGCTCTCGGTCAGTTCAGTTGATGTGTCAAGGTCTGCTGTGTTGCTTCTGATGGATGTCCACCATCTCGGTGGGGTTTCTTTTGTGTTTGTTTTGTTTTGTTTTTCTTTTTTTCTGGAGCTGGGGACCGAACCCAGGGCCTTGTGCTTGCTAGGCAAGCGCTCTACCGCTGAGCTAAATCCCCAACCCCTTTGTTTTGTCTTTATGTATATGAGTGCACTGTAGCTCATCTTCAGACTATGTTGCTTCAGATACCACCAGAGAGGTAGGGCAGCAGATCCCATTACAGATGGTTGTGAGCCACCATGTGGTCATTGGGAACTGAACTCAGGACCTCTGGAAGGACATCTGTAATGGGATCAGATGCCCTCTTCTGGTGTGTGTGAAGACATGGACAGTGCGTGTACTCATAGACATAAAAGAAATAATTCTTTAAAAAAAAAAAAAAGGTAGGGTCTCACTTTGTAGCCTTCACTAGAACTCATTCTGGAGACCAGGCTGGTCACAAACCTCACAGAGATCCTCGTGCCTCTGCCTCCCAATGGCAGAGATTAAAGAAGACATTGCACTGTCACACCCAGTGCCAACTGAAGAGTCTTTGTCTCACTGTGAACTAGAGATGCACTCCGCCGGCCATTCAGGAATCAGATGAAGCAAGCAGGGACATGGCTCGGACGCGAGTCCAGCTCTCCTCTAAACAGGGAGGACAGGCAGTCCAGCTCTCCTCTAAACAGGGAGGACAGGCACACCACGTCACTGGTAATTTCTCTGTATGCAAAATGCCTCTCTCCGTCCCGCAGAGGCCAGACCTCTGCTGCAGGGATACCACTGGACACCACGGGCAGTTTCCAATCAGTGGGGCCTCCCTGTATTGTGAGAGGTGGGTCCAAAAGCCTCCTGTGCCCAGAGCTGCAGCGTGGAGATGAGGAACGCCTGAGGCTTTTAGCCAGTCTGTGTCGTCTGCCCTGCTTCCATGACTCTGAGGGCCCAGACACAGGCCTTTCCAGCACAGCCCTCCTCAGTAGAAGGCTGGGCAGCTGACGAAGGAAGGAAGAGGGGCAAGAGCTGGGGAAGGGCTGTGCTGATGTGTTGCCCTCAGCCCGTGGCCTCTTCCCGGTGCTGCAGATTTGCCCTGATGTTGCTTTTGTTCTAGGAAGATGATGAGAAGCTGATTGAGGAGATCCAAAAGGAGGCTGAGGAGGAGCAGAAAAGAAAGAATGGAGGTAAGTGTTCTTCCCAGCATAGATGAGGCTTGGGAGGCTTGGGAAGCCATGGTTCAGTGGGCATCCCTCACGATGAAACACTCCCAAGTGTGTGTGTGTGAGCTCTGGAGGCAAATAGAAGCCTGACTAAGAGACTGGCTCGCACTGGACTGACACTAAGGGGTGGCAGCGAGCCCCAGGGGCTCTGAAGGGAGGGGACGTTGTACATGGACGGTGTGAGGCCAGGTAAACTGCCGCATGCTCTGTAGGTGGAGAGTGACCCCTGGGAAGTGTGGATTTACCCTTTGGATCTTGCTCTGGTGGACAGTGGTGTCTCTTGTCTTGAATTTAATCATTATCCAGCCTACTCTAAGAACCATTACTTTTGGGCACAAAGGAGTCTTAAGGTCAGTGGCCCTCCCAGGCTGCACTGCCCCTAAAGGCTCCCGAGCCCTGGCAGAGTCAGAAGTGGCATGCAGAGCCCTAGTCACAGGGGCGAATCTGCTGCTGTTGGTTTGGTCTGTTTGCCTCACTGAATCCCAACTCCCTTTCAGAGAACACTTTCAAACGCATCGGGCCCCCACTGGAGAAGCCGGCTGAGAAAGTGCAGCGTGTGGAAGCCCTGCCACGGCCTGTCCCACAGAACCTGCACCCTCAGATGCCACCCTATGCCTTTGTCCACCCACCCTTCCCCCTGCCACCTGTGCGGCCCGTGTTCAACAACTTCCCCATCAACATGGGTCCTGTGCCCGCACCCTATGTACCCCCTCTGCCCAACGTGCGTGTCAACTTCGACTTTGGCCACGTGCATGTGCCCCTGGAGCACAACCTGCCCATGCACTTTGGCCCCCAACCACGGCATCGCTTCTGACACCCAAAGCCCTGTCCAGCTGTGCTGAGTCTGCAGGAGGACCCAGTCTCATCCTCTGAGTAGGGATGAAGTCCTCGACTCCCTATGGGGTGTGGGCTCGTGTCCTCCTGCTCTTCCCGTTGCGAGGTCCACTGCTCCTTCGGGTCTGATGCGCCTTGGGTGCTGACTGTCGCTGCACCAGTAATAGGGCAGCTCCCCGGGTCTGCCATCTATCTTAGCAGCCAGTCCAGGGGCCTTGGCCGAGAAGCAGGCCCTTTAAGCATTTGCCATACTTCCTCCCCAGCAGACCACTGAAAGCCCAAGGGAAAATGGCCTACCCTCCCCAGGCCAGGGCTCTCTCCTTGTTGCCCAAGGCCCACTCAGGTCCAAGGGCCGCCAAGAATCTTCTGTGGCGCAAGTTTTGTTCTGTTGTTACCTAGAGGTTGCTCCTATTCACATAGTTTGAGCTGAAGTTTTTTGTGTGTCCCCATCCGTGGAAAGTCAGGTTGAAGGTATTTCCCCAGGGCTGGCAACTGCTGAGAACCAGTAGTCCTGACACTTGACATCAAACAGAAGGACCCTTTTAGGGCCCTTTATTCCTGGGCTGCCCCTTTTCTGGGAGAGACCTCACTTGTCACCAACCTGGGATGAGCAGCATCTCTCCTAAGGTTTTTAGGGGCTTCCCTAGCAGTGCAGATGACCTCATGGAGCTGCTGCAGCTATCACAGCAACCCTCCTGCCCGCTCAGCTGTCCCTCACTAGTTAGCAGTGGATGCAGACAGGAGAGGTCTAGCTCCAAGATGAGGACAGCTGGCTTCCCTAGAGTCAGATGAAAATCGGCCTGCACAGTCTTTGCCATGTTCCCACTACCTGTGTCCCCTCCTGTCCAGACCAGATCTTTATACTCTCCTCCAGTGTGTGTTGACCAGGGCTGATAGCAAGTGTCTCACTCAGTTGTACTGGCTGTCCTTGTCGTGGAGTGTCCCATGTTCAGAGTGTACAGACTTAGAAGAGAGAAGATGTCCCTGGGAAAAGGAAAGACTCCCTGAGGTGCCCACTGTCACTGGAGTGTGGGTAGGGCACACAGGGCAACTCAGGAGCCCTGCCATGGGTCACCTGAACTGTGATGCTAGTCTGAATGACAGTGCCTTGGAAAGATGGGCCACATGCTGCATGACAGGATCCTCCAAGTACCTTAACAATTAGTGTACTCGTGTTCTCTGCACTTCTCCAGAAGCCCTGCAGGGGGCAGTACTCCGAGCACTGCCCCTCCAAGGCCTCATGAGCCGCTGGACTGGGCACCCAGTTCTGGGCGCCTCAGTACCCTATCACATTGTTCCACCAAGAGGCCAGATGGAAAAACTGGCAGTTTCTGGGGTAGCTGGAAGAGCAGGCCAGGCAGGTGCCATCCAGACCCTGGCACTCCATTTGGAGAGGTGAGGCCAGAGACGTATCCTTCAAAATATTGTCAGTCTGTGACAGGGAGACTGCTACTGCCTGTCTCCATCAAGGAGTGACCCTCCCATGTTGCCAGCAGGGCTAGGGAGTGAGGGGTGGGCCAGCAAGGATCCCCAAGGCAGCTGCCACCTTAACCCCTAGGACCCAGACTGCTTCCTGGTTTAAGAAACTGCCTAGCCACTCCCAGTGTATTTGCCTTAAAACTGGAGAGAATCTAGTATTTGCACTTAGCAAAAGATTTCAAAGTTAAGAGAAAAGTGCATGATCTCACTTTGTACAAAAGAAAAAAAGGAAAAAAAATGAAGTAGATGGTTAAACGTTTTTCTTTACCTTTTGGTAGTAAAAATAGAGAAAACAAGTCTGTTTAAACTACTGTGTAAAAAGACTGTATCATATGTAACTTGAATTTTGTGTAAATAAATGTTTGTGAACGCTTCTCTTGGCTCTGTTTGTCCCCACTCAAATCACAGGTCCCCAGGAATTCTTGGGTGCAAACAAGCGCCATGTTCTACTCACTCCAAGGAAGGACATAGGACTCCTAATGGCCCTAGCATAGGCCAGGAAGAAAAGACCCCCTTTACCTGCCAGAGGAGAAATGTGATGCCTTGGCTAGTGAGTATCAGCTAGAACACACTAAGCAGTTGTCGTAGCAGAGAGCCTTGAAGAAAACACAGGCGGTCCCTGGAGGACCCCACCTCCCCAAGTGCTCCCAGTGTGCATTAGAGAATAGCCGTCATCCGGGGCTAGCCTCATCCAGCTGACTGCCAAAAAAACATCTGTGAGTCCGTCATGGGGGTGCCTGGCCTGGCTGGCTGGAAGGAGAGACCAGCTGCCTGTACTCCATAAGCACAGACCTTCACCACTGCATGGCCAGAAGGGAGGGCCTGGACCCAGGGAAAGCGGGACAACACTCCAGGAAGGCATTGTCTGCTCTCCTGCCTTTTATTGTTTCACTGAATTTGTTTCACATCTGAAAGGTTTGTGCTGAAGTAAACTCTGGGACAAAGTTTCTCTACATCCCCAGCTTCCAAAGCAGCCATTGACTACCGATTTCCTTAGTGGTCCAGAGCCTTCTGGAGCTGCTTCTGTGTGGGTTACAAATTATCACATTTGTTGTGGCTGAGGCTCTGCAACTGGGTGGTGCCAAGAAGACTAGCCATTCTCCCTTCTAGGTGACGGTGGTGTCCCGTACCCTCCCAGGCCCTTACTTGCAGGTTCACACCCACTACTGAGGCTTCAGGCCTTGGCTTTCCGTTTTTCTGGAAATCTTCCCTACCACATAGCTTTCCTGGTGTACTGACTGGTTTTGTGTGTTAACTTGACACAAGGTGCAGTTATCACAGAGAAAGGAGCTTCATTTGAGGAAATGCTTCCATGAGACCCAGCTGTAAGACATTTTTTCAACTAGTGATCAAGGGGGAGGACCCAGCCCACTGTGGGTGGTGCCATCCCTAGGCTGGTAGTCCTAGGTTTTAAAAGAGAGCAAGCTGAGCAAGCCAGTAAGTAACATCCCTCCATGGCCTTTGCATCAGTTCCTGCTTCCTGCCCTGCGTGAGTTCCAGTCCTGACTTCCTTTAGTGATGAGGTGTAAGCTGAATAAACCCTTTCCTCCCCAACTTGCTTCTTGGTCATGATGTTTGTGCAGGAATAGAGACCCTAAGACACCTGGATACCGTGTACACAGAAGGAGTTGTTTTATGCAGGGGGTGGGAGGGTTTCTCTCTATCCCAGGCTGGCCTGAAATTTATGATGTAGACCAAAGCCTGCCTCTGCCTCTCTAGTGCTGGTATTAAAGATGTGTGCCACCATGACCTACAGATTTGTTTTCTGATACTTCACTGTGTGGGTTTACCCCATTTCACAGACATCACCCTAGTTAAAAAACAGACAAGCCTAAGGGCCTCCAGTATTGCCATTATACCCAAGACCCTCAGTAAACACCCTGTGCATGATGGGTCACAGATGCTCTCCAAGATGGATTACCCTCCAACATGGAGAGGGCAAGCTTCGTACGTAGTCCAGGATAGCCTCAAACTCAAGAGTCCAGTCTGGCATCAATCTTAGAATGCCCCTGCCTCCGTACCGCAAGTGCTAGGATTATAGGCGTGCACCACACACGTGGCCTGTAGGGCTTCATGGCTGTGTACACAAATGGGACTACGGAGATCAGGAGTCAGTCTGTTCTTCAACTGGTTCTCCATCTTCCCCCCCCCCCCCCCCCGGAGCTGGGGACCAAACCCAGGGCCTTGCGCTTGCTAGGCAAGCGCTCTACCACTGAGCTAAATCCCCAACCCCGGTTCTCCATCTTTTATTGGATTGTTTTTCTTTTAGTTATTAGGGTTTTTGGTTGGTGATGGTGGGTTTTGGGTGAGTGGGTGGGGGGTCCTTTGGGTTTTTTTGAGATGGGTTTTTCTATGTGACCCTGGCCATCCTGGAACTCACCCTGTAAACTGGACTGGCCTCAGACTTACAGAAACCTGCCAGCTTCTGCCCATGGATTAAAGGTATTTGGGAATTAAAAAAGCACTGCTGGCCAGTTTTGTTTTTCTTTTGGTTCTTTTTTTCGGAGCTGGGGACCGAACCCAGGGCCTTGCGCTTCCTAGGCAAGCGCTCTGCCACTGAGCCAAATCCCCAGCCCCAGTTTTGTTTTTCTTGAAATGGTTTCTCTGTGTTGCCCTTGACTGGCTTGTAACTCACTATATAGATGGCCTCAGAGATCTGCCAGCCTCCCAAGGGCTGTGATCAAAGGCATGCACCACCAGGTAAACCTAGATTTCACCAATTCAGCTAGGCGGCTAACAGGCTCCAGGAGTCCGTTTTCCCCTCACCAGTGCTCAGACTACACATGCCTGCCCCTGACTGGGTTTGGTGTCTCTTTTAGATGGAACTTGAGTCCTCGTGCTTATGTGGTAAACCCTTTGCTGACTGAACCATCTCTCTAGCCCCTTCCACGTAACATCTTTTGTTAGAGGAGGATTTGTGTGGTTCTTGCTATGATACATATGCTTCTGGTTTGTTTGTTTTTTTTCTTTTTGTTAGTTTGTTTTTGTTTTGTTATTTTTTTTAGGGAGAGGGTGTTGTCAAATCAGTCTTCCTATGAAGCCTGAACTTGGCATCCTACCTTGGCCATGTGCCAGTGTGCCCAGCTGCCTTTGGTGCACAACATTACTGTCCAGCAAGGGTTTCCCTCTCGGAGTAGTGGCCAAGCTCCAAGCACTCTGGTCTCATGACCGCTGGGGAAACAGTCGCTGCCATAGTCCTTAGGGCTGCCTGATCTTCCTCATGCAGAATTTAATGAAGCATCAGTTGCTCCCGTTGCTTCCTCTACCAGGGGCCTTTGTTTGACTTGCCTGGAAGGAACATGGGGGGAAGGGAAGTTGAATCTCTCCCCATCATGCTCAGCCAATCCCTGTCAGTGATCGTAGACAGCTCTGCTGTAGTGAAATTTGTCCAACAAGTCCTCCAGGCCACTGGAGCCCAGGCCCTGGGACCTATCATCTGTCGTTAAAGTGGGAATCAAGACGAATCTTAGCTAGGCATGGTGGGACAAGCCTTTGATCCCAGCACTTGAGAGGCAAAGATTACAGATCTCTGTGAGGTCTGTATACAGACCAGCCTGGTCTACATAGTGAGACTTCCAATCTGACAAAAAAAAAAAAAAAAAAATCTAGGGCGAGCATGAGCATGTACCCCTAAGGTAAAGCATTTACCATGCAACCCTGACAACCTGAGTTTGATCCCCAGAACCCATGTAGATGCAGATAGGGTCAGATGTCCTCTGAGCTTCACCACACATCTTAAAGCATATACTTAGAGTAATTAAAAATAAATAAGACTGGGGGTTGGGGATTTAGCTCAGTGGTAGAGCGCTTGCCTAGCAAGCGTAAGGCCCTGGGTTCGGTCCCCAGCTCCGAAAAAAAGAAAAAAGAGAAGAAAATAAAATAAATAAATAAATAAATAAATAAATAAATAAATAAATAAGACTGTGGGGTTTTTTTGGTTCTTTTTTTCCGAGCTGGGGACCGAACCCAGGGCCTTACGCTTCCTAGGTAAGCGCTCTACCACTGAGCTAAATCCCCAGCCCCATAAGACTGTGTTTTAGGTGGGCATATTGGCACGTGCCTATAATCCCAGCAAAGACAGATAGACCTTTGCCTTCAAGCCCAGCTTAGTCTACTCAGTCAATTCTAGGGCTACATAATGAGACTCTGGGAGAGGGGAACCTGAGGACCTGAGGGCAAGTTCTGGATCCTGTGGTGGAAGGTGAGAAACAGCTGAGTTGTCCTCTCATCTCCACACTGCACCGTGACACAAACATACACTCACTCACAGACATAGGCCATACATACACACGACTTGATAAACTAAAAAAAAATCTAACGTTAGCTGGGGGTCGTGGGCCGTGCCACTAATCTCAACACTTGAGAGGCAGAGGCAGAGAGATCTCTGTGCTTGAGGCCAGCTGGCCAGGTTGGTCTATATAACAAGTTGCAAAGCCAACCAAGGCTATATACTGACTCTATTTCAAATGAAGAAATAAGTAAAATCCTCAGGAGATGTCTTCTTCCTTGCACCATGAACATTCAAGGATGGCCTGGTGTCATCACAGAACAAAGGCACAAGGATGTTGAGGCATACAAGGGATTGAACTCAGGGCCTCACACATGCTGGGTAAGCACTGGGCTATACCCTCAGGCCTTAAGGAGCATTTGTAAACAGGGCAGTGGTGGCTCATGCCTTTAGTCCCAGCACTCAGGAGGCAGAGGCAGGCAGATCTCTGAGTGGGAGGCCAGCCTGGTCTACAGAAGGCATTACAGGACAGCCAAGGCTACATAGAGAAGCCCTGTCTTGAAAAACCTAAAAGAAAATTTAAAAGAACATTTGTAGCCCCCCTGGCCTTCATTGCCACAGAAACCCACCTAACCTCTGAAAGTACGCTGATGGGCCAAAGGCATTCCCCCAACCCCCGCCTCCATTTGACAGGACACAGGGCCCACCCGGAAGCCCAGGGTGTAATCAGAGCTGGCAGCCACAGGAAACTAGGATGCTGGGTTCAGCCCCAGCTCTTGGCCTCTTTCCCCATCTGTGGCACTAACGCTTCCATTAATAATCTCCTTAGGAATATTTTCCAAATCCCCAAAAGACCATAAACAACCACTTGGCGCAGAAATCCAGCCTCAGCTCCAGATCAGGGTCAGGTAGGCTTAGGAAATACTATTTGGAAGAATCTATGTAGTGGACATGAAATCATAGGCTGAAGATCTTGGCACTTAGCAAGACAATCATTGTGAGTTTGAAGTTAGTTGGGTGAGGGGAGGGGGTTAGGGATTTAGCTCAGTGGTAGAGCGCTTGCCTAGCAAGCACAAGGCCCTGCGTTCAGTCCTCAGCTCCAGAAAAAAAAAAAATAGGTTTGGGCTATGTAGTAAGTTCAAGACTAGCCTGGGCTATGTAGTCTAGCCTGGGCTATGTAGTAAGTTTAAGACCAGCCTAGGGACTTGGCATCTCCTTCCTTGGAGGTCTCACTGTTTAAACATAACAGATTTGATAGCTTGTTGGTAAGGTGAGGTCCAGCTTGTCTCCACTAGGTCATCTTCATGTGAATCCGGTGGTTATACGGTTTTGTTCTAGGGATATTTCATTTTTTTAATAACGGTTTTAGCTGACATTCATGGAGAGAATGAATCCTTAGAACTGTGCCACTAGTGAAAGGAAATCCTGTCTAGAGTATGTTTCTTTACAAAGCTGTGTCACACCATCCTTTGGGCCCTCTGCTGGAAAAGTAGAATCAAGTCTCAAATAATGCCTTTTAAATTGTATCCTCTAGTATTATAGATGTAGGACAGTACTGTATCATACCTCTGTGGATGTAAAATAGCTTGTACCTGCTTTATGATACGTAGTAGTGACCGTGCTTTATCAGAGCTGTTTTTAATGATGTTGCTCAGGGGGCTGGAGAGATGGCTCAGTGGTTAAGAGCCCCCGACTGCTCTTCCAGAGGTCATGAGTTCAATTCCCAGCAACCACATGGTGGCTCACAACCATCTGTAAAGAGATCCGATGCCCTCTTCTGGTGTGTCTGAAGACAGCTACAGTGTACTTACATATAATAAATAAATAAATCTTTAAAAAAAAATGATGTTGCTCAGAATGTTTTCTTTCCAGATGATGATTGAGAAGCTAATTTTTAAAAAAAAAATGGTGCCAGGTACCACAAGAGTAACAGAACTGTGCTGTTTTCTCGGGTTTTGTTTTTTTTTTTTTTTTTTTTTTTTTTCCGGAGCTGGAGACCGAACCCAGGGCCTTGCGCTTCCTAGGTAAGCACTCTACCACTGAGCTAAATCCCCAGCCCCTTTTTTTTTTTTTAATGGAGTGTGCTGGATGTCTCTACAGTTTTGTTCAGATGACTGCAGAACCTGGAAAAGCTGTTGCTGCTGTTGATGCATAACACACTGCTATTATTGGTCTTTTTATATAAATATAAATATATATATACAGATATATAATTTGAATTTTTTGAAACTTTAGCTGTGCTGTCAACTTTGGAAAAAAGTATCCCCGCTTACTGTGTTGAGTTGGCACTGTACATAAATTAACAGCCATATTGGTCTAGAAATGTTGAACTTAAGTTTTTTCCATTTGTACAGGGGTAACACACTGTATTAAATATGTAAGGTCTTATCTACGTGGGTTTGATTACAAAAACTAATAAAGTATTCTCTAAATTTAAAAAAAAGATAAAATAATAAACAAAAATTATTTGTGAATAGTAAAAAAAAAAAAAAA